>NC_140170.1:18011406-18038906 GCF_963971535.1 Notolepis coatsorum | reverse complement strand
TCCACTCCAGGCCGCTCACAGTGGTTTAACACTGATGTAATATATACATGCAGTACAATGCCAAAGCAACAGATGGCGATGTACAAACATGAAGGCCATTTTCAACCAATGAGAAGGGTGAACCTGTGATAGGCTGTTCGCCTAGGCTTTGTCACTGTAGAGACGCCCACACTCACTCCAGTTAGAAAAAGTATATCGACGCCATTGTTGTTGACGTTAGCTTACATGCTAACGTTAATGGCCGCGACCATAGCATTGTGGCTCGGCTAGCCTATCATCGCTTAATAGAGATAGTGAATGGATAAACAACGTTATTTAACATTGCAGAATGGCTACAATTACAATGCGGCTCAATACAAACAATTGTTAAGGGGCCCAGGGGGTGTAGACTGTTGTAGTTTGAGCTAATTTACACCATGCTCCAAAAAAAAAAAAAAAAACTGCTGAGCGATCTGGCGCGGGGAGTGGGGAGCGCTCGATTCAAGGTGAGCGGGGAGCGAGCGGAGAGCGACTTGGGGGCGGGGTCAACATGAGCGATTAGCGGAGCGGACCAAGCTTTAAAGAGCGAAGAGCGGATTTCTCGGCCGCGCCGATCCGCTCACGTGGTCTGGATCACACCTATCACACCTATCACACCTCTCACACCTATCACACCTATCACACCTATCACACCTATCACACCTCTCACACCTATCACACCTATCACACCTCTCACACCTATCACACCTCTCACACCTATCACACCTCTCACACCTATCACACCTCTCACACCTCTCACACAGATCCCACCTATCACACATATCACACCTCTCACACCTATCACACCTCTCACACCTATCACACCTCTCACACCTATCACACCTATCACACCTCTCACACCTATCACACCTCTCACACCTATCAACCTCTCACACCTATCACACCTCTCACACCTCTCACACCTATCACACCTCTCACACCTATCACACCTATCACACCTATCACACCTCTCACACCTATCACACCTCTCACACCTATCACATCTCTCACACCTCTCACACCTATCACAACTCTCACACCTATCACACCTCTCACACCTATCACACCTATCACACCTATCACACCTCTCACACATATCACACCTATCACACCTCTATACCCATTCTGCAATCTGTTAATAAAGTTGTACTTAAGTTATGCTTTTACATTATACTTACTTAATAAGTGAATAGTTCCAAGTCAATCAAAAACGATGAGTTTTATTTACTCAAAACATAATGCGGTTTACAGTCTGTATCTACTTAATTATCTTAAGTTGTACTTAATTTATGCTTTTACATTATACTTACTTAATAAGTGAATAGTTCCAAGTCAATCAAAAACTATGAGTTTTATTTACTCAAAACATAATGCGGTTTACAGTCTGTATCTACTTAATTATCTTAAGTTGTACTTAAGTTATGCTTTTACATTATACTTACTTAATAAGTGAATAGTTCCAAGTCAATCAAAAAAGATGAGTTTTATTTACTCAAAACATAATGCGGTTTTCAGTCTGTATCTACTTAATTATCTTAAGTTGTACTTAAGTTATGCTTTTACATTATACTTACTTAATAAGTGAATAGTTCCAAGTCAATCAAAAACTATGAGTTTTATTTACTCAAAAAATAATGCGGTTTACAGTCTGTATCTACTTAATTAACCATAAGTTGTACTTAAGTTATGCTTTTACATTATACTTACTTAATAAGTGAATAGTTCCAAGTCAATCAAAAACGATTAGTTTTATTTACTCAAAACATAATGCGGTTTACAGTCTGTATCTACTTAATTATCTTAAGTTGTACTTAAGTTATGCTTTTACATTATACTTACTTAATAAGTGAATAGTTCCAAGTCAATCAAAAACTATGAGTTTTATTTACTCAAAACATAATGCGGTTTACAGTCTGTATCTACTTAATTATCTTAAATTGTACTTAAGTTATGCTTTTACATTATACTTACTTAATAAGTGAATAATTCCAAGTCAATCAAAAAAGATGAGTTTTATTTACTCAAAACATAATGCGGTTTTCAGTCTGTATCTACTTAATTATCTTAAGTTGTACTTAAGTTATGCTTTTACATTATACTTACTTAATAAGTGAATAGTTCCAAGTCAATCAAAAACTATGAGTTTTATTTACTCAAAAAATAATGCGGTTTACAGTCTGTATCTACTTAATTAACCATAAGTTGTACTTAAGTTATGCTTTTACATTATACTTACTTAATAAGTGAATAGTTCCAAGTCAATCAAAAACGATGAGTTTTATTTACTCAAAACATAATGCGGTTTACAGTCTGTATCTACTTAATTATCTTAAGTTGTACTTAAGTTATGCTTTTACATTATACTTACTTAATAAGTGAATAGTTCCAAGTCAATCAAAAACTATGAGTTTTATTTACTCAAAACATAATGCGGTTTACAGTCTGTATCTACTTAATTATCTTAAATTGTACTTAAGTTATGCTTTTACATTATACTTACTTAATAAGTGAATAATTCCAAGTCAATCAAAAACTATGAGTTTTATTTACTCAAAACATAATGCGGTTTTCAGTCTGTATCTACTTAATTATCTTAAGTTGTACTTAAGTTATGCTTTTACATTATACTTACTTAATAAGTGAATAGTTCCAAGTCAATCAAAAACTATGAGTTTTATTTACTCAAAACATAATGCGGTTTACAGTCTGTATCTACTTAATTATCTTAAGTTGTACTTAAGTTATGCTTTTACATTATACTTACTTAATAAGTGAATAATTCCAAGTCAATCAAAAACGATGAGTTTTATTTACTCAAAACATAATGCGGTTTACAGTCTGTATCTACTTAATTATCTTAAGTTGTACTTAAGTTATGCTTTTACATTATACTTACTTAATAAGTGAATAGTTCCAAGTCAATCAAAAACTATGAGTTTTATTTACTCAAAAAATAATGCGGTTTACAGTCTGTATCTACTTAATTAACCATAAGTTGTACTTAAGTTATGCTTTTACATTATACTTACTTAATAAGTGAATAGTTCCAAGTCAATCAAAAACGATGAGTTTTATTTACTCAAAACATAATGCGGTTTACAGTCTGTATCTACTTAATTATCTTAAGTTGTACTTAAGTTATGCTTTTACATTATACTTACTTAATAAGTGAATAGTTCCAAGTCAATCAAAAACTATGAGTTTTATTTACTCAAAACATAATGCGGTTTACAGTCTGTATCTACTTAATTATCTTAAATTGTACTTAAGTTATGCTTTTACATTATACTTACTTAATAAGTGAATAATTCCAAGTCAATCAAAAACTATGAGTTTTATTTACTCAAAACATAATGCGGTTTTCAGTCTGTATCTACTTAATTATCTTAAGTTGTACTTAAGTTATGCTTTTACATTATACTTACTTAATAAGTGAATAGTTCCAAGTCAATCAAAAACTATGAGTTTTATTTACTCAAAACATAATGCGGTTTACAGTCTGTATCTACTTAATTATCTTAAGTTGTACTTAAGTTATGCTTTTACATTATACTTACTTAATAAGTGAATAATTCCAAGTCAATCAAAAACGATGAGTTTTATTTACTCAAAACATAATGCGGTTTACAGTCTGTATCTACTTAATTATCTTAAGTTGTACTTAAGTTATGCTTTTACATTATACTTACTTAATAAGTGAATAGTTCCAAGTCAATCAAAAACTATGAGTTTTATTTACTCAAAATATAAGAACACGTCACACGAACTCAAGACATTCAAGTTAGTAGAACTTTCATAGAATATTGAGTATACCCTACTCAAACTAATTGATTATTTTGAACATGCGGGTTTACAGTGTATATGTTATTGTAATATGAACTACATAATATACTGTAATAACACATTTCCGTTTGTTGGCAACGTTTTTTGGGTCATATCTTTATGAAAATTAATGTGTTGATAAGATAAAAACTACCTACGTTTGTGAAAAGGGGCGTTGCTGCGGAACCAATCAAAACGCGGTACAACGTCAGGTGACTTGATTTCTCCCAATGACATTCTTCAAGCCCTGGAACCAGGAAGTAAATATTGCTACTCGTCTGTTGACAAGACTGGATAGCTCTGCATTCGGTAAGCTCTCAATTCATTACTATTACTATTGAAATGCATTTTTACTTAACTTTACAGCATTATTCAAACGTGATAGGAAGTTATGAGTCATCAGCAGTTTATATGCAGTCCGTTTTGACGTCCGATTACACATTGGAAAATGTTGTAGCCAGCTCACAAAGACTAACGTTACGTTAGCATTTTAACTTTCTCAGATAGCAATCTAACATTACGTTAGTGTAAATCAAACAACTCTAACCCAATACTAATAATAGTAACTTGTTTCACATTCTTGCTGTGTGTTACACTATGGTAATAGCGGTCTGTGTTGTTGCCTGTGATGTTAGAAATTTGACGTTGTCACAACCGTTACATATGTACAAAATATACTGTCTCATAAATATACTCTTCCAATATAACAATTAACAATAGTTTGATATTGGATGGTTGTTTACTGTCTATCTGTATGTCATGTATGTAATATGTTATGATGAATTGAAAATAGGGGACCCTGATGTAAACAAGATGAAAGTCTTTCTCTGGTCTGCATCCCATTAACAATTGTGTGTATTGAGCTGTACTGTACTGTACCCATTCTGCAATCTGTTAATAACGTTTTCAATCAATCAATCAATCAACATTTATAACACAATAACAAGTGTGAAAATAACATGTTATTTATTTTAACAGTAACATGTATTACAAAAACATATTCCCTGTTGTCCCAAATTACTGCTCCTTAATGATGATGATTCTTTAGCTTTAAGTATTGTTCAGAGACGATTTTGGCTGGCAGGAAGTACTGCTGAAAAAAAAATTGGCGCTTTGATGGCAAGCTCCACATTCTCTGCCCTTTAATCACTGGAAACAGTTATTAGCTGATGTTGTAACAATGGAGCTTTCTACAGCTAGATTAAATGGTGCAAACTATCAAACAATAGATAGCTGGAACCAACAATGTGCATTGTATGCCTGTACCTGTGCCTATCTTCCAAAAAAGAAATAAAATATATGAAAAAAAGAAGAAAAAAACTCCAGTGAAAACTTAGGATACAGTGTTCTGACAGTCCAAACACAGACACATGTCTGTACATGGTAGGTTGTTTGATTTGCATGTGCATCGCCCCTTCATGCATTGTGTTTTTTTGCAGGAGCAGTATACAAGTTCCAGGATTGCGACTGGGGCTGGAGGAAGTGACATCCAGTCAATCTCGAAGAAATCTCTGGACTGCTGATCACCACATGGGAACTGTATTGAGAGACATGAGCACAGTGAAGCAATAGTCGGGTGTCTGCTTCCTCCTGTATTGAGAACAGTGTTTGTAGTGGTAACACCTCCACCCCTGTGCCACTGCTGTTGACTCTGATGACATGGCACTCAGAACCATGTCCAACTATCAACGTGATGTCTTGCATTACCTCTTTGCTGGATTTTGACCATGTCTCAAATAGAAATTGCTTTAGGTTTTCTTTGTTTTCGCCACAAGCTAAGAACTTGGACCATTGTTTTGGTGTTTTCTGGTCAGCTGAATATATTGTAGTCAGCTGACATCCTCTTGCTGCTCGTCGGTTTCTCTCTGCGTTCTTTATGCTCAGTGTTTTGTACGTGTCGGGGACAAAATGCACCACTTTGGATTTACTTGCTTTGGCTGGGTTGATGAGGTTCAATAGTACGCTGTTTGCAAATCTTCCAAATGTATCCTGAGGTTTCATTGCCTGTATCAGAGCCATTGCATCACACACCCAGGTTGAGCCATCAGGGACTTCAACTGTGGCGGGTGGATTTACTGATCCCTCGAGAAAGTGCATTAACTTGGCTTTATCAGTTTTCACCATAGAGCCATCCATGTTCGCTATGGCTGCAGGGAAGGGTCCCAGACTGTAGACTAACATTTCCCCGATGTCAATCTTCCTGACTGTTCCCACCACTATAAGCCTGGCGAAGAGGTCTCGGTCTGCTTTCAGGGCCATCTCCTTGCCTCTCACCTTGGTAACACTTGATGTTGCTGTGTCCTTGAAGGTTTTGAGTTTCATCTTTTTTACAGGAGCATGGAAGTCCACCTCATCTGTTAGGAGACGTTGTTTAAAGAAATCGCCAAATGCCTTCTCACTGTACTAGTTACACATTACACACATACAAATGACAATAACACTATGTAACAACCATCAAATGCACTCACAGCACA
Organism: Notolepis coatsorum; assembly: GCF_963971535.1. Lineage (NCBI taxonomy): Eukaryota > Metazoa > Chordata > Actinopteri > Aulopiformes > Paralepididae > Notolepis > Notolepis coatsorum. The sequence goes on along the minus strand of NC_140170.1, from coordinate 18,032,592 downwards.
CACATCCACACGCACACACTCACTTTAAACAAACAACTCACTGCAGCACCCACTTTAGAACACCTAAACACACTTTATATTTATTGGCAAAGAATTTGCACTACAACCCATACCTCATTACACCTTACTGTAAATTGTACCTCATCCCATTTCTGCATTGTATAGTATATTGTATTGTAACTCAGTTACTTTTCTACTCTGCATTGTACATTGTATGTATATATTGAACACTTGTCTACGTACTTGACTTCTATTTTATACTTATCTATTTTTATCTAGCACAATCTCTGGAGCAAAACAGAAAGAAGCATTTTATATAAAAGTATTCTGTACTTCTGTATGACAACTAATAAAGAAACTTGAACATCAAAAAATCAACATTCTGTTCTCTATGCCAGGCTAGATCTGACCTTGACTCATGTTACAGGATTAATACACACTTTATACACAAACTGCATATAGCATTCTCTTTGGTAGCATTCATTCTGTGTTTATTGTGTCATACTGGGGAATAATATTAATATTATTATGTCCTATTGGGGACATAATTTTAAATTCTGAGCAATTCAATCGTTTTTTTTATAGAGGACGTCTGACATTGATTGAAAACGGTTAACAGATTGCAGAATGGGTACAATACAGTACAGCTCAATACACACAGTACACACTGATGCAGACCAGAGAGAGACTTTCGTGAGAGACCAACAAAGTGAGGTATGTAATACATTTCGAATCAAATTGTGGTCGGTTAGATCTAACGTTAATATCACGTTATCCATCTAATGGATAGCAAGCTCACCTGACGTCGGTATGGCTTGCGAAATACAATCTTATAGTAAGAAACAAAACACAAGTTGAACATAGTTTTGAACGTTTTATTACAATAGTATTTAGGTCGGACCGTCGGATAGATCTAACGTTAATATCACGTTAACCATCTAAAGCTCATCTGTGACGTCGTTATGGTTAATACAGTGCGAAATACAATCTTATATAGTAACAAAACAATACACAAATTGAACATAGTTTTGAACGTTTTATTATAATAGTATTTACTGTCTCATGTTGTGTATAATCAGCTAGCGTTCCAGTCAGATCCATTCTCCGTTGTTCTTGTTGACAATTTTGGGGTCCCGAAATCCCGTTTCTGTATCCTGATTGGTTTATCAGCTAGAGGTGTCCAAAGATATGCATGAGCAAACATTTAATTTAAATGTAAGATTACGAACACCGATGACCAACAGACGGCTGGCCAACAAACGTATTTTGACTCAACATAATAACTAGATATCACACACAAAGAATTGTGTAGTCTGCCAACATGGATCAATCAAGTTCACTTTAGACAGACTCGGCCTCCCATCTACTGGCAGGGAGTGTAACTGCAAGGTTGTTTTGGCTTTTATTCCATTGTAATACCGTATCCCAGCGGTTCTCAACAGGGGTGCCGCAGAGAGCTGCCAGGGGTGCCTTGAGATTTAAAGAAGATTTAAATTTTTTTAATTTTTGGATTACAGAAAATTATCACTAAAGTGCTATCTGTTGCAGCTGCACTGTTTACCATGAAAATACCATATTTGGATAAGTTTGACCATTTCTCAAAATCTGAAAATCATTATTTAATAAAACACAGAAAAGGATCACCAAGTTACCCTGGATAAAAAAAACCTTTACAGACAACATTGAGACAAAGCTTCCTGACACATCTCCATCCAAACTCTTGGAAGGACATTGAAATCTCATCTGATACCACCTGGAGAGCTAGTTTCAGAGTGTGGTGCTGAGTACCAAGTATCTCATGAGGCAGCAGTTAAGGTGTTGATACCATTCAGCACCACATATCTGTGTGAAGCTGGCTTTTCATCCATGACAGCTCTGAAAACAAAATGTAGGGCCAAGTTGATCCTTGAGGATGACATGCGTGTTGCCTTGTCAAAGATCTCCCCACATATTGACCGTATTATTAGCAGCATCAGACCTCGCATTGAGCTAAAAATGTCCACTGAGTGAACGAGTGCTTATTTTCTGTGTTTTTTTATTTAAAAACACAATCTGAAAATGGAAAAATTTACATTCTATGTACATTGTATAACTAGAAATTTGTATTTATTTATAAATATCAAAATCAAAATCAAGCTCAACTTCTTTCATGCAACAGTTGAGTCTGTCCTTTTGTATGGCAGTGAATGCTGGACCTTGAAGCCCACCCTGCAGAAGTCCTTGGATGGGTGCTACACCAGAATGATGCGTGTGACCGTATTATTAGCCAGCAGCATCAGACCTCGCATTGAGCTAGAAATGTCCACTGAGTGAACGAGTGCTTATTTTCTGTATTTATTTATATTTTTTGAGAAATGGTAACTTGGTGATCCTTTTCTGTATTTAAAAAAAATACATGATTTTCTGTTTTTGAGAAATGGTCAAACTTATCCAAATATGCTATTTTTATGGAGAACAGTGCAGCTGCAACAGATAGCACTTTAGTGATAATTTTCTGTAATTTTATTTAAAGAAATATGCTATTTGATTTACTACTACAAGCAATGTAATGTCAACAGTACTAAGCCATTTAGACCTGAAACACCTGTTAATAATGCATTATATAGCCTGCATATACACACAAATGTGTTTCCCGGTTTCATAAATAAACATTATTTTGAAAGCAAGCACTTTTGTCATCATTGTAGCAAAAAAGACAGGACCGGAAAAGTCTTTATCGTATGTAGGGGTGCCCTGGAATATTTTATTGAACACAGGGGTGCCTTGGCAGCAGAAAGGTTGAGAACCCCTGCCGTATCCTACTCAATGTCACCGAGCGGCACTGCAGATTTACCCTACTCTTGGAATTCATTACCGGCCAGATCCTCATAGGGGCGATGTCTCGATAATGCAGTGTTATTAAAGCAGTGTTAAAGTTATGCGTGTAGCCGATGGCCTGGAATAGTTCTTGGGACGCTGAATTCGCGGGAAAAGGAATATATCATCAGCCAATGGACATATGAATCTACCAGATGGCGATCGATAACTTTAATGACCCCAAAGCAAAATGGACATACGGTATTTTTCCAAGGCATATAAACAAAGTAATTTAGAAGCTGTACAGTACCGGGCTGCACGGGCAGAAAAGATCATTGATGCCAAGACGAAACGTCGAATTTTGCTGCATTAAGGTAAGACAATGGTTAATCTATTATTGGATGCCTTCATTTGAACACTTAATTTGCACTATATATTAAAACAGTGGGGCTCGCCAGCCTAGTGGGTGTGTGTGTATATTGACAAAAAAGGAAAAAATTTGCACGCTGCGCGCGTCTTCAGCGCACCCACCGCCTATGACGTTATTATATCACTTATCTCAGCACCCCCAACTCTGACTGACTTCCCGCGCCCCTGAACGCATGGGAGGTAATGCTGCCTTCACCACTTCCTGCCTTTCGCTGAGCAGGCGCCCAGACCTGACCTGTACACAACGCCAGATTACCACCCACGGCTTCCCTCCCCCTAACCCAGCCAAACAAGTTAGTATGACGATCGGTCCAAGCCCCAGGCAATGCTGACTCCGGGAGTCGAGACCGCAGCCTCTTGCATTGGTGACGAGCGCAATCTCCGCTACGCCACCCGACCGCCAAATCACAGAAAATGTTGAGGCTAAAGAGAGAAAGATCATATTGTTACCATTTAATAAAACGATTAATTCAACCAGTAGAGGGCAGCAAGGAGCTATTGTGAACAAAGCATTGCCTCTCGTCCCAAAATGAGGATGACATGTCTTGATCATGTCTTGGTTCAAGGTGAAAATGGCCAATAATGCATAGGTTTATAAAACAGGCAGAGGTAAAAACACAATCTGAAAATGGAAACATTTACATTCTATGTACATTGTATAACAACATTTGTATTTATTTATAAACCGTTTGTCGAAGAAAGTGCCTTTTGTGCACAATATTGATTTTTGGACTTTTATATTTACTTTATTTTACTGTGGTATGTGTTACACAGTTGTGTGTAATATGTACAATACGATGTTGTACATACAAAAGGACAGTAAGGTTAGTTAGGGTTAGATTTTTATTTTATTTTTTTTTTCATTTCATTTCAGATAATGATTGAAGAAGTGGGTCTTTAGTCTACGGCGAAAGATTGGTCTGGTTTCGGCTATCCTAACTGTGGTGGGTAGTTCGTTCCACCATTGTGGGGCAAGGACCGAGAATAGGTGACTTCTCTTTGATTACCCTCCCGGAGCTCGGATAGGAGTGGGTCTGAGGCGGCCAGAAGATGCAGAGCGTAGGGGTCTTGAGGGTGTGTAGGTAGAGACCATTGACTGGAGGTAGGCCGGGCGGGAGCGGTTCCCTTTGCCGCACGATATGCCAGGTCGAGGGCCAGTGCAGGTCCCTGAGAAGTGGGGTGACATGGGCTGACTTCGGTAGGTTTGAGATCAGGCGGGCCGCTGCATTCTGAATGAGTTGAAGAGGCTTGGTGGCAGTGGCCGGGAGGCCAGCTAGCAGTGTGTTGCAGTAGTCGAGGCGGGAGATGACTGTCGATTTGACGAGGAGTTGGGTGGCTTCTTTTGTCAGGAAGGGGCGGATCCTTCTGACGTTGCTCAGGAGGAATCTGCAGGTTCTGGTTGTCGCTGCGATGTGAGCGGAGAAGTTCAACTGGTCGTCGAGGACAACACCAAGGTTCTTGGCGGTCGGGGACGCGGTCACAGCTGCATTCTCCACCGTGATGGAAAGGTCGGTCAGGGGGGAGGATTTGGCCGGCAGGTGGAGCAATTCTGTTTTGCTTAGGTTCAGTTTGAGGTGGTTGGACTATCATCCAGGCGGAGATGTCAGACAAACAGGCCGAGATCCGCTCAGACATTACAATAAATATAGGCAATACATAATTTGAAATACCCATTCAGCAGAGAATAAAAGCATAAAAATCTATCAACTGAGCCTCAAAGTCTTGATCAACTGAGACAACTGAGACTGACCGATCAATCAACTAATCGGCAAAGGAGGGGCATCCCTACTACAATCAACGGTGACAATATCCAGACATGTAGTTCCTTCTGTCGCCACACGGTGGAGATGCTGCTGCATGGGACACACTGCTCCTCAGGTTAATAATAATCCACAGTGTAGCAGCAGGCCTTGGTTGGTAAGGAACATCAATGTGGTATAAGGTTCATGAATGGACAGGTAAGTTATAGGAAGGGGGACATTCTCAAGGGGACGGCTGCACAGACTGTCTCTGGCACTGTCCCTGCATGGAGAGACCTTATATAGACTGTCCCCCATGTGGAGAGACCTTATATAGACTGTCCCCCATGTGGAGAGACATTATATAGCTGTCCCCATGTGGAGAGACATTATGTAGACTGTCCCCATGTGGAGAGACCTTATATAGACTGTCCCCATGTGGAGAGACATTATATAGACTGTCCCCATGTGGAGAGACACTATATAGACTGTCCCCATGTGGAGAGACATTATATAGACTGTCCCCATGTGGAGAGACATTATGTAGACTGTCCCCATGTGGAGAGACACTATATAGACTGTCCCCATGTGGAGAGACACTATATAGACTGTCCCCATGTGGAGAGACATTATATAGACTGTCCCCACGTGGAGAGACATTATATAGACTGTCCCCATGTGGAGAGACCTTATATAGACTGTCCCCATGTGGAGAGACATTATATAGACTGTCCCCACATGGAGAGACATTATATAGACTGTCCCCATGTGGAGAGACACTATATAGACTGTCCCCACGTGGAGAGACATTATATAGACTGTCCCCACATAGAGAGACACTATAAAGACTGTCCCCATGTGGAGAGACATTATATAGACTGTTAATCTAGATCAGGGGTGGCCAACCCGCGGCTCGCGAGCCGCATGCGGCTCTTTGCCCGTCAATGTGCGGCTCTTCCATCCATAAAAAAAATAAAAAAAAAAAAAAAAAAAATTACTTTTTTTTTTTATGTCACTCATTCCATAAGGACGTAGAATAAACATTTACAATTTTTTTTTAAATGGTCCATTTGCATGTTCTTGGTATCTGAATCTAGGGACATATATGGATCAGTGTCAGAAAGGTAGAGAAACTAACTGCGTTCTGTTTTATGGCAATAACGTTCAGGTTTGTGGGAGATAATCCCAAAAAATAAGAGAAATTAAAAAGTAAATCCAGAAGTCAGATGATTGACAGGGGCTGGTGTGAGCTGGGTAGGGTAGTTTTTCGAAATTTGAAAGCCCTGAGTCTCTTCCTTCAAAAGACTACACTCACTTTTGGCTGTGCCACTTCCTCCTGTCAATATGCGCCGGTTTCCGACGCAATGCCCTGAGATTTCTATAATCTTATATTTCACTAATAACAGTTAAAATAATTGGTAAACAAACATAATGCTGAAAATATACACTTTTACTGTATATCTCGGGCTTAAGAGGTTAACCCTGTGAGGCCCAAATTAAAAAGAAATTAGCAACTTCAGAGGCCAGAGGGTGGGACATATAAACACATTTACTATCAAATAGCATTGTGAGGCTGAACAACAGGACCAATTGACTATACATGTGCTTAAAGGGGAACTATCTTATAAATGGCTTTTTTCAGTGTTTACCATTGTTTCTTAGCTATGTGGACTTATATTAATAGGATATATGTCTCTAATTCTCATATTGGCGAATTCTTCCAATTCTCCTCTCACAATATTCACCCTCACTGAACTGAGTCATCTGAAAATGTGCATATCTGTGATGTCAGAGATTTCTCAGCTGCATAATAATGTGGCAGTTGATGTGGCAGTTGGCACCAGGCCACACAGTGGTTGGAGCCCAGCCTCAAAACGGCTTAAGATCTTGAGGTAGAAAAATGCGGTTTTTAGTACTTGATTAGAAATACAAAACAATGCATTTTTTTTGAAAAAAACCTAGGTGTTCCATAGACTCGCAGGAATTGTGTAAAAGTGCCCAAATAGTGAAAGAAATAGTAAAATAGTTCCCCTTTAACATTTTTTAAATAAACATTATTTTTTTAAATGGCTAAAAGTGATTTTGTAATTTTGCAACCGTGGGTCTCACAGGGTACTTTTAACCCTGTGAGGCCCAAATAAAAAAGACATTAGCAACTTCAGAGGCCAGAGGGTGAGACCTATAAACACATGAAGGGTGCCGTGACTGAAAAAAAAGGTTGAGAAACGCTGGTATATGGTGTGGCTCTTTGTGGTACCACAGTCATTTTTTTGTGGCTCTGTGGTCTCTGACTGGTTGGCCACCCCTGATCTAGATTAATCTAGATAAAAAATTGCATTTTTCTACTTAAGACCGAAGCTTGTAACAGATATTTACTTGAGTAAAATCATGGAATGAATGTAAAATCAACACATAGAAAGTATATTTAGATTCAAAGACTATTTCAATAGCTTTCTTTGAATACAGTTTCTCTCCTGTGAAATACAAAATGTTCAACAAAACCATCAACATTGACTCAGCTAGGCCACTTTCTTATATTATATTGAACATTTTTCACTCCATAGATTAATCTAGATACAATTAATCTTTTAACGCTTTAAATAATTAAAATTAATCTCCAGAGTTAAAGCATTAATTTTGACAGCCCTAGTAGAAATATATATTACTTTTGGCTAAAACGAACACATAATGCATTAGGAACCTGTCTTCCTGTGGTCAATTAGTACTTTATATACATATTCCAAGTGAGATGGAGGGACAAAGGACACAGCGGAGTCGGTGAGCAGACGAAACCCGGGGGTGAAATATGCTGATGAGGCAGCTCGTTAGCGCAGGGCGCACGCCGTGACTCGTCCGGATTAGAGATCATTTGAGAAACGATGTTATGTCAGAACTCTCTCCAGTGGCCTTTATTGCAAATTAGAGAACAAATGAGAGCACACTCCTCAATAAAGCGTCTCTGGGTATAAGTCGGAGCAGAACAACATTATCATCTCATCTTTCTTCAACCTTCACCATCGCTGCGTGAATCGCTCGTCGTGAAGCTGTAACTCTCTGGATAATAATAATAATAATAATAATAATAATAATAATAATAATAATAATAATAATAATAATAATAATAATAATAATAATAATAATAATAATAACTTTATTTGTATAGCACCTTTCATACAGAAACTGCAGCTCAAAGTGCTTCACAACAGAAAAAAGACAGGCATAAAATTGGCACATAAAGTGCAGACCAGTGGCGGCTCTGCCACTAGGGGCGCAAGGGCGCCGACCCACCTGCTGTTAAATCACAGAAGAAGAAAATAAAACGTTTTAGTTTTTTGTTTTATAGCCCTATAAATAATATAAACATGTTTAAAATGAATAATATTTACTCATTTTAAGTATGTTTGTATTTCCAATGCACAATATAACGTTATTATCTCAAATAAAAAAACACTTGTTTTCCTGAGCAGGAAGTGACATCACGTTTTTTTTATTTTTTTTATTTTTTCGTATTTCTCAGCCCGGGCTAGACGCGATAGCGCTCTGAGTGCGCGTCACAGTTTGATCGCTGTATCCGTCACAGCCAATCAGTGCATAACGCGTTGTGCGTTGAAATATGACTATTATGTTGGAATCCGGGCGCGATTTGAAGCGGTCTAGCCAGTAGCGTCAAGAATTTCTGTAGCCGCATTTCGCGGAGACGCTCTCTGATTGGCCGACGCCAGTATTTTTTTCCGTAGCAGAATTTCACAGAGACGATCTCTGATTGGCCGAATCCAATTTCTAATGTTCCAATTCTAGCTTATTCCTACGTTGGTTCCTAGGTTGGTCCTAGGTTGTTTGTCTTAGAGCGTGCCGTGACTGCAAGTTCTTTAGACTGTTAAGCTTAGGCACTCTTTCAAAGTTGGTTAAGGTTAGAGTTTGTCTTAGAGCATGGCGATAGAACGCCAGGTAGTTTGCAGTCTGTTCGAGCGGAAATGGACAAAGGAATGAAGTACTTGTGACTGTTGTGTGGTGCTGCTAACAAGCTAACACTTGGCTAACAAGCTATATGGCGGATGCAGTCTGGACACAGTGGACAGTGGTCTGGAATACATCAACAGTGATACACTACTTTATCAAGGCAAGCCCTCCTGCCCTGGACGTGTCAACTAAACAGTGAGTCTCTCTCTCTCTCTCTCTCTCTCTCTCTCTCTCTCTCTCTCTCTCTCTCTCTCTCTCTCTCGCGTTTGGATTGAAAATACGTGGATTATGGCTTGTTCAATATCGTCTATGTTTGAATGAATGAATGAATGCGAACTTTATTAACAGATTGCAGAATGGGTACAATACAGTACGGCTCAATACACACAATTGTTAAGGGGATGCAGACCAGAGAAAGACGTTTGTCTTGTTTACATCAGGGTCCCAGATTTTCGATTCATATCGATAGTTTAATAGCTAGCCTTGGCTCGTTTAACAATATGCAAAATATGTGTACAGCCCTGTACTCATACTGAAGTTATTCTTGGTATATAATAGGTCTGATTGTGTAACGAATCGATTCCACGTTGCGCTGTGTGTGAGAGAGAGAAGGAGAGAGGGAGAGATCTGCCTGTGTTTGGAGACGGGGCGAGTTTTGTTTCTAACTTTTCTATTTATATATTGTGTTTCAAGTTGTGAATTAGAGTCTAGACTATACTTTATTTGACTGGTTGTGTGTTGTTGTAGTAACAGCTGAGCGACTCGTTCATAAGAGCCGATTCATTGCCGTGAGCGTGAGTCGAATCGCTCACGTCTTGCCATGAGTCTGTTGCGTGGTACTGTACATGTTTGCAAAATGTTTGGTATAGCGCCCCTAGTGGCGAAGCACCCACCGGCCGCCACTGGTGCAGACACACAGTTTTTCACATTAGGATTAGGATTCAAGGGTACTACGACTATGCTTGCACCTCATGGTACCAAAGCACCTCAAAGGTGCTAAAAACAAAATTACAAACATCTCAAAACAAACTGGTTGACCTTACTCCTAGAACCCACCTCACCCCTGCCCACTTTGACAACCTAGGATGGCTTAGAGTAGACGACAGAGTACAGCAACTCGCAATGGGCAAGGTCTTAGAAAAGAAAATGTTTTATCAACTGGATGCGTTTTTACAGAAAAATAGGGTCCATAACAAATTCCAATCTGGTTTCCGGAGGGGCCATAGCACTGAGACAGCACTTGTAAAGGTAATTAACGACCTTAGGGTGTCTGCGGACAATAAAGAGGTATCCGTTCTCCTACTCCTAGATTTAACGGCTGCGTTTGACACAATTGACCACACAATTCTAATGCACCGCCTCGAGTACTGGATAGGTCTGTCAGGCACGGCCTTGTCCTGGTTTCATTCCTACTTAACAGGTAGAAGCTACTCTGTCAATCTAGCGAATTATGATTCCGACAAACACACCATCTGTTCTGGTATCCCGCAGGGATCCATTCTTGGCCCTTTATTGTTCTCCCTGTATATACTGCCGCTGGGTGGACTTATTACCAATCATAGAGTTAACTTCCATTTATATGCTGATGATACCCAGCTTTACCTCTCCGTAGCTCCAGACGAGCCCTGTGCTCTAGACCCGCTGTTGACCTGTTTGTCCAGCATAAAAGGCTGGATGAGTGAGAATTTTCTCAAGCTAAATGAGGATAAGACAGAAGTTCTCAAGTCAAGTCAAGTCAAGTCAAGAGTTTTATTTGTCACGGCATACAAGTATACAATGAAATGCGGGTGGTCTTGCCCGCAACGATGTGCAATACAGTGGTACAACATATAATAGAATCCAATAAAACAACATTGTGAGGGGAGCTCCAGTAGCTCACCGCGTACCTCGAGCGCTATTTCGGCGCCGGGGACAACCGTGCTCGTCACGGATCTGGGGTAGCAAGTTCGATTCCCGGACAAAGCCCTAACTTTCTCAGAGTGTCTTCCCCCCATCTGTACCCCCATTCAACCTGTTTCTGTCGGTCATTCTTGACCAGAGAAAAAGCGATAAACGCAAAAAGAGCCAGCGGAATGGCCAAAGTTTAAAAAAAAAAAAAAACATTGTGCAATAAACAGGTAACAGGTAACATGGTGTGACATCTCGGTATCTGTACATAGTTATTTACAGAGCATATAGGACATGCTAGGTAGCTTTGGTAGTGCACCCGATGCTCAGGGTGATGGTGTTGGAGGTCTGACCCCCCACCCTGACCGCCTGGGGTCTTTCACTCAGAAAGTCCAGTACCCAGGCGCTCAGAGCGGGGTCTAGTGAGCAGAGAGAACTGATAAAAAGTAGACTGGGTAACCTGAACGTAGAAAATAACACTGCAGTAAAGAACCTGGGGGTTATTATTGATTCTGAATTGAATTTTAATACACACATTAATTATGTCACGAAGGTTGCCTTCTTTCATCTTAGAAATATTGCACGAATTAGAGCCTATGTGTCCCTGGATGATGCAAAAACGCTAATCCACGCTTTTGTTTTCTCTCGGCTTGATTATTGTAATGCACTTTATTCTGGCCTTCCAAAGAAAACAACTGACAGATTACAACTTGTCCAAAATTCGGCAGCCAGAATTTTAACTAGAACTAAGATGAGGGAACATATTACTCCAGTTTTAGCTTCACTGCATTGGCTCCCGGTTGTCTTTAGGATTCTTTTGCTTGTTTTTAAAGCTCTTAATGGTCTGGCACCGTCCTACCTCTGCGACTGCTTACATAGATATGTTCCAAACCGCCCCCTCAGGTCCTCTAGTGCGGACCTGCTCCAAGTGCCTACAATGAAATATAAAAAATATGGCGAAGCAGCTTTTTGTTTCTATGGGCCGACGGCGTGGAATAATCTCCCACTACATATAAAACAGGCAGCCTCTGTGGATAGCTTTAAAGCACAGCTCAAGACATATTTTTATACTCTTGCTTTTAGCTGATTTTAAAATCCCTGTTGTCATTTATGCTTTTTAGCTATTTTCTTAATCATGTTTTGCTGGTCTTAAAATCCTGCTTTTCTTTTCTTTACTTTTTTTTTGCTTTATTGTAAAATGTTGTGTTTTTATTTCATTGCTCTGTTAAGCACTTTGAAAAGCACAGCTCAAGACATATTTTTATACTCTTGCTTTTAGCTGATTTTAAAATCTCTGTTGTCATTTATACTTTTTAGCAATTTTCTTAATCATGTTTTGCTGGTCTTAAAATCCTGCTTTTCCTTTCTTTACCTTTTTTTTGTTGCTTTATTGTAAAATGCTGTGTTTTTATTTCTTTGCTCTGTTAAGCACTTTGAGCTGCACTCTGTGTATGAAAGGTGCTATATAAATAAAGATTATTATTATTATTATTATTATTATTATTATTATTATTATTATTATTATTATTATTATTATTATTATTATTATTATTATTATTATTATTATTATTATTATTATTATTATTATTATTATTATTATTATTATTATTATTATTATTATTATTATTATTATTATTATTATTATTATTATTATTATTATTATTATTATTATTATTATTATTAATGGGCCTGCCCCGTTCCCCGTACCTGGCTAACTGAGTTAGCCGGATAATTTCCAGCATAGCTTGACTTAAGCCGGACCTTTCTGTTCCCCGAAGTCGGATTTTCTAAATCACCATGGTAACAGATCAGATAGTTTGAACCTGGTCGGGAGCAGGGTTAAGTTCAGTTAGCTGGATGAACCATGGCCACGCCCCCGCAAAGAAATGCCAGCTCGCTTCCTGAAATATTTCTCACAGTCTAGATCCCATTATACGATTCTGAATTATGTTTTTGTGCTTCGTTTTCCTAGAGGGGGCTTTTGAAATGTATAATAATAGAACTAAATGCTGATAATAAATCATATTGAGCCTATAGATTTACTTTGTCCTAAATAAAATAATGCACGTCATATACGGCGCTCGGAGTCGCGATACACAATGCATGTGGTTATTTTAATAACGGCGCATTGCAAATGTGAATCCCGCAGGGATATTTTTAATGAATGAAACCTATCGGCCGTTTGGCTCTGATTAGTTTCATATATTCTCCGCTGTAGATTTGCTTAACGGAGCGCCCGGATTGTGTTTCATTCAAGCATAAAATTGAAGTGTCTATGCGTGGATTGTGGTTTTTGTGGATTATGAATTACGAGGAATCTGAGGATTGTTGAATTGTATCATCACTCACACGTTATTGTGATATTGTAACTGGGATTAAAATGTCTGATGAGATGCGCTGTTTGACGGATTTGAGCAATTGAATGAGCCGTTGACGTCACATTAATGCATTTGAGAATAAAGAGATAAAACTTCATTCAAAAGAAAAATATTCTAAACACGGGTCTCTTGTCCATTGATCAGTGGCGGCTCTACCACTAGGGGCGCTCGGGCGCCGCCCCCCCCCAGGCCCTACCCTGGTTATATGAGAGAAGAAGAAAAATAAGTTTTTAGTTTTTTGTTTTATAGCCCTATAAATAATATAAACATGTTTAAAATTAATAATATTTACTCATTTTAAGTATGTTTGTGTTTCCAATGCACAATATAACGTTATTATATAAAAAAAAAAAACTTGTTTTCTTGAACAGGAAGTGACTCACTTTTCTTTTTTTTATTATTTTTTTGTATTTCTCGGCCCGGGCTAGACGCGATAGCGCTCTGAGTGCGCATCACGGTTTGATCGCTGTATCCGTCACAGCCAATCAGTGCGTAACGCGTTGTGCGTTGAAATATGACTATTATGTTGGAATCCGGGCGCGATTTGAAGCGGTCTAGCCAGTAGCGTCAAGAATTTCTGTAGCCGCATTTCGCGGAGACGCTCTCTGATTAGCCGACGCCAGTATTTTTTTCCGTAGCAGAATTTCACAGAGACGATCTCTGATTGGCCGAATCCAATTTCTAATGTTCCAATTCTAGCTTATTCCTAGGTTGGTCCGTTGGTGGTAGAGATAGTTGTGTTGTTGTGAGATGCATGCAGCTGTTTGTCTTAGAGCGTGCCGTGACTGCAAGTTCTTTAGACTGTTAAGCTTAGGCTTTCTTTCAAAGTTGGTTAAGGTTAGAGTTTGTCTTAGAGCATGGCGATAGAACGCCAGGTAGTTTGCAGTCTGTTCGACGCGGAAATGGACAAAGGAATGAAGTACTTGTGTTGTGTGGTGCTGCTAACAAGCTAACACTTGGCTAACAAGCTATATGGCGGATGCAGTCTGGACACAGTGGACAGTGGTCTGGAATACATGTGTGGATTATACACTTTATCAAGGCAAGCCCTCCTGCCCTGGACGTGTCAACTAAACAGTGAGTCTCTCTCTCTCTCTCTCTTTCTCTCTCTCTCTCTCGCTCTCTCTCGCTCTCTCTCTCTCTCTCTCTCTCTCTCGCTCTCTCTCTCTCTCTCTCTCTCTCTCTAATTTCGCCGCGTGTGGGGCATAACCACTCAGACAATGAATGGTAACTTGTTTAAAATGAAGAGACATACAAATGTGTTTATTATTGAATGGATCTGACATCATCTGAGAGAGAGAGAGAGAGAGAGAGAGAGAGAGAGCGAGAGAGAGAGAGAGAGAGAGAGAGAGAGAGAGAGAGAGCTGTGCGTGTTTGTGTTGGGCTATTGTAAACGTGGTTGCATTTGACTGACTGATCATATATTGATCGATGGCAATGGTGATAATATTCGCCAATGCGTGCCTTGTACATGTTTGCAAAATGTTTGGTATAGCGCCCCTAGTGGCGAAGCATCCACGAGCCGCTACTGCCATTGATGGATACACAATGAATATATCCCATCTGGCACAGTCTGGGCCGTAGCCAGGGTTTAGAAATTAGGGAGGTCCATTTATTTTTTTGGCCCAGACCGGCCCACTATAATCGGTCGGACACCACCCACCAGTACACCATCCTTACGGTCCCCTTAAATATGCGTACCTACTGTACTATTCCCCCAACCCACTACAAAGCTGCATGGGTAGTAAGTGCCATGGACAAGTGGACCAGTGTACTCACTCGCTCTTGGCTGAATCTTGTTTTGGGTGGTGATGTAAAAACACCTGCATCATATAGCTATAGCCTGTTCATCCCTGTCTCTCTCCTCCACAACCTGGCTTGACTAGACATAAGGAGAGAGATTATTACAATTAACTGGTACATTCAGGTCCAGAATTGTTGGAATCCCCTGACAAAGATGTGCAAAAAGCTGTACAATTTAAACAATACCATACTGGTAATGAGAAAATAGTTGTTTATTCAATGAATGCATGGAGCAGTTCCATCTTATTTCATTTGATACTAACTACTCAGTTCATACAGATTTCAAGTATTCAAATATCAATGATGAATATTACATAAGGTTTACACAGTTAATAGATCACCTTCTTGTTTTATATTCATCTTATATGGCAATTAAATCAATGGTGTGTTTGTTTGGGGAGTTTGACCTATGTGCCTACCACGTGAAGGTGCATGATCAATGGACAGCACAAAAACAATTTGTGTAGGTGGAGACTAGAGCTACCACAGATAGTAATAAGTTATTAAGAGTAAGTAATCCATACCATATATATCCTAATAGTTACCTTATTACCATACTTGGCTGAAAACAAACTTTGCTGCCTGTTGTGAATGTGTTTTTCCCTGTAGGCTAATACATAAGTAGGCATACATTTTTGCAGTTGAGGAAAAATTTGCAGTTGAGTAGGCTATAATGTGGTGTGTTTTTATGTCTTCCATCGAGGACCACCTTGGAAATAAGTGTTAATGCTTGTTAATGAATGCTTTTAGGTGATATCCTCAGGAATACAAATTGGTCAAGATCATTTGTTTTTATGATGTGTTTTTAATTTCCAAATAAATCTAATCAAATAAAAAAGCAGTTTTTGCAGTTGAGCTACTGGTGTTGTATATTATACAGCCTTTTCATGCATCTTTATCAAGGGAACCCTTATCCTAATGATTTAAAAAATAATATTATGATGATACGATATGGACCTAGTAGTTGGGTCATCTGTGGCACTTCGTTTCTCAATGGATTTTTTAAAAAGGCGGGGGAAATTTGTGAGAGACCAAAATCCAAAATGGCTGCCGTGGAAATTAACTTTTTAATGGTTTGACCTACAATGATGCACAATACATGGTACCAGCCCCCTCTCAGTCATGTACCAGCCCCTCTCAGTCATGTACCAGCCAGCCCCTCTCAGTCATGTACCAGCCCTCTCTCAGTCATGTATACCAGCCCCCTCTGTCATCTACCAGCCCCCTCTCAGTCATGTACCACAGCCCCATCTGAGTCATGTACCAGCCCCCTCTCAGTCATGTACCAGCCCCCTCTCAGTCATGTACCAGCCCCCTCTCAGTCATGTACCAGCCTCCTCTCAGTCATGTACCACAGCCCCATCTCAGTCATGTACCATAGCCCCATCTCAGTCATGTACCACAGCCCACTCTCAGTCATGTATACCAGCCCCCCTCTCAGTCATGTATACCAGCCCCCTCTCAGTCATGTACCAGCCCTCTCTCAGTCATGTACCAGCCCCCTCTCAGTCATGTACCAGCCAGCACCCTCTCAGTCATGTACCACAGCCCCCTCTCAGTCATATACCACAGCCCCCTCTCAGTCATGTACCACAGCCCCCTCTCAGTCATGTACCAGCCCCTCTCAGTCATGTACCAGCCCCCTCTCAGTCATGTACCACAGCCCCCTCTCAGTCATGTACCAGCCCCATCTCAGTCATGTACCAGCCCCCTCTCAGTCATGTACCAGCCCCATCTCAGTCATGTACCAGCCCCCTCTCAGTCATGTACCAGCCCCATCTCAGTCATGTACCAACGCAAAAGTAGCCTAGTTTTAAGTTAAAATATTATAAATCTACATGCATTGAGGATGTCATTCTTTATATAGCTCTCAACGTGCACCAAATTGAAATATTTACATTGCAAAAAGAAAAAGAAAACTAGAAGAAGGGGGATTCGAACGAGGGTCGTCCGTGTGAAAGGCAAAATGACCAACCATCACACCACGGTGCCAGACAAATTAAACATCAACCATACATCCATCAATGGATAAGAGAGCCGTATCCTTATTCTGAAACTGTTGAACTGATTATTTTCGCTAGCAAGATCTCATTTGATTATCCATTCCATAAACCTACTGCCAGCAGGCAAGTTTAAAGAAATATAATCTGATTGATTGGGGTAATGAGGGACTTAAAATTAGCCTATAGATTATGCATTTAACTTGTCGGCGAGGCTATTGAGCCGTACTGCAATCTGTTAATAAAGTTTTAAATCAATTAATCAATCAATGCTGTTAGAAAATCAGGATTTCTGCTATCGACACTTGCTGTCTTTTCAACTGAAGCGGCCGCGCGCAATTATCCTGGGTCTCAAGTCTGGTTCAAATGAACGAGACTGAATCCACCTTCGAGGAACAGGAAAATCCCGGATTCAAACATCGGGTTAATTGAATCTGGATAATGGGACTCTTGATCGACTTAGTTGAACCAGGTATGGGGAATAGGCCCCTGGTCTACAAGATACACTACACGACCAAGGTACCCATGTACATGTCAAAATACTTCCCAAAGGTCAGTGAATACCACGATCACAACACCAGAGGGAGCTCCACAAATCATGTTAAACCCAGATTCGGCTCAAACAAGGGACTAAACACGTTTCGCAATTATGCCATATCAATGTGGAACGCCCTACCCAAAGCTGTAAAGGAATGTGAATCACTACCCACTTTCAAAACCACTCTCAAAGAGCACCTATGGGAGACTGCAATTCAAAACTGGCCCCCGTAAATGTCTTAACCCAACCCCCTCCAATGTACAGTAAATTACCAAGTATGGTTTTGTCAATATTCCAATGTACAGTTTTGCTTGTACAGTTGTACAGTGTCCCCCACCCACCCCTCCTACCCAACCCCCCCGCCTGTATCAGTTCCGCAACCGTTTCCATTTCCGGGGTAGGCCTGATTGGCCGCGACAGGCACGTGACCCGCCGCGGCCACGCCCCCGCGGCAGCCCCAGGACGCGGCAACGCGCTGTGTTGGACTTGAGGCTGGAGTTCGCCTTTCACATCGCAGTCATCAGTCATAATAATATCGCGCCACCCACGCTGCAGTCGGCAGTCATCAGTCATCTCTAATAATATTAATCACTGTTCAACGTTGAAGTAAGTGCTGTATTTTATTTCACATCAAGCAAGATTCACTTTGTCACAAGTGCTTAAGTTATAACTTGAGTCAAGAAAGCGCGAGCTTCACTCACTTTTCCCCATGTGCAGTCAGTCATCCACGCTGCAGCCATCAGTCACGCGTCATCTAATAATATTAATCATTGTATGGTACAGTAACGGTCTCTGGAGCGCAACAGTAAGAAGCATTTGCACTGCAACGCATACACCTTACTGTAAATTGTACCTCATCCCATTTCTGCTTTGCACTATAGCGTATTGTATCATGCAATCATCATTTAACATTTGAAAGGCATACATTGTTGTATGAAATAAAATAGTATAGAGACATATGTACAGCGTTCGATGCAGAATAGAAGTAACTGAGTTACCATAGAATATACAATACGCTATAGTGCAAAGCAGAAATGGGATGAGGTACAATTTACAGTAAGGTGTATGCGTTGCAGTGCAAATGCTTCTTACTGTTGCGCTCCAGAGACCGTTACTGTACCATACAATGATTAATATTATTAGATGACGCGTGACTGATGGCTGCAGCGTGGATGACTGACTGCACATGGGGAAAAGTGAGTGAAGCTCGCGCTTTCTTGACTCAAGTTATAACTTAAGCACTTGTGACAAAGTGAATCTTGCTTGATGTGAAATAAAATACAGCACTTACTTCAACGTTGAACAGTGATTAATATTATTAGAGATGACTGATGACTGCCGACTGCAGCGTGGGTGGCGCGATATTATTATGACTGATGACTGCGATGTGAAAGGCGAACTCCAGCCTCAAGTCCAACACAGCGCGTTGCCGCGTCCTGGGGCTGCCGCGGGGGCGTGGCCGCGGCGGGTCACGTGCCTGTCGCGGCCAATCAGGCCTACCCCGGAAATGGAAACGGTTGCGGAACTGATACAGGCACCCCCCCCACCCACCCAACCACCTCCAATGTACAGTCCCCCCCCCCCCACCTACCCAACCCCACCCCACCTACCCAACCTCCTCCAATGTACAGTCCCCCCCCACCATCCCACCCAACCCCACCCCACCTACCCAACCTCCTCCAATGTACAGTTTCTACATCAAATGTATATACTCTCTTTTCTGGACTCTTTTTGTATCACAAACAGTACTGTATTTGCAAACCTGGTATGTCATAAATGTATAGATGTAGCAGTACTGTATATCTGTATGTCGTGTGTGTCATATATGTTATGATGAATTGAAAATGGGGGACCCTGATGTAAACAAGTCGAAAGTCTTTCTCTGGTCTGCATCCCCTTAACAATTGTATGTATTGAGCTGTACTGTATTGTACCCATTCTGCAATCTGTTAATAAAAGTTTCAATCAATCAATCAATCAATCAATCAATCTAACATCCCAACAGGCCACCTTGTTTATGGTTTGATTCAGTTTAAAAAATAGACAATAATAAAAAGAGTAAGATAGAATAGACAGAGTAAAATAGTGCAATAGTGCAGTGCAATAACTAGTAGAATAGAATAGACATGAAATGAGCACATGCAGACATATACATTTTATTTTTTACAGTGCAATAAAATAGTTCTGGATTACTGTTTAACCGTTTAAAGTCGTCTTTACCTTCTCTGTTTGGTATCTACAGTTTAACCCTTTCACTGCCACACTACAGAAGGTTAACCCTTTACTATCACACTACCGACAAATGTGTGAGTGAACGGGTGAATGTCAGGCATACGATTTTTAATTCCTTATATTTCTCTATCATGAATGTGTTTCATAGTATATATTCAGATTCAAATTGTGTATTGCCTACACTGTAAAAAGAAAAAAAAATTCACCGGAAATTCACTGTAATATTTGACAGATTACTTTAGTTTTTCTACTTTAAGTGTAAATGACATAGAAATACAGTAAATTACCTTTTATCAAAATATTAACCATTAAATAAAGGTTGTAATCTGTAAATGTACTGTATTTGATTTTACTGTAATTTGACAGTAAGTATTTGGCAACCGTTGCTGCCAGACATTTACCGTTTTCTTACCGTTTTCTTTTTTACAGTGTATATTTATTGTAAGGTATAATATAACCGGCATACAGTCCCCCATCTGCACCCTTTTTTACTGTTTATTTCCCCATACCTGTACCTGTACCTCCCCTCCCCCCTCCCCCTCCCCATGCAGCCGTGACGTCTGAATGTCCCAGAAGGGATCAATAAAGGAGTGTCTTATCTTATCTCATCTCATTTTTAAAGATCCACACACAGAGGGGAACCTCCAGCTAGGACGTCAGAGAGAGAGAGAGAGGGAGAGAGAGAGAGAGAGAGAGAGAGAGAGAGAGAGAGAGAGAGAGAGAGAGTTGACTTGTTGTGAGGTAGAGATTAGTGTAACGATGGATGTATTTGATTAGTTTGCCTGAAGTCGGAACAGAATGTCCAGAATGATCAGCTGTTTGCTTTATTCCATACGACAGCCATACGTCTCGTTCTATTTTTACGTGTTTGCTCACCTACCTCGAACCCCGCCCCCTCTTTTCTATGAGCTGCCGCTTGTTCTGACTTTACTCTTTTATTTTAATTTTTTTTACTTGTATGAAGCACAATCTCAAGAGGCTCACACAGAACCAAGCATTTCACTGTAACGTACACGTACCTTACATGTGACAAATAGAACAAAACTTGAACTTGAAACTTCAACAATTAAATCACGGGGTGCAACATAACTAGAGAAGTTCTGGCTCGAAACGTAGAAGTGTCCACAACAGGAGCTCCGATGGTCAGATGACGTGTTGCACAGGAGCCAGCGTGGACGTTTTTGATTTTTTTTAAAATAATCTTTTAGCATTTTTACAGCTTTTCTTGGTCACGCAGGACCGACAGAGGAGAGGGCGAACGGGAGGAGAGGTGGGGAGGACATGCGACAAATAACGTCGGGTGCTGGGATCGAACCCGGGTCGGCCGCGTAGGTGCGCGTGGCACTATGGTACACGCCACAAGGGCGCCCCGGACGTTTTTGATTTTATTTGAAATCTTCATTTTCGAACATGTAAATAAATAC
>NC_140170.1:17976718-18011206 GCF_963971535.1 Notolepis coatsorum | reverse complement strand
ACTCAGGTGTTATATTACTGCTCCTGTACCACCCTCTACCACTGTAGAACTACACTCAGGTGTTATATTACTGCTCCTGTACCACCCTCTACCACTGTAGAACTACACTCAGGTGTTATATTACTGCTCCTGTACCACCCTCTACCACTGTAGAACTACACTCAGGTGTTATATTACTGCTGCTGTACCACCCTCTACCACTGTAGAGTTAACTGCTCTGTACCACCCTCTACCACTGTAGAACACAGGTGTTTGCGTACCACCACCCTCTACCACTGTAGAACTACACTCAGGTGTTATATTACTGCTGCTGTACCACCCTCTACCACTGTAGAACTACACTCAGGTGTTATATTACTGCTGCTGTACCACCCTCTACCACTGTAGAACTACACTCAGGTGTTATATTACTGCTCCTGTACCACCCTCTACCACTGTAGAACTACACTCAGGTGTTATATTACTGCTCCTGTACCACCCTCTACCACTGTAGAACTACACTCAGGTGTTATATTACTGCTCCTGTACCACCCTCTACCACTGTAGAACTACACTCAGGTGTTATATTACTGCTGCTGTACCACCCTCTACCACTGTAGAACTACACTCAGGTGTTATATTACTGCTGCTGTACCACCCTCTACCACTGTAGAACTACACTCAGGTGTTATATTACTGCTCCTGTACCACCCTCTACCACTGTAGAACTACACTCAGGTGTTATATTACTGCTGCTGTACCACCCTCTACCACTGTAGAACTACACTCAGGTGTTATATTACTGCTCCTGTACCACCCTCTACCACTGTAGAACTACACTCAGGTGTTATATTACTGCTCCTGTACCACCCTCTACCACTGTAGAACTACACTCAGGTGTTATATTACTGCTCCTGTACCACCCTCTACCACTGTAGAACTACACTCAGGTGTTATATTACTGCTCCTGTACCACCCTCTACCACTGTAGAACTACACTCAGGTGTTATATTACTGCTCCTGTACCACCCTCTACCACTGTAGAACTACACTCAGGTGTTATATTACTGCTCCTGTACCACCCTCTACCACTGTAGAACTACACTCAGGTGTTATATTACTGCTCCTGTACCACCCTCTACCACTGTAGAACTACACTCAGGTGTTATATTACTGCTCCTGTACCACCCTCTACCACTGTAGAACTACACTCAGGTGTTATATTACTGCTCCTGTACCACCCTCTACCACTGTAGAACTACACTCAGGTGTTATATTACTGCTCCTGTACCACCCTCTACCACTGTAGAACTACACTCAGGTGTTATATTACTGCTCCTGTACCACCCTCTACCACTGTAGAACTACACTCAGGTGTTATATTACTGCTGCTGTACCACCCTCTACCACTGTAGAACTACACTCAGGTGTTATATTACTGCTGCTGTACCACCCTCTACCACTGTAGAACTACACTCAGGTGTTATATTACTGCTGCTGTACCACCCTCTACCACTGTAGAACTACACTCAGGTGTTATATTACTGCTCCTGTACCACCCTCTACCACTGTAGAACTACACTCAGGTGTTATATTACTGCTCCTGTACCACCCTCTACCACTGTAGAACTACACTCAGGTGTTATATTACTGCTCCTGTACCACCCTCTACCACTGTAGAACTACACTCAGGTGTTATATTACTGCTCCTGTACCACCCTCTACCACTGTAGAACTACACTCAGGTGTTATATTACTGCTCCTGTACCACCCTCTACCACTGTAGAACTACACTCAGGTGTTATATTACTGCTCCTGTACCACCCTCTACCACTGTAGAACTACACTCAGGTGTTATATTACTGCTCCTGTACCCACCCTCTACCACTGTAGAACTACACTCAGGTGTTATATTACTGCTCCTGTACCACCCTCTACCACTGTAGAACTACACTCAGGTGTTATATTACTGCTCCTGTACCACCCTCTACCACTGTAGAACTACACTCAGGTGTTATATTACTGCTCCTGTACCACCCTCTACCACTGTAGAACTACACTCAGGTGTTATATTACTGCTCCTGTACCACCCCTCTACCACTGTAGAACTACACTCAGGTGTTATATTACTGCTCCTGTACCACCCTCTACCACTGTAGAACTACACTCAGGTGTTATATTACTGCTCCTGTACCACCCTCTACCACTGTAGAACTACACTCAGGTGTTATATTACTGCTCCTGTACCACCCTCTACCACTGTAGAACTACACTCAGGTGTTATATTACTGCTCCTGTACCACCCTCTACCACTGTAGAACTACACTCAGGTGTTATATTACTGCTCCTGTACCACCCCTCTACCACTGTAGAACTACACTCAGGTGTTATATTACTGCTCCTGTACCACCCTCTACCACTGTAGAACTACACTCAGGTGTTATATTACTGCTCCTGTACCACCCTCTACCACTGTAGAACTACACTCAGGTGTTATATTACTGCTCCTGTACCACCCTCTACCACTGTAGAACTACACTCAGGTGTTATATTACTGCTGCTGTACCACCCTCTACCACTGTAGAACTACACTCAGGTGTTATATTACTGCTGCTGTACCACCCTCTACCACTGTAGAACTACACTCAGGTGTTATATTACTGCTGCTGTACCACCCTCTACCACTGTAGAACTACACTCAGGTGTTATATTACTGCTCCTGTACCACCCTCTACCACTGTAGAACTACACTCAGGTGTTATATTACTGCTCCTGTACCACCCTCTACCACTGTAGAACTACACTCAGGTGTTATATTACTGCTCCTGTACCACCCTCTACCACTGTAGAACTACACTCAGGTGTTATATTACTGCTGCTGTACCACCCCTCTACCACTGTAGAACTACACTCAGGTGTTATATTACTGCTCCTGTACCACCCTCTACCACTGTAGAACTACACTCAGGTGTTATATTACTGCTCCTGTACCACCCCTCTACCACTGTAGAACTACACTCAGGTGTTATATTACTGCTGCTGTACCACCCTCTACCACTGTAGAACTACACTCAGGTGTTATATTACTGCTCCTGTACCACCCTCTACCACTGTAGAACTACACTCAGGTGTTATATTACTGCTGCTGTACCACCCTCTACCACTGTAGAACTACACTCAGGTGTTATATTACTGCTCCTGTACCACCCCTCTACCACTGTAGAACTACACTCAGGTGTTATATTACTGCTCCTGTACCACCCTCTACCACTGTAGAACTACACTCAGGTGTTATATTACTGCTCCTGTACCACCCTCTACCACTGTAGAACTACACTCAGGTGTTATATTACTGCTCCTGTACCACCCTCTACCACTGTAGAACTACACTCAGGTGTTATATTACTGCTCCTGTACCACCCCTCTACCACTGTAGAACTACACTCAGGTGTTATATTACTGCTCCTGTACCACCCTCTACCACTGTAGAACTACACTCAGGTGTTATATTACTGCTGCTGTACCACCCTCTACCACTGTAGAACTACACTCAGGTGTTATATTACTGCTGCTGTACCACCCTCTACCACTGTAGAACTACACTCAGGTGTTATATTACTGCTGCTGTACCACCCTCTACCACTGTAGAACTACACTCAGGTGTTATATTACTGCTCCTGTACCACCCTCTACCACTGTAGAACTACACTCAGGTGTTATATTACTGCTCCTGTACCACCCTCTACCACTGTAGAACTACACTCAGGTGTTATATTACTGCTCCTGTACCACCCTCTACCACTGTAGAACTACACTCAGGTGTTATATTACTGCTGCTGTACCACCCTCTACCACTGTAGAACTACACTCAGGTGTTATATTACTGCTGCTGTACCACCCTCTACCACTGTAGAACTACACTCAGGTGTTATATTACTGCTGCTGTACCACCCCTCTACCACTGTAGAACTACACTCAGGTGTTATATTACTGCTGCTGTACCACCCTCTACCACTGTAGAACTACACTCAGGTGTTATATTACTGCTGCTGTACCACCCTCTACCACTGTAGAACTACACTCAGGTGTTATATTACTGCTCCTGTACCACCCTCTACCACTGTAGAACTACACTCAGGTGTTATATTACTGCTGCTGTACCACCCTCTACCACTGTAGAACTACACTCAGGTGTTATATTACTGCTCCTGTACCACCCTCTACCACTGTAGAACTACACTCAGGTGTTATATTACTGCTGCTGTACCACCCTCTACCACTGTAGAACTACACTCAGGTGTTATATTACTGCTGCCTGTACCACCCCTCTACCACTGTAGAACTACACTCAGGTGTTATATTACTGCTCCTGTACCACCCTCTACCACTGTAGAACTACACTCAGGTGTTATATTACTGCTGCTGTACCACCCTCTACCACTGTAGAACTACACTCAGGTGTTATATTACTGCTGCTGTACCCACCCTCTACCACTGTAGAACTACACTCAGGTGTTATATTACTGCTGCTGTACCACCCTCTACCACTGTAGAACTACACTCAGGTGTTATATTACTGCTGCTGTACCACCCCTCTACCACTGTAGAACTACACTCAGGTGTTATATTACTGCTCCTGTACCACCCTCTACCACTGTAGAACTACACTCAGGTGTTATATTACTGCTGCTGTACCACCCTCTACCACTGTAGAACTACACTCAGGTGTTATATTACTGCTCCTGTACCACCCTCTACCACTGTAGAACTACACTCAGGTGTTATATTACTGCTCCTGTACCACCCTCTACCACTGTAGAACTACACTCAGGTGTTATATTACTGCTGCTGTACCACCCCTCTACCACTGTAGAACTACACTCAGGTGTTATATTACTGCTCCTGTACCACCCTCTACCACTGTAGAACTACACTCAGGTGTTATATTACTGCTCCTGTACCACCCCTCTACCACTGTAGAACTACACTCAGGTGTTATATTACTGCTCCTGTACCACCCTCTACCACTGTAGAACTACACTCAGGTGTTATATTACTGCTGCTGTACCCCCCTCTACCACTGTAGAACTACACTCAGGTGTTATATTACTGCTGCTGTACCACCCTCTACCACTGTAGAACTACACTCAGGTGTTATATTACTGCTGCTGTACCACCCTCTACCACTGTAGAACTACACTCAGGTGTTATATTACTGCTCCTGTACCACCCTCTACCACTGTAGAACTACACTCAGGTGTTATATTACTGCTCCTGTACCACCCTCTACCACTGTAGAACTACACTCAGGTGTTATATTACTGCTCCTGTACCACCCTCTACCACTGTAGAACTACACTCAGGTGTTATATTACTGCTGCTGTACCACCCTCTACCACTGTAGAACTACACTCAGGTGTTATATTACTGCTGCCTGTACCACCCTCTACCACTGTAGAACTACACTCAGGTGTTATATTACTGCTGCTGTACCACCCTCTACCACTGTAGAACTACACTCAGGTGTTATATTACTGCTGCTGTACCACCCTCTACCACTGTAGAACTACACTCAGGTGTTATATTACTGCTCCTGTACCACCCTCTACCACTGTAGAACTACACTCAGGTGTTATATTACTGCTCCTGTACCACCCTCTACCACTGTAGAACTACACTCAGGTGTTATATTACTGCTCCTGTACCACCCTCTACCACTGTAGAACTACACTCAGGTGTTATATTACTGCTCCTGTACCCCCTCTACCACTGTAGAACTACACTCAGGTGTTATATTACTGCTGCTGTACCACCCTCTACCACTGTAGAACTACACTCAGGTGTTATATTACTGCTCCTGTACCACCCTCTACCACTGTAGAACTACACTCAGGTGTTATATTACTGCTCCTGTACCAACCCTCTACCACTGTAGAACTACACTCAGGTGTTATATTACTGCTGCTGTACCACCCTCTACCACTGTAGAACTACACTCAGGTGTTATATTACTGCTGCTGTACCACCCCTCTACCACTGTAGAACTACACTCAGGTGTTATATTACTGCTGCTGTACCACCCTCTACCACTGTAGAACTACACTCAGGTGTTATATTACTGCTGCTGTACCACCCCTCTACCACTGTAGAACTACACTCAGGTGTTATATTACTGCTCCTGTACCACCCTCTACCACTGTAGAACTACACTCAGGTGTTATATTACTGCTCCTGTACCACCCTCTACCACTGTAGAACTACACTCAGGTGTTATATTACTGCTCCTGTACCACCCTCTACCACTGTAGAACTACACTCAGGTGTTATATTACTGCTCCTGTACCACCCTCTACCACTGTAGAACTACACTCAGGTGTTATATTACTGCTCCTGTACCACCCTCTACCACTGTAGAACTACACTCAGGTGTTATATTACTGCTCCTGTACCACCCTCTACCACTGTAGAACTACACTCAGGTGTTATATTACTGCTCCTGTACCACCCTCTACCACTGTAGAACTACACTCAGGTGTTATATTACTGCTGCTGTACCACCCTCTACCACTGTAGAACTACACTCAGGTGTTATATTACTGCTGCTGTACCACCCCTCTACCACTGTAGAACTACACTCAGGTGTTATATTACTGCTGCTGTACCACCCTCTACCACTGTAGAACTACACTCAGGTGTTATATTACTGCTCCTGTACCACCCTCTACCACTGTAGAACTACACTCAGGTGTTATATTACTGCTGCTGTACCCCCTCTACCACTGTAGAACTACACTCAGGTGTTATATTACTGCTCCTGTACCACCCTCTACCACTGTAGAACTACACTCAGGTGTTATATTACTGCTGCTGTACCACCCTCTACCACTGTAGAACTACACTCAGGTGTTATATTACTGCTCCTGTACCACCCCTCTACCACTGTAGAACTACACTCAGGTGTTATATTACTGCTCCTGTACCACCCTCTACCACTGTAGAACTACACTCAGGTGTTATATTACTGCTCCTGTACCACCCTCTACCACTGTAGAACTACACTCAGGTGTTATATTACTGCTCCTGTACCACCCTCTACCACTGTAGAACTACACTCAGGTGTTATATTACTGCTCCTGTACCACCCTCTACCACTGTAGAACTACACTCAGGTGTTATATTACTGCTCCTGTACCACCCTCTACCACTGTAGAACTACACTCAGGTGTTATATTACTGCTCCTGTACCACCCTCTACCACTGTAGAACTACACTCAGGTGTTATATTACTGCTGCTGTACCACCCTCTACCACTGTAGAACTACACTCAGGTGTTATATTACTGCTGCCTGTACCACCCTCTACCACTGTAGAACTACACTCAGGTGTTATATTACTGCTGCTGTACCACCCTCTACCACTGTAGAACTACACTCAGGTGTTATATTACTGCTCCTGTACCACCCTCTACCACTGTAGAACTACACTCAGGTGTTATATTACTGCTCCTGTACCACCCTCTACCACTGTAGAACTACACTCAGGTGTTATATTACTGCTGCTGTACCACCCTCTACCACTGTAGAACTACACTCAGGTGTTATATTACTGCTCCTGTACCACCCTCTACCACTGTAGAACTACACTCAGGTGTTATATTACTGCTCCTGTACCACCCCTCTACCACTGTAGAACTACACTCAGGTGTTATATTACTGCTCCTGTACCACCCTCTACCACTGTAGAACTACACTCAGGTGTTATATTACTGCTGCTGTACACCCCTCTACCACTGTAGAACTACACTCAGGTGTTATATTACTGCTGCTGTACCACCCTCTACCACTGTAGAACTACACTCAGGTGTTATATTACTGCTGCTGTACCACCCTCTACCACTGTAGAACTACACTCAGGTGTTATATTACTGCTCCTGTACCACCCTCTACCACTGTAGAACTACACTCAGGTGTTATATTACTGCTCCTGTACCCCCCTCTACCACTGTAGAACTACACTCAGGTGTTATATTACTGCTGCTGTACCACCCTCTACCACTGTAGAACTACACTCAGGTGTTATATTACTGCTCCTGTACCACCCTCTACCACTGTAGAACTACACTCAGGTGTTATATTACTGCTCCTGTACCACCCTCTACCACTGTAGAACTACACTCAGGTGTTATATTACTGCTCCTGTACCACCCTCTACCACTGTAGAACTACACTCAGGTGTTATATTACTGCTGCTGTACCACCCCTCTACCACTGTAGAACTACACTCAGGTGTTATATTACTGCTCCTGTACCACCCTCTACCACTGTAGAACTACACTCAGGTGTTATATTACTGCTCCTGTACCACCCTCTACCACTGTAGAACTACACTCAGGTGTTATATTACTGCTGCTGTACCACCCTCTACCACTGTAGAACTACACTCAGGTGTTATATTACTGCTGCTGTACCACCCTCTACCACTGTAGAACTACACTCAGGTGTTATATTACTGCTGCTGTACCACCCTCTACCACTGTAGAACTACACTCAGGTGTTATATTACTGCTCCTGTACCACCCCTCTACCACTGTAGAACTACACTCAGGTGTTATATTACTGCTGCTGTACCACCCTCTACCACTGTAGAACTACACTCAGGTGTTATATTACTGCTCCTGTACCACCCTCTACCACTGTAGAACTACACTCAGGTGTTATATTACTGCTCCTGTACCACCCTCTACCACTGTAGAACTACACTCAGGTGTTATATTACTGCTGCTGTACCACCCCTCTACCACTGTAGAACTACACTCAGGTGTTATATTACTGCTGCTGTACCACCCTCTACCACTGTAGAACTACACTCAGGTGTTATATTACTGCTCCTGTACCACCCTCTACCACTGTAGAACTACACTCAGGTGTTATATTACTGCTCCTGTACCACCCTCTACCACTGTAGAACTACACTCAGGTGTTATATTACTGCTGCTGTACCACCCCTCTACCACTGTAGAACTACACTCAGGTGTTATATTACTGCTCCTGTACCCCCCTCTACCACTGTAGAACTACACTCAGGTGTTATATTACTGCTCCTGTACCACCCTCTACCACTGTAGAACTACACTCAGGTGTTATATTACTGCTCCTGTACCACCCCTCTACCACTGTAGAACTACACTCAGGTGTTATATTACTGCTCCTGTACCACCCTCTACCACTGTAGAACTACACTCAGGTGTTATATTACTGCTCCTGTACCACCCTCTACCACTGTAGAACTACACTCAGGTGTTATATTACTGCTCCTGTACCACCCTCTACCACTGTAGAACTACACTCAGGTGTTATATTACTGCTGCTGTACCACCCCTCTACCACTGTAGAACTACACTCAGGTGTTATATTACTGCTGCTGTACCACCCTCTACCACTGTAGAACTACACTCAGGTGTTATATTACTGCTGCTGTACCACCCTCTACCACTGTAGAACTACACTCAGGTGTTATATTACTGCTCCTGTACCACCCTCTACCACTGTAGAACTACACTCAGGTGTTATATTACTGCTCCTGTACCACCCTCTACCACTGTAGAACTACACTCAGGTGTTATATTACTGCTCCTGTACCACCCCTCTACCACTGTAGAACTACACTCAGGTGTTATATTACTGCTGCTGTACCACCCTCTACCACTGTAGAACTACACTCAGGTGTTATATTACTGCTGCTGTACCACCCTCTACCACTGTAGAACTACACTCAGGTGTTATATTACTGCTGCTGTACCACCCTCTACCACTGTAGAACTACACTCAGGTGTTATATTACTGCTGCTGTACCACCCCTCTACCACTGTAGAACTACACTCAGGTGTTATATTACTGCTCCTGTACCACCCTCTACCACTGTAGAACTACACTCAGGTGTTATATTACTGCTCCTGTACCACCCTCTACCACTGTAGAACTACACTCAGGTGTTATATTACTGCTCCTGTACCACCCTCTACCACTGTAGAACTACACTCAGGTGTTATATTACTGCTCCTGTACCACCCTCTACCACTGTAGAACTACACTCAGGTGTTATATTACTGCTCCTGTACCACCCTCTACCACTGTAGAACTACACTCAGGTGTTATATTACTGCTGCTGTACCACCCTCTACCACTGTAGAACTACACTCAGGTGTTATATTACTGCTCCTGTACCACCCTCTACCACTGTAGAACTACACTCAGGTGTTATATTACTGCTCCTGTACCACCCTCTACCACTGTAGAACTACACTCAGGTGTTATATTACTGCTCCTGTACCACCCCTCTACCACTGTAGAACTACACTCAGGTGTTATATTACTGCTGCTGTACCACCCTCTACCACTGTAGAACTACACTCAGGTGTTATATTACTGCTCCTGTACCCCCCTCTACCACTGTAGAACTACACTCAGGTGTTATATTACTGCTGCTGTACCACCCTCTACCACTGTAGAACTACACTCAGGTGTTATATTACTGCTCCTGTACCACCCCTCTACCACTGTAGAACTACACTCAGGTGTTATATTACTGCTCCTGTACCACCCTCTACCACTGTAGAACTACACTCAGGTGTTATATTACTGCTCCTGTACCACCCCTCTACCACTGTAGAACTACACTCAGGTGTTATATTACTGCTGCTGTACCACCCTCTACCACTGTAGAACTACACTCAGGTGTTATATTACTGCTCCTGTACCACCCCTCTACCACTGTAGAACTACACTCAGGTGTTATATTACTGCTCCTGTACCACCCTCTACCACTGTAGAACTACACTCAGGTGTTATATTACTGCTGCTGTACCACCCTCTACCACTGTAGAACTACACTCAGGTGTTATATTACTGCTGCTGTACCACCCTCTACCACTGTAGAACTACACTCAGGTGTTATATTACTGCTCCTGTACCACCCTCTACCACTGTAGAACTACACTCAGGTGTTATATTACTGCTCCTGTACCACCCTCTACCACTGTAGAACTACACTCAGGTGTTATATTACTGCTCCTGTACCACCCTCTACCACTGTAGAACTACACTCAGGTGTTATATTACTGCTGCTGTACCACCCTCTACCACTGTAGAACTACACTCAGGTGTTATATTACTGCTGCTGTACCACCCCTCTACCACTGTAGAACTACACTCAGGTGTTATATTACTGCTGCTGTACCACCCCTCTACCACTGTAGAACTACACTCAGGTGTTATATTACTGCTCCTGTACCACCCTCTAACACTGTAGAACTACACTCAGGTGTTATATTACTGCTCCTGTACCACCCTCTACCACTGTAGAACTACACTCAGGTGTTATATTACTGCTGCTGTACCACCCTCTACCACTGTAGAACTACACTCAGGTGTTATATTACTGCTCCTGTACCACCCTCTACCACTGTAGAACTACACTCAGGTGTTATATTACTGCTCCTGTACCACCCTCTACCACTGTAGAACTACACTCAGGTGTTATATTACTGCTCCTGTACCACCCTCTACCACTGTAGAACTACACTCAGGTGTTATATTACTGCTGCTGTACCACCCCTCTACCACTGTAGAACTACACTCAGGTGTTATATTACTGCTCCTGTACCACCCCTCTACCACTGTAGAACTACACTCAGGTGTTATATTACTGCTCCTGTACCACCCTCTACCACTGTAGAACTACACTCAGGTGTTATATTACTGCTGCTGTACCACCCCTCTACCACTGTAGAACTACACGCAGGTGTTATATTACTGCTGCTGTACCCCCCCTCTATCACTGTAGAACTACACTCAGGTGTTATATTACTGCTGCTGTACCACCCTCTACCACTGTAGAACTACACTCAGGTGTTATATTACTGCTGCTGTACCACCCTCTACCACTGTAGAACTACACTCAGGTGTTATATTACTGCTGCTGTACCACCCTCTACCACTGTAGAACTACACTCAGGTGTTATATTACTGCTGCTGTACCCCCCTCTACCACTGTAGAACTACACTCAGGTGTTATATTACTGCTCCTGTACCACCCTCTACCACTGTAGAACTACACTCAGGTGTTATATTACTGCTCCTGTACCACCCTCTACCACTGTAGAACTACACTCAGGTGTTATATTACTGCTGCTGTACCACCCTCTACCACTGTAGAACTACACTCAGGTGTTATATTACTGCTGCTGTACCACCCTCTACCACTGTAGAACTACACTCAGGTGTTATATTACTGCTGCTGTACCACCCTCTACCACTGTAGAACTACACTCAGGTGTTATATTACTGCTCCTGTACCACCCTCTACCACTGTAGAACTACACTCAGGTGTTATATTACTGCTCCTGTACCCCCCTCTACCACTGTAGAACTACACTCAGGTGTTATATTACTGCTCCTGTACCACCCCTCTACCACTGTAGAACTACACTCAGGTGTTATATTACTGCTGCTGTACCACCCTCTACCACTGTAGAACTACACTCAGGTGTTATATTACTGCTCCTGTACCACCCTCTACCACTGTAGAACTACACTCAGGTGTTATATTACTGCTGCTGTACCCCCTCTACCACTGTAGAACTACACTCAGGTGTTCTATTACTGCTGCTGTACCACCCTCTACCACTGTAGAACTACACTCAGGTGTTATATTACTGCTCCTGTACCACCCTCTACCACTGTAGAACTACACTCAGGTGTTATATTACTGCTGCTGTACCACCCCTCTACCACTGTAGAACTACACTCAGGTGTTATATTACTGCTGCTGTACCACCCTCTACCACTGTAGAACTACACTCAGGTGTTATATTACTGCTGCTGTACCCCCTCTACCACTGTAGAACTACACTCAGGTGTTATATTACTGCTGCTGTACCACCCTCTACCACTGTAGAACTACACTCAGGTGTTATATTACTGCTGCTGTACCACCCCTCTACCACTGTATAACTACACTCAGGTGTTATATTACTGCTCCTGTACCACCCTCTACCACTGTAGAACTACACTCAGGTGTTATATTACTGCTGCTGTACCACCCCTCTACCACTGTAGAACTACACTCAGGTGTTATATTACTGCTGCTGTACCACCCTCTACCACTGTAGAACTACACTCAGGTGTTATATTACTGCTGCTGTACCACCCTCTACCACTGTAGAACTACACTCAGGTGTTATATTACTGCTGCTGTACCACCCCTCTACCACTGTAGAACTACACTCAGGTGTTATATTACTGCTCCTGTACCATCCCTCTACCACTGTAGAACTACACTCAGGTGTTATATTACTGCTCCTGTACCCCCCTCTACCACTGTAGAACTACACTCAGGTGTTATATTACTGCTCCTGTACCCCCCCTCTACCACTGTAGAACTACACTCAGGTGTTATATTACTGCTGCTGTAGCCCCCCTCTACCACTGTAGAACTACACTCAGGTGTTATATTACTGCTCCTGTACCACCCCTCTACCACTGTAGAACTACACTCAGGTGTTATATTACTGCTCCTGTACCACCCTCTACCACTGTAGAACTACACTCAGGTGTTATATTACTGCTGCTGTACCACCCTCTACCACTGTAGAACTACACTCAGGTGTTATATTACTGCTCCTGTACCACCCTCTACCACTGTAGAACTACACTCAGGTGTAATATTACAGCTCCTGTACCACCCTCTACCACTGTAGAACTACACTCAGGTGTTATATTACTGCTGCTGTACCACCCTCTACCACTGTAGAACTACACTCAGGTGTTATATTACTGCTGCTGTACCCCCCCTCTACCACTGTAGAACTACACTCAGGTGTTATATTACTGCTCCTGTACCCCCCTCTACCACTGTAGAACTACACTCAGGTGTTATATTACTGCTGCTGTACCACCCTCTACCACTGTAGAACTACACTCAGGTGTTATATTACTGCTGCTGTACCCCCCCTCTACCACTGTAGAACTACACTCAGGTGTTATATTACTGCTGCTGTACCACCCTCTACCACTGTAGAACTACACTCAGGTGTTATATTACTGCTGCTGTACCCCCCCTCTACCACTGTAGAACTACACTCAGGTGTTATATTACTGCTGCTGTACCACCCTCTACCACTGTAGAACTACACTCAGGTGTTATATTACTGCTCCTGTACCCCCCCTCTACCACTGTAGAACTACACTCAGGTGTTATATTACTGCTGCTGTACCACCCTCTACCACTGTAGAACTACACTCAGGTGTTATATTACTGCTGCTGTACCACCCTCTACCACTGTAGAACTACACTCAGGTGTTATATTACTGCTGCTGTACCACCCCTCTACCACTGTAGAACTACACTCAGGTGTTATATTACTGCTGCTGTACCACCCTCTACCACTGTAGAACTACACTCAGGTGTTATATTACTGCTCCTGTACCACCCTCTACCACTGTAGAACTACACTCAGGTGTTATATTACTGCTCCTGTACCACCCTCTACCACTGTAGAACTACACTCAGGTGTTATATTACTGCTCCTGTACCACCCCTCTACCACTGTAGAACTACACTCAGGTGTTATATTACTGCTCCTGTACCACCCTCTACCACTGTAGAACTACACTCAGGTGTTATATTACTGCTCCTGTACCACCCTCTACCACTGTAGAACTACACTCAGGTGTTATATTACTGCTGCTGTACCACCCTCTACCACTGTAGAACTACACTCAGGTGTTATATTACTGCTGCTGTACCACCCTCTACCACTGTAGAACTACACTCAGGTGTTATATTACTGCTCCTGTACCACCCTCTACCACTGTAGAACTACACTCAGGTGTTATATTACTGCTCCTGTACCACCCTCTACCACTGTAGAACTACACTCAGGTGTTATATTACTGCTGCTGTACCACCCTCTACCACTGTAGAACTACACTCAGGTGTTATATTACTGCTGCTGTACCACCCTCTACCACTGTAGAACTACACTCAGGTGTTATATTACTGCTGCTGTACCACCCCTCTACCACTGTAGAACTACACTCAGGTGTTATATTACTGCTGCTGTACCCCCCTCTACCACTGTAGAACTACACTCAGGTGTTATATTACTGCTGCTGTACCACCCTCTACCACTGTAGAACTACACTCAGGTGTTATATTACTGCTGCTGTACCACCCTCTACCACTGTAGAACTACACTCAGGTGTTATATTACTGCTGCTGTACCACCCCTCTACCACTGTAGAACTACACTCAGGTGTTATATTACTGCTCCTGTACCACCCTCTACCACTGTAGAACTACACTCAGGTGTTATATTACTGCTCCTGTACCACCCTCTACCACTGTAGAACTACACTCAGGTGTTATATTACTGCTCCTGTACCCCCCCTCTACCACTGTAGAACTACACTCAGGTGTTATATTACTGCTGCTGTACCACCCTCTACCACTGTAGAACTACACTCAGGTGTTATATTACTGCTCCTGTACCACCCCTCTACCACTGTAGAACTACACTCAGGTGTTATATTACTGCTGCTGTACCACCCTCTACCACTGTAGAACTACACTCAGGTGTTATATTACTGCTCCTGTACCACCCTCTACCACTGTAGAACTACACTCAGGTGTTATATTACTGCTGCTGTACCACCCTCTACCACTGTAGAACTACACTCAGGTGTTATATTACTGCTCCTGTACCACCCCTCTACCACTGTAGAACTACACTCAGGTGTTATATTACTGCTCCTGTACCACCCTCTACCACTGTAGAACTACACTCAGGTGTTATATTACTGCTCCTGTACCACCCCTCTACCACTGTAGAACTACACTCAGGTGTTATATTACTGCTCCTGTACCACCCTCTACCACTGTAGAACTACACTCAGGTGTTATATTACTGCTGCTGTACCCCCCCTCTACCACTGTAGAACTACACTCAGGTGTTATATTACTGCTCCTGTACCCCCCCTCTACCACTGTAGAACTACACTCAGGTGTTATATTTCGGGGGTGACCGAGCTGACCCCCAAGAGAACAAAGGGAGGGTACTTGACTCAAGTGCTCTCCCGGAGGCGTGAATACTTTCCCTAAGGGGGTTGTACTGTGACATGTGCGCCAATCGTGTGACGGCAAGTTCTGCCACCCGTTAAGCTTAGGCACTCTTTCGAAGTTGGTTAAGGTTAGAGTTTGTCTTAGAGCAGGGCGATAGAACACCAGCCCTGATTCCAAACTCTAACCTTAACCAACTTCGAAAGAGTCGCCTAAGCTTAACCAGTGATAAACTAGGCGTTAGGTCGTTTGCAGGCTGTTAGACCCGGAAATTGGCGCAGACCTTGCCGTCACACGATTGGCGCACATGTCACATGACCAGAAACGTCAGTGGCCAATCAGATCGCGCAGAAGTACAACCCCCTTAGGGAAAGTATTCACGCCTCCCGGAGAGGGGGTCGGGGGCTGCTGCCCTCAGACCACCAAGATAATTTTTTAATAAGTGGGTTCGGGGCAGTCTGACTTGGGGTACTGCCCATATATTAGTGTTGCAATGCATGATAAGTAAACAGTGAAAAAAGCGAAGGAATCGGATGGAGCTGGGGCGTTTGGGACGAATACAAATGTAAGATGAAAATCTCCCCAGCCTGTGGGAGGAAGTGGAGGTGTGAAATCTGGCCCGGTCCAGAACAATAGGAGTCACAACATCAGTTTGGAGTGGAGTGGTGGAGGAGTGGTAGAGGCGCAGTTGTCATGATTTTTGCCTTATTTCACCTCTCTGTGAGGGATAGCTGTCAATCCCTGTTCCCTGTGGTTAATTGCCTCATGGGTCGGCAGGTGTGTGGGCTTGATTGCACCTGATGCAGTGCAGCTGTGCCTATGGCCATGTGGAGTCTATTTAAGTTTGGAGATCGCAGTGTCAACTGCTTTTTCATTTCCTAGTGTTGGCTGTCCTTTTGGTCACACTCATTATATTGAAGTGTAGTCTGATGGCTGATTCAGAATTGAGCTTTATGGTAGTCGTTCTTATTTTAGGCTACTCATGTGATTCTACACATAAACTCCCTTAGTGGAGGTTTATTGTTTGACTTTTTCCAATATAAACTCCTTTATTAGGAGGTGTCCTTGTGGCTTATTTACTTGTATACTATACCTCTTTATTGAGAGTAGTCCTGTTTTTTGGGACTTGATTTATTTTCTTAATTACTCACTTTGAGATTTCCACCTGTAAAGGTTGTTTTCTGTTGTTTAATTCCCCCCCTCTCCTAAAATATCTGTGTAAGCAGTCTAGTGGTTGTCCGTTTCACGGATAACTTTAAGAATCTCTGTTATCTGCTCATGACCCACACACACACACACACACAGCCCTCACAGCAGTAGAGGTTTGATTTTTCAGTGCTGGATCTGTAGAATAGTGTCATACAGTGTTGCATGATTCAACACTACTCCAAAGTTATATTTTGAACCTGATCTCAAAACCTACTGAAGTCGGCCCATGTCGGCCCACTTCTCAGGGACCTGCACTGGCTCCCCATTGCTGCACGAATCCGCTTCAAGGCCCTCGACCTGGCATATTGTGCGGGCGAAGGGAACCGCTCCCGTCTACCTCCGTTCAATGG
This sequence comes from Notolepis coatsorum, assembly GCF_963971535.1. Taxonomy (NCBI): domain Eukaryota; kingdom Metazoa; phylum Chordata; class Actinopteri; order Aulopiformes; family Paralepididae; genus Notolepis; species Notolepis coatsorum. The sequence continues at coordinate 17,993,552 of NC_140170.1, read as the reverse complement.
TCTCTACCTACACACCCTCAAGACCCCTACGCTCTGCATCTTCTGGCCGCCTCAGACCCACTCCTATCCGAGCTCCGGGAGGGTAATCAAAGAGAACCTGGGGGGGGGGGGGGTGCATTCTGGTGTACTTTTCTCTCTTTACCAATTTGGGCCTTTTCTGCATCAATTCATGGTGGAAATGTCTTTATTTATGTAAAGCAAGAGACAACATTCAGGTACCAGCTGACACAAATATAATGGAATATATTAAGGCTCTCAGGCGTTCTGTAGTGCTTTCAAATATGTATCCTCCTGTATTATTATACAGTATATCGCTACAGCTAAGAAGAATATAAAAAATATTTGACCACCTTATTTTTTACCTCTTTTTGGAGCAGGGCTTGTCTTTCATATTAGCTATATTTTCTCAGAGAATCAGAGTCAGAGAATAACAGTCAGATAATAACAGTCAGATAATAACAGAGTCAGATAATAACAGTCAGAGAATAACAGTCAGATAATAACAGTCAGATAATAACAGTCAGAGAATAACAGAGTCAGAGAATAACAGTCGGATAATAACAGAGTCAGAGAATAACAGAGTCAGATAATAACAGAGTCAGAGACACACACACACACCTCCTTCATGGTGACGGACACCTTGCGGCTCTTGTCCAGCAGCTTGCTCACGGTGTTGGCCGTGTGGGTGTGGCTCTTTGACAGCTTGGTCATGTCCCCCTGGATGCGGCGCACCGCCCCCTCCATCTCCGCCTGCCGCACCTGGGGATCAAGCAAGCAATCAACCAATCAATCAAACAATTAAGCAATCAATTAAGCAATCAATCAACCAAGCAATCAACCAATCAATCAATAAATAAATCAAACAATTAAGCAATCAATCAATCAAGCAATTAAGCAATCAATCAATCAAACAAAGCAATAATCAATCAATCAATCAATCAAAGCAATCAATCAATCAACCAATCAAAGAAATCCATCAATCAATCAAGCCAATTGAAGCAATCAATCAATCAAGCAAGCAATAACAGATAAACATTTTATGTAGAGTAATCATTCAGAAAGAAAATACAGCTTTGAAAAAGGTGCAGAATAAATTACCCCCCCCCCCAATCTTTCTTTATTATTGATTGACGAATTTATCATAGGAAATGTTGGTGGGTCCAAAATGAATGTTATTGTCTACATGTTGCAGGCATGTATCTTACATTTACATTTACATTTTGTCATTTAGCTGACGCTTTTATCCAAAGCGACTTACAAGTTCTGTACAACAAGTCATCAGGAAGGGCACAACTCTATCAGCTGAGTAACAATGTTCATCAAAGTGTTGAGTGCTACAGTGTAGGTTAGTTTATTAGCACAAGTGCATGACAGTAAGGTTAGTTAGGGTTAGATACAAAAAACTGTACCTGATAGGATGAACAATTGACTAGATTACAATAATTCACTATTACAATAATTAACTAGATTACAAAATTCACTAGATTACAATAATTCACTAGATTACAATAATTCACTAGATTATAATACTTCACTAGATCAGGGGTTCCCAAACTTTTCAGGCCGGGGCCCAGAAAATAAGGCGTCAGAGAGCCGCGGCCCAATGCACATCGTCTGGCTTTTTTTTTTTTTTTTTTTGCCATGCGATCGATTTTTTTAAGCCAAATATCACTTCAATCCTATTAAGTTAGTTCAAGTTAGTTATTCATTTATATGTGCTATTTATGAGAGGGCTAACTTGTTGCAAAATAATAATGATAATAATAATAGCCTCATTCAAATACTATTGTTGCTTCGGTTGTTTTCAGCGTTTTATGTGCATAATCTGTTATTTAATTTGAAATGTTCGTTGAAATAAGTAGATTTTTCGTTTTTGTTTATTTATTAAGTTAATATAAAACCATATAGTCACATTTTAGAATACAATAGAATAGAATTTTAGAATACAACTAGAAACACTGTCCTGGCCTGCTTCTAAGTTCAGTGGCCTGACAAAAAAAATTTAAATAAAAAAATAAAAAAAAAAAAAATAATTTAAAAAAAAAAAAAAAAAAAAAAAAAAAAAAAAAAAATTAATCATCTCGCGGCCCACCCGTGGCTGCTCGCGGCCCACCTTTGGGTCGCGACCCCGACTTTGGGAACCACTGCACTAGATTACAATAATTCACTAGATTACAAAATGCACTAGATTACAATAACTCATTAGATTACAATAATCCACTAGATTACAATACTTCACTAGATTACAATACTTCACTAGATTACAATAATCCACTAGATGGCTCCCCATTGCTGCACGTATCAGCTTCAAGGCCCTCGACCTGGCATACCGTGCGGCAAAGGGAACCGCTCCCGCCTACCTCCGGTCAATGGTCTCTAACTACACACCCTCAAGACCCCTACGCTCTGCATCTTCTGGCCGCCTCAGACCCACTCCTATCCGAGCTCCGGGAGGGTCATCAAAGAGAACCTGGGGGGGGGGGGGGGGGGGGGGGGGGGGGGGTTCCATTCTGGTGTACTTTTCTCTCTTTACCTATTTGGGCCTTTTCTGCATCAATTCATGGTGGAAATGTCTTTATTTATGTAAAGCAAGAGACAACATTCAGGTACCAGCTGACACAAATATAATGGAATATATTAAGGCTCTCAGGCGTTCTGTAGTGCTTTCAAATATGTATCCTCCTGTATTATTATACAGTATATCGTTACAGGTAAGAAGAATATAAAAATGTTTTGACCACCTTATTTTGTCTTGTCTTTGTCTTTGTCTTTCCCCTGCACCCCCCCCCCCCCCATAAACCTATACCTCTGTGTATAAATATATACAGAACAGAAATACTGGTATTCTGTGCAAGTGTACCCACTTTAGACATCAACAAGCCTGACATACTTGATAAGTTGCAACCAGTTTGTCTGGAACCCGCTCTTGTTATGTGTAATGACACGTTGGGACACAGACATCTATCACTGTGGCACATTTTATTTCTCCATTACGTGGTGGCAAACAAGATTTAAAAAGTTATTTTGTGACAGAGCCATCGACTTGACTGGATGTTTCTTTTTAGCCTGCTGCTATATTAGGCCTGGTTGGTAGAAATAAATAGGCGGGCAGAAAAATCTCTTGCGCGAGTTTTAGCTGTGCTGCACTTTACCTCTCTCTCTCTCTCTCTCTCTCTCTCTCTCTCTCTCTCTCTCTCTCTCTCTCTCTCTCTCTTCTCTCTCTCTCTCTCTCTCTCTCTCTCTCTCTTCTCTCTCTCTCTCTCTCTCTCTCTCTCTCTCTATTTATCTCCCCCATCTCTCTCTCTCTCTCTCTCTCTCTCTCTCTCTCCTCTCTCTCTCTCTCTCCTCTCTCTCTCTCTCTCTCTCTCTCTCTCTCTCTCCTCTCTCTCTCTCTCTCTCTCTCTCTCTCTCTCTCTATACCCCCCATCTCTCTCCTCTCTCTCTCTCTCTCTCTCTCTCTCTCTCTCTCTCTCTCTCTCTCTCTCTCTCTCTCTCCTCTCTCTCTCTCTCTCTCTCTCTCTCTCTCTCTCTCTCTCTCCCTCTCTCTCTCTCTCTCTCTCTCTCTCTCTCTCTCTCTCTCTCTCTCTCTCTCTCTCTCTCTCTCTCTCTCTCTCTCTCTCTCTCTCTCTCTCCCCCCCTCTCTCTCTCTCTCTCTCTCTCTCTCTCTCTCTCTCTCTCTCTCTCTCTCTCTCTCTCTCTCTCTCTCTCTCTCTCTCTCTCTCTCTCTCTCTCTCTCTCTCTCTCTCTCTCCCTCCCTCTCTCTCTCACCCCCTCCATTATCTATCTCTATTCTCTCTCTGTCACCCCCTCCCCTCTCCCTCTCTCTCACCCCCTCTCCATGGGGTGGAAGGCCGTCTGGCTCTTCCCTCAAATACGCGTTCCCCATCGTCTACCATCCCCCTCACGTCCACCCCTCCTAGCCCACCATCCCGTCAGCCCCCCTCACGTCCACCCCCTCCTAGCCACCATCCCGTCAGCCCCCCCTCACGTCCACCCCCTCCTAGCCCACCATCCCGTCAGCCCTCCCCTCACGTCCACCCCCTCCTAGCCCACCATCCCGTCAGCCCCCCTCACGTCACCCCTCCTAGCCCACCATCCCGTCAGCCCTCCCCTCACGTCCACCCCTCCTAGCCACCATCCCGTCAGCCCCCCTCACGTCCACCCCTCCTAGCCCACCATCCCGTCAGCCCCCCTCACGTCCACCCCCACCTAGCCCACCATCCCGTCAGCCCCCCTCACGTCCACCCCCTCCTAGCCCACCATCCGTCAGCCCTCCCCTCTTCTTTCCCACCTGGGCAGACCAGACCACACCCCCTTTCTCTCTACTACAAAGACCTACGTTTTACTGGATACTAGGCCTGTTGTCACTCATGGGGTCATCCAGCAATAACTCTTGACCTATTTGCACTTTGATAATAATAACTTTATTTGTATAGCACTTTTCATACAGAAGTTGCAGTTCAAAGTGCTTCACAACAGTAAAAAATACAGGCATAAGCGAGCATAGAGAAGATGAAGAGGTAGCAAGGTGAGGTAAATCACAGTGTTTCACATTAGGATCTAGCGTCCCAATAGGCCTCTCTGTTTACAGTTTCATTCAGTAATAAAAATAATAAAATAGAATAGACAGAGTAAAAAAGTGGGGTTTGATTCAGTAAAAATGGGCTAAAATAATAGAACGGACATACAACAGGGTATTTAACATACAATAGAGCAGTGCATCAGTAAGAAGTAAAAAGTGTGATAAAATAGTTAACAGAGCAGTGCATCGCTCTTAATACTTTGAGTTTCTTTACAAAGTTCTAACATACAACAGAGCAGTGCATCGCTCTTAATACTTTGAGTTTCTTTACAAAGTTCTAACATACAACAGAGCAGTGCATCGCTCTTAATACTGTGGTAACCTTGACTTCATAATTTCATAATTTCATAATCAAAATGTTAGACTAACCCTGAAAACTGAAAATATCTATGGTAAATAATTCATCACATGGACTCTCAAGAGTGATGGAACAAGCTGTAGCAGGCAGCAGGGTTGTATGACATTCTGGGGAGCCTTCAGGTCAACCCCCCATGTTGAGACGACTAACTCAGCGGCAATTAGAAGAAAACAGTTGGAGACACCGGGGCAGGTCATAAAAGCCTCATGCTAAAACTGTTTGTGACACATACAAGGAGTCCTAAGGCCAGTTGGGGAACTGTGAAACAAAACCACACACCCAAAAGGAGGGGGCCACAGTCCAACCCCCCCTCTGTCCAAAAAGGAGGGGGCCACAGTCCAACCCCCCCCTCTGTCCAAAAAGGAGGGGGCCACCCCTGGCTGCTACACTACAGGCACACACACACGACCAGGAGACACCAAATGAGGACTGCCTGTTTTTAAGATACTTGTGATTGGTGGAATTAGGTTAAGAATAGTGAGGTCATGAAATCTATAAGTATTGGAACAGTAAGGATAGAGGGGGAGGCCAGCCAGACCCGCCACACACCACACCCAGGGGGTCTTTCTGGTCTCCACCACCACCACAGATCATGGTCTACTTTGTCCCCATGTGAGTAAAACTGTATATGGAAGATGCCTATCTTAGACCCAGGTTTAATCATGTAGGTGACAGGGAGTACTATGGTCTTATTTCATTAACATAACATGACTAATATTTATGTACAATACTGTCTTTGATGTAAAAAGCCAATGTGTGAGGGCTATTGTGATTTACCTCATCAATCCTTTTGTACAACTCATGTATTATGCTTGAAGTTTGCTGTATGTAACTAATGCATTATTCCACTCTCGGCCCACGCTGCCATTAAATGAATATTGGACCATAGCTTCTGGTTGTTGGCTGTACACACTTATTCTCTACTGGCTAATTTTGGGAGCCCAGATGAGGACCATGTTTTCTATCACACTGTGATCTTTCCCTTCCTCTAGTTAGCAACCTCACTGTGCTGTAATTAATAGATATTCATATAGGAATATACAACAATTGGTGCCGTTTTTAAGACCCGTTCTGATTTGTTCACATAATGAGCATGCAGAAAAAGAGCCGGGAAGTTGGGGATTGCAGTACACAGTGGTTGGTGGCTGTCTAGAGGATGAGGGAAACGTGGGGTGAATAGGAATGTTAGGAATGGTCGTGTATAGCCACAGTAGGACCCAGGGTGGATATGTGTATTATTTGCTTACAGGACTGGTGGTGATGTTAGATTTAGGATGTCCAAAATTAACGGCAGAGCGCTTGTTGTTCAGTGAAGGGGCAATCATGAGCTTTTTGATGGTTGTGTTGTTATTAGAAACAGGAGGCCGCTGTCGACCTGCTTGCTTGGGGTTTTATTGCAGGAAATACGACCAGCGTATTTGTGCAGTGCCAGGGTAAACAGGAGGATGAAACTTGCGATTTTTTTTTGATTATATAAGAGCGGCAGCCGACGAAGAGTTATTAGTCATATTGTAGGGACAAGTTAGGGCTGATGTTAGGAGGCGCTGAGGAAGATGATTGACAAGATGTCGAGTTAGGAGGCTACGTGCAAGAGCAGGCCTAAGTGAGGGAAAGTATACGAATCTGTATGTCTGTCTGGTGAAAGCAAGGGTTTAGTTTAGGTAAAATATTTGAGGAAGATGGCGTCGGGTGGTAGAAAATGGAAAGTCACAGATATGCGGGAAGGAGAGACTGTGAGGTGGCTAAGTGGTTAAGGCGGGGTAGCCAGACATAATGAAAAGAATGTAGTGTAGAATTAGAGAAAAGTAGTGATGAGTGTGTGATAGTGGGAATTCTATACCCTGTTAGTGGGTCGAAAATTGGTATTATTAAGTATATGACTGGGCTTGCCGCTCAGAGGAACTGTGTATGACGCGGGAGGTTAGGAAAATATGGGGTATTTAGGTAAGGGACACTAGTGGATGTTCAGTGATACATTTTTAGATGGAAAGTCGGCTTACACAAGAATCCAAGGTTGATAGCGTTGCGCCATGTAATCGATGTCTCATACGGGGGGTCGGTTTGTTTGTATTTGTGTATTTATGTATTTGTGTGAAATATATGTGATCAGTAGCAAGCTTGACGAAGGTTGTTATGTTGTGACGTGGATCGGATCAATTCTAGTCTGAAGCGAATCATATTGGAGATTGGGGCTAACTAGTTTAGCTCTGGAGAGGAGATGCGGTATTCTAGAGATGTTAGAGCGACGATGTGAAAAAATTTACGAAACGCTGTGAGAGCAATTGTTGTTAGGAAGCGAGTCGAGGCGTTCGTTGCGGTGATTGGGGTCGTTTTAGTGGTTGTAAATGATGCGGTAACAATTGTGTACAAGAGTATCGTGAATGGAAGAAGTCGCATGATGATGACGTCATGGTGTTGGATGGGGAGTGTGTAACGTTCGCGGCGCGTGGGGCCAGGCAGAGAGAAGGGTAGGAGGAATGATTAATGTTGATCTGTGTAACGGCGTTGGTATATGAGAATGTTTTTAAATTCTTTTACAATAGTTTGTTCTTTTAAAGTGGGTATTTAGACATGTGTAAATTGTTTAGGGTTGGATTGGTACTGGGCGGATTGAATGAATGTGCGGATCTTGAACGTGGCATAACTTGGGGCTTCCGGGAAGGCATGGAACCTCGCATTGAGGCTGGCTAGGCTGTTAGCTTGCATGCGGCTGTTTTGTGAGTTTGCGGGCGACATATGGGATGATTAGAGTATGAGAAATGGTGTTTGGGGAGTAGTAGAGGACGCGGTAGAATGTCGTGGCATGTTTAGAATGTCGTGGCATGTTTAGGATGTCGTGGCGGATTTTGGTTGTCATAGCAACGTTATGGGAACAGTCGCATCGGTTGCTACTGCGCATGTGCGGATCGCTGTTTTCGTTCATTTCGCTCAGGGGACGGTGGTAAGTGTGGATATTTTTGCTTTATGTTATATGAGTGATCTGGAAGTGGTTCTGTTTATGGTTGTTATTGCTACGGGTATGTGTACGCGGGGGTAGAGATATAACATTTTCAGTGGATGGTTTAAGGGAGGAAGTTGAGAATAGGTTGCAGACGTTGTCAGAGTGTAGATGATTTAATATACATGCCCATAATTAAGCTGGGATTCATGAAACCGGCTATACTGGGTAGATTGTATTATTGTCTTTGATGCACAGGGGTATATTTTTGACCAGGGGGGATTGAGTAGTTGATGGATTAAAAATAGTACAATTAAAAACATACAATTGTTAAGGGGAGGCAGACCAGAAATGGAGTCCCCCGTTTTAAATACATCATAACTTTTATTGCATACATGATACACAGATAAACGGTAGTTTGGGAGTAATAATGGGATGAGTTGATGAACGTTGCCGGTGATAGGTTAAGATTTCACAAAACTAACCTTATCAGTGACTATTGTTTGAGAAGGGAAATACTGTGTGCACTGCACAAAACAAGTGTGTACATGTGTGATGTTGTAGATTATGGGAGATAGTCATTGGGGAGAAAATCAATGGGGGTTTATACTGCAAAACATTGCAGTGAGTCTATCAGTAGGGAATGATTTCGTTTGCCTGTGACCAAGTTAGACACACAATTTAACTACTCTGGGTCAATGTATCATTTAAAAGTGGGAACAAAATATATACATTAAGTCTGTGGGGGATGCTTAGGTGGTAATTTTATTACTTAAATGATGTTGTGTTAAAAAAGTAATTGTTTTAATCTGTGTGACATGTACAATTGTGAGCTTAGAATAATGATGTTGTGTTTGACTGGAGTTTAAAATATAGCTTGATAAAATGAAAATGCTTGTATAGGATATACATTGATGTTAAGATGTCAGATTTAAGTTACACTGTTGGATTAATGTTGCTGCAAGTCTTTAGGTGTAGGCTTGTTGGTATATGTATTTTGTTGCATTGCTATGTTGAAATACTGTTAGAATGTTATATCTTTAAGGCCATTGATTTACATAGGCTGATGTTTATATTAGGATTGATTGCAAAATCCTTGGGTCACAGTGGGATAATAGTGACAGGGGGTTTGTTTAGTAGCTGTTTTGATGTAAGATTGTGTTTTAGCAGTTATTATAAATGATTTGTGTGTGTAATGACTAACTTCTGTTGGGTTGCAGGGGGGTCATGGGGTAAAGGAATTTAGGTTAGGTCATGGGAACTCATAAAGAGTGACCCAGGCTATCTTTACTAAACAATTTAGAAGCGGCCCAAGGGGGGCTATACGACAGGGAGACGGAGTGGAGCTAGGCAGTTAGAAGCAGGGTATGTAGAGGTCAGAGGTGAAGATGCAGAAGACAGTTGTGAAGTGGGATAACAGTTGGCAGTTATTTTTACGACAGGGGAAATGGTGAGACAGGAAGCAGCTAATTTAAGAAGAGGGTAGGAGACGGTTGAGTAGGAGCCAAATCAGATGAGGTTATTTACATTTGATTAGGACGGCCTGTTTGATTGAAGGAATAACCTGGAGTTATCACCAGTTCTAGCAGGCTGGGGTGACTTCAGGTTGAAAAAGGGGTTCTGCTAGACCCTTTGAGTGTAGAGGTTAAGAAGAGATGGTATTAGCCTGATAATGAGTGTAGCCTGATGAGAGAGCAGAAGAGGGAGAAGCAAACTAACCTTTGTTTGTCAAAGATGTGAAGTGATTAACGAGTGTGGTGAAAGTATATGTTTATAGTATGAAGGATGTGTGATCGAAAGGACAAGGTTGAAATGATCTGTGTGGCTGAGAATGATGGAGAGTGTTGGTTATTTTTTGGGATTGAGAGATTATGTTGTATGAAAGGGGTTTTGATGCAGGAGTGAAGGAGTGAGCGATGTCATTTTTTTATTTCAGTTCATATCATTTGAATGAAAAAGTTTGTTTTGTTTAAGGTAACAGCCACTGTGGGGTGCTCAGGAGGTGTGGATGATGTTGAATGATGATGTTTGATTGGTTTTTGATTTTATTTCTTTTCTAAGAACTCTAATGTTCAGGATTGAATGTGTTGTGATACTGAGAAATTGGATGAAAGCGTTTACTTTATGTCATATTATTTGGTTGAGTGTCAAGGTTTAAAGTTTTATTTTGGAAACAGTGGTGGTGTTGGTACAGATACTACTTTTATTTAAGTTTAATTTTGTATGAGTGAGCGTGAATGTACATTTTTAGATTTCTTTTCTAAGTGTTTTGATCTATGGTTGTGTGGACTGTAAGAGGGTTGAAGAGGTGACGAGTCGCAGGGACAGGATGCTGTTCCGTTTGAGGGTGTGTGTGAGAATTGATGATAGAGGGTAGATGGATGGTTTTGGAAAACGTGGTTTTTTATTTTCTTTCATGTTTTAAAAATTCGTGGATTTTTTTCATGTTTTTGGGTGTGCATGGTTGTTACATAGACTGGGGCCACAACAGACTGGAGGTGTTTGTTTATTGAAGTGTGTGGCTTTGTTTGATTTTTTTCTCTTTTTCTTCCCAAATGTTTTTTTTATATGATCTGGGGAGAGGACTGTTGAAGGCTGGGATGCATTGGAACAGATCGAGGCTGGGATGCATTGGATCAGATCGATGACAGTTAAGTAGTGCCACCACGATTTGCATATGGAATTAATGGCTTCCCTTATTAAGTATGTTGACATATTGTGTAAAAAGTTTGCTCTGTGCTTGTTTCTTCACCAGCTCAGTAAGAGGAGGGGAAGGCAGATCAACGCTGGGAGAGACATGAATACATTACATTAAGAGCGGTAACGTAGGATTTCATTTTTCCCTGTTACTCTGCAGTCCAATGGTGGTCAATTACAAATTGTGGTGAGAGAATTCTTATACACAGAGACCCCCGCCTATACAAACCCCATGCGGGTGGGGCCAGGTTGTAAAAACTGAACAGATGTAGTTTGGAGGACATTCCACGCTAAAAGAATCATCTGACGACGGGTTGTCATGAGATAATCGATGACTGGACCTGGGATGACCTGGCCTGGGGGGGCGGAGCCAGTCTGAAGACTGAGCTGACAGTGTGTGAACAAGGTTCTCTGGGGAGTTGTGGAGTTGTGGTTGGACTGTAGGGGACAGGGACAAGACTGGATAGGTACTGATGGGCTTTGTCTTGTGCACATTGATTTGGTGGGACGCGCAAGCAAAGGGCGGATAAATAACACAACGCAGGGTCAGATAAAGATGCATTCACATAAGTGAGGAGATGGTCAGAGTGAGGAGAATGGGAGAAAGAAAACTTTCGTTGAAATTCTGCTTTCCTCTGCCAAAACTGAGCTGTGGAAACAAGAAGTGACAAGGTTATGACCATTATGTGTGTCATAAAAGGGGGGAGGATAGGTGGGAAGCAATTGATTGATTATGCAGATGTGATTGTACTATCTTAAGGAATAAATTAGCAGAAAGAAGAGATTATTTCAGAGAATGAATGTAAAATGAAAAAATTGTGATACTAATGGATCTTGTCTCCCCAGATCATGTAAACGGATACTGTAATAAAAAAAAAATGTGATTGATTATACTTTAAATGTGTAATGTTTAGATTAAATTGTTTTAATTGTTTTTAGCATATTCAACGTGCCCAGAGGAACGGGCCTGATGAAAGAGTGGTAAACACTGTTTCATTTAAGGCAGAGTAGGTTAATTGGGGTTCTGGATGAATGGGTCATTTTGGATTCCCCGGGAGGGGGCCATAGTCAGGGGAAATGTGGGAAAGAAAAGAAGAAGACAAGAAGGCCAAAATTGATGAGATGTACCAAAGAAGAATGGAAAAAATTGAGAAGAAAAATTGAGAAAAATTCAAATTTTTATGATTTTTGTTATTATGTTAAATTGTATGGCTAGTATGTATAGAAATTAAGTCAAGATAATTGTAATATGACATTAGTAAAATGTCAAAGGGAGGAGCTGTGGTAACCTTGACTTCATAATTTCATAATTTCATAATCAAAATGTTAGACTAACCCTGAAAACTGAAAATATCTATGGTAAATAATTCATCACATGGACTCTCAAGAGTGATGGAACAAGCTGTAGCAGGCAGCAGGGTTGTATGACATTCTGGGGAGCCTTCAGGTCAACCCCCCATGTTGAGACGACTAACTCAGCGGCAATTAGAAGAAAACAGTTGGAGACACCGGGGCAGGTCATAAAAGCCTCATGCTAAAACTGTTTGTGACACATACAAGGAGTCCTAAGGCCAGTTGGGGAACTGTGAAACAAAACCACACACCCAAAAGGAGGGGGCCACAGTCCAACCCCCCCTCTGTCCAAAAAGGAGGGGGCCACAGTCCAACCCCCCCTCTGTCCAAAAAGGAGGGGGCCACCCCTGGCTGCTACACTACAGGCACACACACACGACCAGGAGACACCAAATGAGGACTGCCTGTTTTTAAGATACTTGTGATTGGTGGAATTAGGTTAAGAATAGTGAGGTCATGAAATCTATAAGTATTGGAACAGTAAGGATAGAGGGGGAGGCCAGCCAGACCCGCCACACCACACCCAGGGGGTCTTTCTGGTCTCCACCACCACCACAGACCATGGTCCGACTTTGCACTACGTGAGTAAAACTGAATATGGAATAATCACTGTTTGTGATAACTAGAGTAGACCCAGGTTTTAATCATGTAGGTGACAGGGAGTACTATGGTCTTATTTCATTAACATAACATGACTAATATTTATGTACAGTACTGTCTTTGATGAAAAGAGCCAACGTGTGAGGGCTATTGTGATTTACCTCATCAATCCTTTTGTACAACTCATGTATTATGCTTGAAGTTTCCTGTATGTAACCAATGCATTATTCCACTCTCGGCCCACGCTACAATTAAATGAATATTGGACCATAGCTTCTGGTTGTTTGGCTGTACACATTTATTCTCTACTGGCTATTTTTGGGAGCCCAGATGAGGACCATGTTTTCTATCACACTGTGATCTTTCCCTTCCTCTAGTTAGCGACCTCACTGTGCTGTAATTAATAGATATTCATATAGGAATATACAACAATACTTTGAGTTTCTTTACAAAGTTCTAACATACAACAGAGCAGTGCATCGCTCTTAATACTTTGAGTTTCTTTACAAAGTTCTAACATACAACAGAGCAGTGCATCGCTCTTAATACTTTGAGTTTCTTTACAAAGTTCTAACATACAACAGAGCAGTGCATCGCTCTTAATACTTTGAGTTTCTTTACAAAGTTCTAACATACAACAGAGCAGTGCATCGCTCTTAACACTTTGAGTGCCACTCACGAGATTTCTCTGGTTTTTAATAGTGACGTAGCGTAGAATGCCACTCACGAGATTTCTCGGATTTTTTTTTTCTTTTTTTTTGCGATCTGAAAAATTATTATTGCGAGTATAGCCGAGGGGCGCCGGTGATCACTGTGGAAAAAAGCGCCCCCTGTCGTCTCCCAGATGACATAAGTGATTTTGTAATGGACTCAATGAAAATGAATGGGGAAAAAAATCCGGTACTCCACATTTTCCAGTTCACTGATCCAGCCGGGGTTACCATAGTTCATTCTGGAGCCTCAGAGCCCCGCGGATCATGGAGTTCTACTGTATCGCGTTGGATCCATACACGTATCGATTTTTTCGAATGGTGATCAGGAATTGGAATATACCAGTTGGATACCATCTGATGTCAGGTAAGGACTCTATGTTATCAGTGGTAGGATAATCAGAGTAAGTTTGATGAAGTTATAAGCTGTTTTGTGAAATGTCTTCTTTCGGTTTCACTGTAAAAGTCTGTGAGGAAATCAACGGAGCGATTATCAGTGCGCGGCCATAATGTGCTTGCGTGCACGTATAATATTGATCATCTAGCGTTTATTTGAAAACGATTCATAAAAAGGCCGACGAATATCAACGTTGTGGAATATTCCACTAAAAGACGTTTTTCATAGAATGCTCCAGAATGAGCTGTTTTTTATATCAAAACGGGGGCTTTTCTAACTGCTCTGAAACGGAAACGACGCGATAAAAAAACAATCTGCCTTCACAGCACTGACTGGAAAATAGTCTTTGATAATGCGATGGGCAGATTAGACACATAGCCATAATTTAAAACATAGATTAGGCGATATTAACGTTAACATTGGCGCCGATGGTGGCATTCAAGCGGTAAAACGGAAAACCAGGCGTGGCGCTCAAAGTGTTAACACTTTGAGGGCTAGATCCACAAAGAATGGATTGCACGGTGCTAGTTGCACCCTACTTACAATTCATTATAAATTGAAAATGGGGGACCCGGGTGTAAACAAGACAAACGTCTTTCTCTGGTCTGCATCCCCTTAACAATTGTGTGTATTGAGCCGTACTGTATTCTACCCATTCTGCAATCTGTTAATACAATTTTCAATCAATCAAATTTGATTGATTGAAACTTTTATTAACAGATCCGGTTAAATTCCTCCACACCATCACGTCCGCCTTAAAAGATACTTAGAGTTATTTGTTTGTTTCTTGATTTGGAGTAGTGGAAATATTTCTAATAATATTTGGAACGGTGTGTGTCTGGAGAACAAAGGCATTTGCGACACACGTTTATATTCACTATCTCCGTTTACCAGTAGACTGCGTTTGTATGTGTCATAGCATGACAACTCATGACACCTTTTGAACGGATGAATGCCATCTATAAATCGTGTTCCTGGAATTGGCCTTGGAGTGAGCGCTGCTCGTAGTGTCGGAGCGGAGAGGCGGGGGAGGAATATGGAACATGTCATTATCACTGGTTAGAGGCGGGGGAGGAATATGGAACATGTCATTATCACTGGTTAGAGGCGGGGGAGGAATATGGAACATGTCATTATCACTGGTTAGAGGCGGGGGAGGAATATGGAACATGTCATTATCACTGGTTAGAGGCGGGGGAGGAATATGGAACATGTCATTATCACTCGTTAGAGGCGGGGGAGGAATATGGAACATGTCATTATCACTGGTAACATGGAGGTGTTGTTCTTCTTCCTCTTCTCTCCCACGGCCAGAACATCACAGAGAGAGGACTGCAGGCTTACGGCACACATACAGGGGCGACAGTGGTTCAGGAGGTAGAGCAGTCGTCTGGTAATCCGGTTCCATTCCCGCTCCTCCCGGGCAGCGTGTCGATGTGTCCTTGAGCAAGACACTTAACCCCTAATTGCTCCCGATGAGCAGGTCGGCACCTTGCGTGGTCGCCTCCGCCGTCGGTGTGTGAACGTGTAAAATGTGAGGAACAAATTGTAAAGCGCTTTGGATAAAAGTGCTATATAAATGCATTTACCATTTATTTATATGTTTTATCTCCTTTAGTCTCTACTACAATTATATGGTAAACAAGAGCCAGAATGAACTGCTGGAAATGCTAATAAAAAGAACCGGAGACTGAAATACCAAAAAAATTATTTAATTGACAATTCATAAAATAAAACACTGGCCATAATAACTTAACCCCTAACTGCTCCCGATGAGCAGGTCGGCACCTTACAGGCTAATAAGATACATATTCTTGCTGTGTCAGAAATGCATTTGGATGACTCTATCTGTAACTCTAGTATGGCTATAGCTGGTTTTACTTTGTATAGAAAGGACAGGAACAGATTTGGGGGAAGAGTGGGATTCTATATATATGATCTATTTCTGGTAAAACTACGAAATGACATTGACATCAGTGATATTGAGGCCATCTGGTTGCAGGTACAGCTGCCACACCTAGCTGAGATATCAGAGATTTTACTATTAGACCATTTACATATCTTAGCTATAACACACCTTTTGCTATGACAAAATTTCCAACAAAAGGCCTAATAATGGTTCATCTAAATGTATGCAGTCTTAGAAATAAAATTCACGAGGTAGAACGCCTGACTTGTCAGCATAATATCCATATTTTTACTGTATCAGAAACCCACCTTGAACCCTCATTTGGTAATGAAGAGGTGTCAATACAGGGCTACAATATATTCAGAAAAGACAGAAATAGATATGGTGGTGGTGTGGCAATATATATTCAAAGTCATATCCCTGCTGAACCTATGAATGATCTAACTATAGATGATATAGAGGCACTATGGGTCCTGGTACATCTACCACATACTAAGCCATTTCTTATAGGATGTTGTTATAGACCCCCTAATGCTGGCATGAATTATCTGTCAGATGTATGCAGCATGGTTGATAAAGCCTCTGATGGAAACAGAGAAGTATACTTTTTAGGTGACATGAATATTGATTGGCTTTCTGATAAGTGTAATATGAAAAGCAAGTTATTATCTATGGCTCAAACATGCAATATGACACAAATGGTATCGCAGCCAACACGAATTTTTACCAATAAGCACGGTAGAACTTCTTCTACATGTTTGGACCTTGTATTTACCAACTTTCCAGAACGCTGTTCTAAAGTAGTCTCTATAGCAGTGGGATTTAGTGATCATAATTTGGTTGCATTATCTAGGAGTACTAAAATCCCAAAAGGAGGTAATAAAATTATCAACAAAAGATCCTACAAACACTTCAATAGGGAAGTATTTGTTGGTGAGGTAGACAAGGTAGACTGGTCTATAGTGTGTGTGGTAGTTTTGTCAACCAATCTGTGTAAAATGTACCAGCACTGCACAGAATGGCGAAAATGGGAAAGGTAATATACACCACATAAATGCACAACACAAGATTAGAAAATGCAGACAAATCAATCAGAGAACCAGCTGGCTGTCTCAAACTCCTGGTGGGGGGGATGAGATAAGCAGCAAGCTAATTTAACCAGAGACAGTGGCTGTTTCATCTCCTGAGAAGGTGGTGAAATTAGCAGCTGCGTGGTTTTACAGTTTTAAGATCAAAGAACCTCCAGGAGACATCTGGTCTGTGAGGTTGAATACACAGGATATACTCAAA
>NC_140170.1:17964218-17971718 GCF_963971535.1 Notolepis coatsorum | reverse complement strand
GGTGTTACAGGAGTGTTTGAAAGTGGAGTGAATGACAGTAACATAGGAAGTTCACCTTAGTGGAACATTGATAGGAACAACTGGAGCGGTAAATGCAATATTATTAACAATAGAATAACAACAACAACAATATGGAAAAGGGCCTTAGTGATCAGGCCATTGGGGGGAGAAGGCCGAGAGCCTCTGCAGACATTTCCCAGATAGACTTTACCAGTGATGATCTGATTGATTGGAATTGGAATATGTTGACTTTGGTTCCAATACAGGGGAGTGAACCAGTGACAACGGTGTTACTCCAACCAGAACCGATTCAAGCTGGAGTGTCCATTGCAGGCGACTGCAGTTTAACCAAGGTACAGAAAAAGAGACTGAGGAGGGCGGCGTTGTTACAGCGGTCCCGCGAAGTCCACTCTGGCCGGATGGCTGGAACTGAGACCGACAGCAGGTATGGAATACACGAACAGCTTCTACAGCCCACCCGTTTCCCATGTCCACCCTGCCCTCAGCACCAAAGCCAAGATGAGAGGCGAGAAGAAACACATTCCATTCGGAGGACACAACGACTTTGTGGTCAAACCCAAACACATGGTGATGGAGAACCCCTCCCCCATCAGCCCGTTCCAGTACGTGTGTGCTCCAGACAGCGAGCAGACCCTCCTCGCCGCACCGGCCCAGTTCCTGCTGGAGACCTTTCTGCAGAGCTGCTGCCACAGGCTGTTCCCCAAAGCCGTCCGGAACAGAACCAACCCTGTGCTGTCCATCGACAGCTACCTCAACATCGGCCCAGCCCAGCGATGGGAAGTCAAACCGCCAGTGCTGAGATGGGGGAAGAGGCAGCATCCTATAGACAACAGAGAGCGTTTGTGACAGCGTTCGAACAACACGAGGCAGTTCATCGAGATCTGATGAAGACACAGCTGGAGATCGGTCAAGCCGCACACGAGACTCAGAGATTGGGACGAGAACTGGCAAGAAAGGCTGCGCTACTAGAAGCGACAGCTGTTGAGATCATGCTTCGGGCGTCTGACCTAGGCCGCCGTGATCAAAGAGTGCCCTGTGCTCCGTTGCCCGGACAGGGAACTGGGCCGCGACAGGGTGAACAAAACCGCAGGAGGGGTGAGTTTCTCGGCCATCTCGCTCGGTCAGGTGACAAAGGGGGGCAACCACGACCAAAAGGTGGAGGCAGAGGCCGGAATCCGAATGGATTCCCGGTGCGGAAGGTGGTGTGTTGGACGTGTGGGGAGACTGGTCATATCTCACGGGAGTGTGGACAGGACTGTCAAGCCAGAGGGGGAGACCAGGAAAGAACTTGGCAAGACCAAGGTCAACCCCGAGTCCAAGACCAGAATGCGAACAATGGCCCGGCTAGCTCAGTCGGTAGAGAATGAGACTGATTAGAATAAGGATAGAGATGAGGATACATAGATAAGGTTTGATTAGGTGTGCGAGTTACTAAAATGGTTTGGAAGACTAACCAGGGTAAGTTGGGGCTATAGAGGGATGACGTAACTGAATATTGCATGGGCTAATCAAACTAACAAAATTAATGGTTTTAGACAGGAACAATGGGACATTTAATGTTAGACAGAGTTGGAAACAAAGGACTATTTAATTTTGTTGCGGGGGTATTTATGCCTCTGGATGATAGTTAATTCTGTTGGATGAGTGTGTAGCATTTAGGCACTCACAATTTTTTTGTTTATTTACAATTTTCTTTGTTTTTGTTTGACTATATTTTTTAGGAACTGGCTGGCTGGGAGGGATCTCTCGCCGGTCAGGGATAGCAGGTGGTGGTGACACAGCGAGACTGGTAGGAAGTCTGATATAATGAGCTGGAAACTAAGAATGGACGGGAGCTGGTTCATGGTTTGTTTTCCGCTCATTAAGAGTCCAGATGTAGAATCTGGGGGGTTGTGTCACATGTTGGGTTATGGTAAGTGTTGGGGAAACATATTTCTCTGTCTATAGAAAGCTCTGTAGGTTTTTGGTCACAAATTGGCCAGATAGTGTTCATGTAGGGTGCAGACATGTGAATTTGATGATTGACTTATGGGAGGCTCTGCACCGGCTTGTTGAAAGCTGGCGGAGTGTGTGTGATGTGTGTTTAAAGGGACTGTGGTTTGTTGACCATGCACATAGGTTCTGTTGGTGATTGGCCTCGTCTAGAGCTGGCTGTCCGGACCGAGGAGCTGTCGGGAAACAAGGTATTGATAGTGAAATAATGAATATTCCACTTTTAAGGGTGTAGATAGTTGTGTTGAGCTTGAGATATTTGATCTAGTAAAACAATACAGCACAAAAAAGAAATGAGACAAAGGTGATTTGATTGAATGCTAACGTAAGAAGCGGTAAAATACATAGATAAATGATTTGGAGAAAAATGTATTGTCAAAATGCAGAACAGTAGAGAATGTATCTGCGAAAATAAATGTTTCCAATCTATTGTGTGTTTTGTAAATAATAATCCGAAATGCAAAAAAGGACAGAGGGAAAATCGTTTCCTTCTGTGGAAAATCGGAGCAGTACCGAGACCTGCACACAACAAAGAAGAGGCTGTGGTTAGCACAAGGTACAACAAGAAGAAAACGGTCAAAAACGAGTTAAAAACAAATTGGTAAAGATCTGTCAACACACAGGCTTGAATTGGCTAAACGCTCTCCCTTTAGCTTTGATGGCTTGTCGTTCGAGCGAAATTCGCGGTCTGCGTCTGACACCGCACGAAATGATGTTAGGTCGCTGCATGGTAGTACCAGGTTTGCGCGCGACAGGCAAAGGTCCGAGTTTGGACATCCTGGACAACGACATGCGTGAGTACGTAAAATACATGTCAAAGATACACAAAAGTATTCTGGTTCATGTCTCCAGTAGACAGGAGCATGAAACCGGGGAGGAGGTGAATAGGCAGACTACACCTCAAATCATACCAGGCGACTACGTTTATGTAAAAGTATTTAGACGCAAGTGGTTTGGCGCGAGACGAGAAGGGCCATACAAAGTCGTTCGAGCCACCGAGAGGGCTTTACAAATTCAAGGATCGCCTATGTGGTTTCACGTTACTCATTGTGTAAAAGCAATCAATACGGACCAAGAATGGGAACCTGAACCACAAGACCTTGACGGTAAAACCGGGGCGTCGCAACCGTTACACGAAGGCGAAGTGAAGGCGGCGCTAACCCCAAACGATGGGGAAGACCCGGATGATTATGGCGAGCCAGACCGAGGGGGCCACGATTGGCCACCAGTAGAAGATGAAGGTTTTTTACAGGAACCAGACAGAGGAGAAGATTATGAATTGGAACATAATAATTTCTCCTCTGTGGACTTGGAGAAGGTACCAGAAGAACCGGAGGAACCAGTGCTTAGCACAAGCCCGGAACCAGATACTCGACCAAAACGAGTCATCCAGAAGCCTAAACGGTATACATAGGCGAAAGAAGGGATAGTGTAACTGATAGGCCTTGGAGAGGGCGTGTACATATTAATTTTAGATTTTTCATTAGCTGAGCTCTCTCCTTTTTTAGAAATGTTTAGATAGTAAATGCAATGTAAGGTCTTTTCTTTCAGAGTGAATTGCACAAAACAGACACATTTGGTTAAAAAACACATAAGTATAGTCTAAACCTGGTAATTGGTACGATCATCTTTTTGTATAAAGGGACGGACCTAGGCTGAAGTGAAATTGATATAACTGATACATTGTGTATAACCGGCAAATGAGTGGAAATTGTTAAACGGTGTGAGTGAATAGAGAACTGTGTAAACAAAAATGGATTCATAGTCGGTCAGTGGAGGAGGGAGCTAATGTGGGTGTTGAAAGTAATTGATACTAACAAATATGAAAAATTAGTTAGAAGGATTCTGGAAATATTTGGTTCATTAGGTGATTTGGCTAAACAGTAAGGTTAAGGTAATTGTAAACAGTTTGATTGAGAAAATACTAACAAGTATATTGGGGATCATTAATCCCCAAACCGGGGAAACTGTGGTAGTTTTGTCAACCAATCTGTGTAAAATGTACCAGCACTGCACAGAATGGCGAAAATGGGAAAGGTAATATACACCACATAAATGCACAACACAAGATTAGAAAATGCAGACAAATCAATCAGAGAACCAGCTGGCTGTCTCAAACTCCTGGTGGGGGGGATGAGATAAGCAGCAAGCTAATTTAACCAGAGACAGTGGCTGTTTCATCTCCTGAGAAGGTGGTGAAATTAGCAGCTGCGTGGTTTTACAGTTTTAAGATCAAAGAACCTCCAGGAGACATCTGGTCTGTGAGGTTGAATACACAGGATATACTCAAACGGCCTTAGGAGCCAAGAATAGATCAAATAGTTCCCCTTTTGCCTTCAGCCCCCCTCCGTTTGCCCCGTAGGGGTATCTTGAACTGTTGGAAACACGCCCACTAATAAATTCAGTTTTGACGTCACTGTAGTGGATTAGCCTATAGACAGCCAAAGCGAGCGTTTCTCCAATTAGAAAGCTCGGTACGAATTAGACGGATACGCCCACTTGTCGTAAAACTAGGGGCGGAGTCTAGATTTGAATATGGCCGGCTCCACGGAGAGAGGAGAGACACAATCCCACGAACGAGACAAGGACACAGCTCATTCTACACACTCCCTTTGACTCAAGGAAAACCCGACCGACGAGAAGATACAGCAGAGAGACGACGGCAAATTCCAAAATAACATCTGAAGAAGCCGAGACGAGACATGTTTTTAGACAGATCTTTTTATTGAGAATTTAGACTGAATTCTACTGACCTTCGGCATAGCGACTGCTCCCAGTAGAATTCATTGCACACCTTTCTTTCAAATATTTGATTTGTAAACTGATTGAAATCCTTTTTTCATTAAAAAACGGATCTCTTTTCAAACTGCTCCGACTTCGCTTCATTTCAACCGCCGCGCCGTGTGCTCTCAGGGTAAGCAGAGACCAGATTAAACATTGGTTATCTGCATTTGGAAAGAGTAGTTCTTCTAAGAAGCTTTGTAAGATTTAAATCACAACGCAGAGCACGACGATTAAAGCTAGGAAGTTACTACATGTGCAAAGAGAACAACCCCGAAATAGCAGTTAATGTATTTATGAATCTGCTCATGGAAATTGTGAACAGGCATGCACCATTCAGAACATTTACTGTTCGGTCGAAAGGTGCTTCATGGCTGGATAAAGAAATCCTTGACCTAATGACTCTGAGGGATAATGCAAAGAAAACAGCACATAAACTAGGCTTGAAGTCAGATAGACAAATCTACTGTCAATTAAGGAACAGAGTGACGAGGCTAAATAAAACGAAAAAGAAAGAGTATTATAAACATAGGATTAGTGAAACAAAAAATTATGGGAAAAAACTATGGTCAACACTGAATGAGATAATGGGCAGGAAATCAAATACATCAATCTCCTTCATACAATCTGAAGGTAAATTCATAACAAAACCTCATGACATGGCAAACTACTTCAATGATTTCTTTAAAAATAAAGTTGATAAATTAAGAGGATGTCTACAAAGTAGTGATGGTTCACTATCTCATTCACTAATAAAGAAAGAAATAATGAAAGGCAAAAACTGTCTCTTTAGCTTTAATGAGATTGATAGAGCAACAGTTTTGAAATTAATTATGTCTCAAGCTGATTCCACTTCCTCCGGTATAGACAACTTAGACAGCAAAATACTTAAACTTGTGGTTAACTCTGTAGCTACTCCTATATGTCATATATTCAACCAGTGCTTAATCAGTGGGGTTCATCCTACAGAATGGAAGGAAGCTAAAATCATCCCACTTCCGAAAGACAAAAATAAAACATTTAACGGTCCAAATAGCCGTCCGATCAGTATTTTACCATTGCTAAGCAAAATAATAGAAAAAATAGTATTCAAACAGGTCATGGATTACTTTTTCAATAACAATCTGCTCTCAGCCTTTCAGCATGCATACAGGGAAGGTCATTCTACGAGCACTGCACTCTTGCAAATGAGTGATGACTGGTTATCAAGTATGGATGACAAGAAATTAGTAGGTGCCGTTATGCTGGATTTCAGTGCAGCATTTGATGTAATTGATCATACCTTGCTTGTAGATAAGCTAAAGTGTTACGGTTTCACCTCCAATGCACGATCATGGTTTATTAATTATCTCTCAGGGAGACAACAGAGAGTCTTCTTTAATGGCAGCTTTTCAAAATGGAATCCCATTAACTGTGGGGTTCCACAAGGAAGCTGCCTAGGGCCTTTGTTATACTCCATCTTTACCAATGATTTACCGTTGGCTGTAAAAAATTTTAAAACAATTATGTATGCTGATGACACAACATTATACAGTGCAGCTACAGCTGAGCAAGATGTAACTGACACCTTAAACAGGGCCTTAACAGACATTTATGAATGGATTGAGTGCAACAAGTTGGTGTTAAATATCTCTAAGACAAAGGCCATTGTGCTTGGATCTAGACACATGTTGGGCATGCATCCTCAATTAAAACTGTCAATTGGCACCACACAAATTGAACAAGTGAACACAATAAAACTTCTCGGAGTTACTATTGATAGCTCCTTATCTTGGTCTAAACATATAAATAATATTGTCATTAAAATGGGTAGAGGAATTTTTATGACTAGGAAATGTTCTGCTTTTATCACTCCCTCCATAATGAAATCTGTTATTCATTCTTTGGTTTTGTCTCATTTAGAATACTGCCCTGTTATCTGGTCGTCAGCTACAAAATCGAATTTAAAAAAGTTGCAGGTTGCTCAGAATAAAGCGGCTCGCCTGGTACTAGGCTGTTCATACAGGACAAGTATTGGTTTTATGCATGAACATCTGGCATGGCTGATGGTTGAAGATAAAGTATCGATGAGTCTTCTAATGCTGCTGCGGAACATTATTAGCACTGGTAAGCCATCTAGCTTGGCTCAGCAGTTAGAAATGACTTCTGAGCATGGTTACAACACTAGAGGAGCCGCTTCTGGTAACATCAGAACAAAATCAGCACCAAAATCAAATTTTCTCAAACTCACTGACATATATAGGTCAATAGCACTCTGGAATGCTCTGCCGAAAAACATCTCATCCACAATACATAATAAAATTACTTTCAAAACAAATATTAAGAGATATCTTGCAAACATGTCAAGTATGTAACTGTTATCTGTGTATTATATTTTTTTTTTGTTGTTTGACAGGAATGTTAGATTTTATAATGTGAATTTGTATATTTGTATTAATTTTTAATTTGTGTTTTGTTTAAATTTTTATTCGTATTCTTCGTTGTACATTTGTAATGTATTTTTTTTTGTCTAGGACCCCAGGAAGACTAGAGGCCCTTTCATGGGTCTCTAATGGGGATCCTTTAATAAACATAAACATAAACCTTGCGTGGTCGCCTCCGCCGTCGGTGTGTGAATGTGTGAGTGAACGGATAGAATGTGAGGAACAAATTGTGAAGCTCTTTGGATAAAAGTGCTATATAAATGCAGCCATTTACCATTTACAT
>NC_140170.1:17871718-17959218 GCF_963971535.1 Notolepis coatsorum | reverse complement strand
TAGCACTATGAACGGGGCGCCGTTGCCAGTCGGAACAAGTAAGGGGATAGGAACATGTCTTAGATTCGTGCTCAGAGTTAAGCCGAGATAGACACCGTGCGTAGTATGTCTTAAGAGTAGTGACTGAAGCACGCCGTTGCATAGTATTTTCTACAGTAGAGAGTTAGCACAAGTAGGTCTGGTTTTAGCCTTGGGCACGGGCGGGCGTGTTGAAATTAGACGGCGTTAGGCTGTAGCAAAATAGTGCTTAATGAAATGTTTGCCGGTCGCGCCGCGTGCGGCGTTCGAGAGGCGGAAATGTGCGTAAATGCTGATTTTGTGTTTTTTAATTGTGTACTTTTTAATTGTGTTAGGAAGCGTGTATGAATGTATGGTTGGCGAATGTTTATGGTTAGGAGTGATTGGTGGGAAGTATGAGAATATTGTTGTGTTATTATGTAATTTAAGTCACCGGTTGGCCGTGGGGAGATGTAAGAAGAACGCCGGTTTTCCGAGGCCGTCGAACGCAGCAGCGGTTAGCTGCTGTATTAGCCTCTGGGCACCGGAGCGAACGGGGGGAAAAGTAGACGTAATTCAAATGTGTAAGGTCGATCGATAGTGTCTTGAGATTACGGGGATATGTAGGGCACTTAAAAGTTTTCATATTCGTGGCGGATAAAACCAGTTATGTAATGTTTAAGGTTAGGGAGGGGATTAGGCACCCCGAACCTCTAGCCTTCAACAGGCGGCAGTGGGCTCGCAAGAGTCTGGGCGCATGTTAAACACATTCTATAGTGCTGGGGAGAAACTGAAGGCCCTCGTGCGTAACGAGGTATGAAATAACATACCACTGTGGCACCGCCTAGTCGGCCCAGGAAACGTCGCACATAAGTTGGTGTGGGCACTGGGTGGTACGTGGGCGACAGTCCACACCTAGGAGCAGGGCGGTGCACCGTAGGGGGCACAGCTCCTGCCATGAACAGGCAAGGCTGGCGAAAACGGTCAATATTTCCATGCCCAGAGCAAGCGGGGTGGGGACAAGACCGTCGGTTTCTAAACTGAGTGGCTGATAGGTACTACGGACAGTCAGCTGCTTGGGGTCCTGACTTGATGACGGACTATGAGGTCGCTATCGACTGGGTCGCCAGCCGGTCAGGAGAGCGTTATGACCCCTGCTTATAGTCACAGATAGCGGGACGGGGACCGTGAGTGACTGGACAGTATGGGCATAAATGCACTTGGCTCAATGTACAGTCAGGCCACGGTAACCTTACTAGCCGATACAGGGTTAGTAGGCGAGCTGTGCTTCTGTGATCAGTGTTTTTGAAAAGAAAATGCTGGGAAGCAGAGGGATGAGGGGTGTCAATTCAGAGGAATCTGAATTGTCTCTCCTAAGATTGGAAAGGGACCCAGCCTTAAACTGCACCTGAAGGTAAAATAAGGGGACTTCTTCTGTTCATGTGAGGAGACCTTAGCCTGGAAGTGGAGGCCTGTATCCTTGGTTGGGTGAGAGGGGGTCCAGTGTAGGCGGCAATGCGGCCCTGAAAAAGCCGGTTTCCCCACACGTGGTATCTCCTGATCCTGGAGGGGAGAGGTGCATCTAAGTAGGGCAAGGAGTGCATCCGAACGGGAGGAGGGTACTCTTAACTGGAAGGAGGTTAAAAGGGTCAAAGCGGATCGGGATTTTCTAGACCCGACCCGGAAGTCGTTCTAAGCTCGCCGGAAATGACGACGGAGGGGTCAAACTAGTGTTTTGATATTATGTTTTTATATTTCTAATTAGATCACTACACTGGCGTTTTGAGAGAAATAGGATTCTGTTGTGGGGTATGTGGTATTATATTAACGTTGCGAGGGGACGGCCCGCGCGGCGGAACGGGTCGTTGGGAACGTTTTTATGGGATCATGGGGTAAGCTAAGCTAATGCTACTTAGCCGCGCTAATGGCTAAAGCGATCGCCGGTTGTGACGTCACAAGGGTGCGCGGTCTGACGGCTTACGCGCGCTAGGTTGAAGCTAACGAAGCTAATATGCTAAGCTAACATGCTAAGCTAACATGCTAAGCTAACTGTGCTGACGTCATGGCATGACGGGACTCTCGGTATGTCTCGCGAGGGGGCGTCCATCTTAGAAGGGGCGCCGAGCGTCCATCTTAGAAGGGGCGCCGAGCGTCCATTTTGGGAGGGTACCGAGCGTCCATCTTGGTAGGGGTGGCGAGCGTCCATTGTTAAGGGGAAGGTGGAGTTTATTTAGGAATACGGTAGGGGGCAGTAGTGGACAGGATGAATATGTTTGGATTCTGCTCACAGAACGCTTTCATTGTACACTCTCTCTCCCCCTCTCTTCTCTTTCTCCCCCTCTCTTTCTTTCTCTCTCTTTCTTTCTCTCTCTCTCTCTTTCTCTCTCTCTTTCTCTCTCTCTCTCTCTCTCTCTCTCTTTCTCTCTCTCTCTTTCTCTCTCTCTCTTCTCTCTCTCTTTTTCTCTTTCTCTCTTTCTCTCTCTCTCTCTCTTTCTCTCTCTCTCTCTCTCTCTCTTTCTCTCTCTCTCTTTCTCTCTCTCTCTTTCTCTTTCTCTCTCTCTTTCTCCCTCTCACCTCCCCTCCCTCTCTCTCTCTTACCCCCCCCCCTCTTTCTTTCTCTCTCTCTCTCTCTTTCTCTTTCTCTCTCTCTCTCTCCCTCTCTCCTCCCCTCCCTCTCTCTCTCTTTCTCTTTCGCCCCCCTCCTCTCTTTCCTTCCTTCTCTCACCCTCCTCCCTCCCTCCCCCCTTCACCTCTCTCCCTTTCCCTCTCACCTCCCATCTTTCCCCCTCCCTCCCTCTCTCTCTCCCTCTCGCCTCCCCTCCCTCTCACCTCCCCTCTCTCTTTCTCTTTCACACCCCCCCTCTCTTTCTTTCCTTCTCTCCCCCCCCCCCTCTCACCCTCCTCCCTCCCTCTCCCTTTTACCTCTCTCCCTCTCACCTCTTTCCCTCTCCCTCCCTCTCTCTCTCTCTCTTACCCCCCCCCTCTCGCTCGCTCCCCTCATTTCAACACCGCCTCTCTTCCATGTACTCCCCCCCCTCGGCCCCCCCCCGAAACGCTTCTCTTTCTCTCCTAGGTTAGGGCCTGTATATAGTTTTTTTTATGGGTTTCAAACACGGTGTAGTGCTAGGTATATTGTTTATTGCTGTTTACTGTAAGGTTTCAAAGGCGGTAGGCTGAGTTTGGGACTTATTATGCGTATGTTGTTCCATATTCAGTTTTATTGTTGTTTTTAGGGAATTTCTAGTGCTGGCAGTAGTATTGCCTGCGTTGGCGCTACGCTTTGTTCGACAAGGCGCTCGTACTTCTTTCCTTACATTTGGACGGGCCCCGGCTGGGGCTCCGTTCCAGTTCATGTTGGTGGGCCGTAAGTTGGAGCATAATTACTCTACTCGCCTGCGGTGGGGGTGTGGGTAGACAGTTCGTCGTGGCTCACTGTCTGCCTCCACGCTTTGTGCGCTGTGTGTGACTCGTCGGTGCTCGCTGCCACACTGCGCACATTTTTCATTTTACCAGGGGTACGGGGACTGCTAAACGTCGTGGCGGGGGTGGGCTCGCTGTCTGCCACCGCGCATTAACAGGGGTGCGCTATGCGTGCACTCGTCAAAGGCTCGCTGCCACACTACGCGCGTCGAATTATATTGTGTGTGGATGTTTGGGTGACTGGTTACGGTGGTTGAGTGAGGTTGTGAGTGGAATGATTTTTGGATATCCTTGAGTTGGGGGCCCGGGGTGTCGCGTTCCAGGTTCGAAACTGGGGGTGGTGCCGTGGGCCACAGGACGTGTTGGCCAGTGGAATCTCATTGGTCGGCAGGATTTTCAATGTGGGGATGGTGTCGCCACCTGTGGTTATGAACGGGTTGTGTGACACTGTTCTAAATGCACGGGGACTTCAGTGACATAAGGCGCTGAAAGTTGATTTCTGTTCCCGTGAGAAGCGCGTTATTTTAACACCTAAAGGGTTAGGTGTTACGGGGGATATATAATAACTGTGTGAGAGATTGTGAATGGAAAATATGTGTGTTACTGATATGTGTAATGTAATATGAGCGAAATACATACTAGGCTTTCACGGACGGAAATAGATATAGTTACACATACACATAGTCATTTGCAAAGAACGATTAGAGTAAAAGTGAGATTATTCACCTAAATTACAATGTCCGATACAGATGTTTAGAAATGATAGGCTGTAAATAACAACTTTCTGATTGACCACCATCTCAGGAAACAGCTGATGGAAAATAAGTTCCCCGGAGTGGTATTAAGGAGGATCTTGACAACAGGATTGAGAATCTGGGTTTCCAATGGAGACAACTGGAAAAAAGATTAAGGCGGTGTCATTGATAAATCAAAAACGAAAATTGCACAAATGCTCTCATATGATCATAGTCTAGGAGATGCCCGACATTCCATGCTTAAAGACAAATGATGGATTGTGAATGGCAAATGTCACTGATAATTAAGTGTATTTTTTGCTTCTCTCTTTTCACAGCTGCTCCAGGACGGATGGCCGGCGCTGACAATTCCGAACCCCAACAGGGAAATCAAAGAGACTGTTGACAGTCAGGGGGTATAGTATCACAAGACCGAAATTATCAATTCCTGTTTACACCAATATAAAAGTGTGAGTGAAATTAACTCAAGTTTGGTAAAAATAGTTTGAATACAGAGAAACTTGCTTTCCAAACGGTGACGTTACGAGTGATTGGAGAAAGGTGAGAATGGAAAATACACAGATAGGAGCAACCGGAGGGTTAGATGCACTGACCATAGAAAGGGTAGACAATCTGTCTATTTCAACGACTGGAGATGTCACAATAAAAGTGACGAAGAGATGGCCAAAGATATTCAGGCCATTACAGAACCTTGTAGTTAAAGGAGGCCGGTGTAGAATGCGTACCCAAATCAAGATAATGCCGATAACCTCTGCAGACATTACATTGACCGAATTGGACGTTGACTTGATTGACTGGAATTTGATCGACTCCCCTTTAGTGTCCAGTGAGACGGAGGGACTGGAAATAATGTCTTTTACTCCGCCACAGGGAGTCGTTGCAGCAAGCGACCCAGAGACAGCTGTATTACCCGAGTCAATCCAAGCTGAAGTGTCCGTTGCAGATGACTGCCAGTTACAGACGTGCCTCCCTCTCGAAGAACAGCTAGCCGAGGCTAGACGGGTAGTGGACTATCTCCAAGGCCTACTCCAGCCCACACAGCCCGGAGGGGAGACAGGTTCCAATCGCCTCTCTCCCTCTCCCTCTGGAGAACCAGATGGCCAGAGACAGGCCCAGTTGGGGCCACAAGGGGGTCCCGTGCCGGGACAACAACTAACCCCAATAGGACCACCCACGAGGTGGCAACCACGAGGAAAAGGTGTAGGCAAAGGCAGGAATCCGATTGGCTACCGTGTGCGGCAGGTGCACTGTTGGACGTGTGGGACCCTCGGACACATTGCTCGGAACTGTGCAGAGCAGGACCATATATCCCCAACAGGGCGTGTTTGTGCAGGAACAGGTGGCGGGCCCCTCCCAACCACGGGCCCCTCTCAAGGAACTGTGACTGGACCAAATAGGTACGTGGCTTTCTCCTCCGAACAGGCTCCAGGGAACCATGGCGATGATGGCATACCACCAGGACATGTACTGGGCCCGATGACCCCAGGGTCATCCGGTCACAGGCAACTGACCCACCGGGTCTCACAACCCGGGGGAGACCGCCAGTGTTGTTGGGGCTGTGGAGTGAAAGGTCATTTTCAAGGGTCATGTCTGCAGAGGCCACCGGTAGAATAAAAATATATGCAACTGACTAGGGTAGAGGTGGGATATATTGAATGATAAAATATGCTCCTAATTAGATTAGAATAAAAAGTAAATAGAGGTGTTAGGTGATTAGATTATGAATGAAAGTTACTAAAAACGAATGTATGGGTGACTGACAAATGCATGAACTAATCAGACTAACAAGAGGTCAAATTATGTTAAACAGTTAATCGATATTAGACAGTGTGATGATGTGACACTGCGGCAGCTAGTGATCAGTAAATTATCCATGCTTGGTCAACATTCAGATTGATCAAGAGGTGGACTGCATGATTAAGAAATTGAGAAGACTCATAGTTGTTTCTAGTATTTTATAGTATTGATAGAAGCATATTAACAGTTATGAGCAATAGGATAGGTGTTTGTTTACTTTTATTTTTACTTCTCTTTTCTAGTGTGATATGAGCAATTCCTGACTTAGGCCGGGAGCGTACATTTTGTTTATTCATTTGATTTCCCTTTTTGGTTCTTAGTTGAAAATGAGCTCAGAATAAGCTCACAAGTTTGGTTTATTTTTTCATTTATTGGTTTGGCAGCGTTTTCTTTGTGTTTTGTTTTCTGTTTTCTTTCTTTCTGTGTGTTTTTTCTTAGGGTACCTGGCAAGCTGGGAGTGATCTCGACACATCAGGACGGGGTAGTATATGTCTGTAAAATGGACTGGGAACAAAGTGAAGGAACATGAGCTAGTTATGGATTTTTGTTCTCCGCCCATTGAATACCCAGTTTTAGCGGCTGGGGGTGTGTCGTGGTTGGTGATAGTGTTGGGAAGCATGATTCTCTGTACATTAATGAAGCTCAATGGATTTGGTCGATATTGGCCAAATTAGTCTTGTGTAGGGTGTGAACATGTGCAATTGATAATTGGCTTGTGATGTGGAAGATGTGTGTTTAAGGCGGTCTGTGACTTGTACACACAGGTTACTGGGAGAATGGATGTGTCAGTGCTGAACGTCCGGTCCGGGGTGCAGCTGTCCAAAACCAGAGGAGGACGGTAACGATGTTTGAATGTGTATTCCACATCGAGAGGTGGAGGAATATACTGTTTTGACAGCATAATATAATGAGAGCCATGTGAATTTTTCAGAATTTTGAAATTTAATGATCTAGAAGCCATGAAATATATAGATAAATGATTTGGGAAAGAAAGTTGTCAAAAGCTCAGACCAGTAAAGAGAGTCTGAGGGATGGAAATTATGGATTCTCAATCAATTGTTGTGGTAGAAGTGATCCCCACTGTGCCCCGGAGCGATATATATTCACTACAGGATACGGATGGGAGATTGGGGAATCCGCAGTCATCAGAGAGTGGTACAAGGAAGACCGAGGACTCCATCGGTACTGTTGACAGGACACTGGCTAGTGTCTACTCAGCGGCTCCATGGGGAACCACAACACTGCGGAGAACCAGGAGACGCCTGTCTTGGCCAACGCAGTGACCGAGTCTTGAGGCTTCAGAAGGGAACGACAGACAACCAACGAGGAGACAGGCAGCTAGGCCTCAGCAACAACTCCGGCTGTCAACAGAAGCAAGGCCTCAACTATTGACCAGGGGGTCAACAAGCGAAGGGGGGGAGCTGCTATCGCCCCTATCGACGACCAGGCGGAGGGGAGGAGAAACAAACCTCTTCCACTGATCCGAGGGTCAACCAGCGAAGGGGTCGAGCAGCCAGCAACGACCTCCCCATCGCTGTGAAGAATAGAAGATACTACAGCAGGGGGCTCTACCCCCTAAGAGAGGATCTCCACGAGTCAAGATGTGCTTGACAGAAGATGGGGTGTATTAGAAAGGCAATTTGCTTTCTGAGTTGCACCCAGCAGTCGTGATATTGCACCAGCTCTGAGCAATAAAGAGGAGGCAGGGTCAAATCTAGAAAACATGGACCCCCCTCCTCAAATGCTCCATTGATCTTGGTACGAGAACAAGTTATTAAAGACCGTGCACATGATCACAAAAACTGAAATGGCTAATTTGAATTTTAGGATCTGAGTGTGGCAAACCATATATATGTTATCCTAATATGATTTAAAATGTCTTAAGTGTTATCTAGATAGTAGTGTGTAGAGATTGATATCTATGTTTGACATATTAAGGATAGGTAAACTATCCGAGTGGGGACTGTTGTAAAATCCAAAACATATATATCATGATTAACTAATGTGTAGAAATATTTGGGCCTCAAAACAATAATTCATAGATTTGTGTGTGTGTGGTTACATAGACTGATTGTGCAAATGCCCTCCTGGGGTGACAATGGCATAGTGGCAGCTGGGGTAAGACTACTTCCCTTTAGGGGGTAGATCAAAACCAAAGACAAAAGGTCACGTAGACATGTTATCTAGCTGGAGTTTCCTGTCACACACACATAGACACACACACACAGACACTCACATACTCACACACACACATACACTCACACACACATTTTCACATACACATCCACACACACACACACAGTGATGAAAGGATCAAAGCGCCCATGAAGTGTTATCAGCTGCTTACGGCCTGGGGACACAGACAGACACACACATACTCACACACACACATTTTCGAATACACATCCACACACACACACACTCACACACACAGAGACACACACACACACACATTCACACACACACACATTCACACACACACACACACACACATAGAACATCTCCAAACAAGCTAACTATTTCCTGGTATATTGTTAAAATAGTAATTTGAATCTTGAATTAAGTAGGTTTGGTCATACGTAAATGTCTACAATTAGTTAATGTGTCTGTGCTATTTTCATTTAGATTCAATATGATTAATTGGTTGTTCTATATGGTATTGAAATGTATTCTATTAAGCTAACAGAATGATTAGATTTGTTAGATATATGTTCTGAAAGTCAAACAGACTTAGTAATAAAGCTGTGTTTAGGTAATCAATATATTTTGAGGTTCATCAAAGTATTAACAAGTCAAGTAATGTGTTTAAGTAAAATTATAGGTTAGATATTATAGGTTAGATATTCTCTGGGTAACTGTGAAGAGGGTTTGGCCTATAAGCCAAACCCCTATTTTCAAATACCAGCTTAGCCGGTTTGTGATTGGGGCAGTAATGTGATGATGTCATCAACTCAGAGACACTCGGCCTGGGCTATAAGAATGGGGTGTAATGGTGGGAGAGGGACCCAGGAACAACCAAAGAACTCTGAACCAACCAAACCCACAAGGACAAGACCTCTCTCACCATCTCCACCATCAACCCCAAGGAGGCCAAGGCAGAACGAGAACAAAAGGACTTTTTGGAGGGAAAACCAACTTCTTTGTTTTGTCAGCCAAGACAACACAAAGACCAGCAACAACTTATCAATTATCATTCTTTATACTGTAATATTAGGCTGGTTGTATCATCTTACGGCATAGTGTTTGTGATCAACAACCATAGCATCTTCTTATTGTAATTTGTATACATTCTTAAACTTTGATTAAACAACTGTTAAACTATCTTTCCTCCTAAATTCCTTCTGCCTTTCGGCCTGCTCAGTCAGTTTGAAGAGAAGTGATTCCCAGCTTTAAAGTATTGAGACACAACGCCGAGTACTAGCCAACAGGTTCTGAAGCAGAGCAGAACCGAAACAGCCTGGGAATCCACTTCACCATCAACCTGGCTCCGTCGTCTTCGCCGCCGTTCTGCCATCAGAAGTTAATTTCAACATCACAGCCTGAGAGCAGAGATGAAACCTCTGGCGATGAGTCACGGCTCTCAGAGAGGTCCAGCCTGATGCTCTGATGAGTCACGGCTCTCAGAGAGGTCCAGCCTGATGCTCTGATGTCAGCAGGTAATTAGTGCTCCGCTGAGCTCCCAGTAATTGAACGTGTTTTCATCAGAACCCATCAGAAGAACAGAGTGTGTCTGGGAGAGGGGGGGAGGTGATTGGTTACACTCCAATTTAAAACATCTGAGAGGGGTCTTAAAATCACATTGTGTGTGCGTGCAGGTGTGTGTGTGTGTGTGTGCGCGCACAGGTGTGTGTGTGTGTTATGTCCATGCATGTGTATATGTTTGGTCCATTTGTGCGTGTAAATGGTGCATTTATATAACAGCTTTTATCCAAAGTGCTTTACAATTTGTTCCTCACATTCACCCGTTCACTCACACATTCACACACCGACGGCGGAGGCGACCGTGCGAGGTGCCGACCTGCTCATCGGGAGCAATTAGGGGTTAAGTGTCTTGCTCAAGGACACTTTGACACGCTGCCCGGGAGGAGCAGGAATCAAACCCGGGAACAACAGCTATTTGATGTAGATCCTTCAATCAGTATGAAGGGCCAGGATAAATAAATCCATGCAGTCCTGTTGTATATATAATTTATATTGTCCTTGGCTTCAGTCATGTTGTATATATATATATATTATATATTGAAATTCTTTATTCGGAATAACCCCTTGAGATGTAGCATCTCGTTTTCGAGGGGCTCCTAACACAATACAATGTATGTACATTTTCAGAAGAAAAATGTATGAGATAAGTAATGAAAGTCATGATAGTATGCAGTATATAAATGATAAACTAAAAATGATAAACTAAAAACATGCACATGTACTTTGAAAGTAAGAAGACAGCGCAACATGACTGAAGCCAAGGGCAATATTTAAGCATTACATCACGCGCAGGAGTGGTTTGTGACCAATAAACCATGCCTAGGGGTGGTCGTTAGACCCCCCTAGGCATGGTTTATTGGTCACAAATCACGACTACAAGTGGTGTAAAGCTTTTATACAACTGCCAGATTCATCCAACCTTATTTCTATACAATAAACACACATTAATCGAAGATTTTTTGAAAAAACCATCCGCCAGAAAAAGTAGTTCCCACAACTACAAAAAAGACAAGTTGCCTCCATGTGGAAGCAGCTTGAAGTGCATCCAACCAAACTAACACATCCAACTGTGTATTATTGGAATGATTGAGAGAAGTTGCCTCATGTGGAAGCAGCTTGAAGTGCATCCAACCAACTAACACATCCAACTGTGTATTATTGGAATGATTGATTGAAAATTTTATTACCAGATGCAGAATGGGTACAATACAGTACGGCTCAATACACACAATTGTTAAGGGAATGCAGACCTACTTTCCATAGAACTTCATTCTTAGATGCTTCTATATAAAGTAGGTAAAACAAATTAAAACGTTTTCTTTGCCCTATAGGAAAAAAACGTTTTCTTCGCCCTATTTTTTTATTTATTTCTTTTAGCCTAAACTTAACCAGTTGGAAACCAGGGGTACAGTAATACAATTAGCAATCAACCAATCAATCAATTCAATAGACCATGCTCACTTAAAACAGCGCTGCTTCTCTCTCAGTCTGACTCCCCCGCTGTTGCAGACAGGAGTGTGTGTGTGTGTGTGTGTGTGTGTGTGTGTGCGTGTGTGTGTGTGTGTGTGTGTCACAGTGTGTGTGTGTGTGTGCGTGCGTGTGTGTGTGTGTGTATGTGTGTGTGTGTGTGTGTGTGTGTGTGTGTGTGTGTATGTGTGTGTGTGTGTTTGTGGGTACGCCAGCGTCGGACAGTGTGAGAGAGAACGCTGCAGTCAGTAGAAAGTAGGAAGGAAGAAATTTAAATCAATCAATTAATCAATCAATCAATCCGCGATTTTTCTTTTGTTCTAGATTGACTCAAGACCCATCAATTACATCATCCAACATTGTTTAAAGGACTAACACATTCCCCTTGACAGAATCGCTTCATATTTAGTCGTTATGGTGCTTTCAACATAACCATTTGTTGTCCGCGATCTTGTTTTCTCCCGGAGTGAGCCGGGGAGTGATATGTGATTCGGTTGTGGGCGAGTCCTGAGCCCAGGACCGTGGATTGTTGCCAATAAAGACGTGTAAATGGCCAATCAGAATCGAGAAATTTGCATGCCGTTGTATAAATATATATATATTAGGGCTGTCAGTTTATCGCGTTAATTAGATTAATTAATTACACAGCAAATTATCGCGTTATGAAAATGTATTCAAAATTCATTCCATAAGAATGTAGAATACACATTTACAGACTTTTTTTTTTTAATATAGTCCATTTGCATGTTCTTGGTATCTGATT
Source organism: Notolepis coatsorum (assembly GCF_963971535.1). Lineage (NCBI taxonomy): Eukaryota > Metazoa > Chordata > Actinopteri > Aulopiformes > Paralepididae > Notolepis > Notolepis coatsorum. The sequence continues at coordinate 17,947,317 of NC_140170.1, read as the reverse complement.
CTAGGGACATCTAGAGAAATACTGTGGGCTAGATCCACAAAGAATGGATTGCACGGTGCAAGTTGCACCCTTACTTACAATTCATTATGAATTGAAAATGGGGGACCCTGATGTAAACAAGACGAAAGTCTTTCTCTGGTCTGCATCCCCTTAACAATTGTGTGTATTGAGCCGTACTGTATTGTACCCATTCTGGAATCTGTTAACATTTTCATTCAATCAATCAATTTGCGCGGTGAATGAACCAAATGAGAATATCAATACATTTTCTTTTATCTTTGACTGTGAATAACACCATGCTCAAATTGACCAGACCTGAAAAATCTAAGTAAATTAATAGATGGAAGATGATTAAACAGAAGGTTTTGTAGATACAGTACTGAATTCTGCCATCCGGACACATGCAATTTGAAATATGATTATAGAATATAGAATATCAGGCATAAAATGGTTATGCGATTAAAATGCGATTAATTAGATTAATTAATTACAAATCCTGTAATCAATTAGATAATTTTTTTTAATCGCCTGACAGCACTAATATATATATATATATACAGATGCAGCACTGAAAATTCAAACCACTTCTGCTGCTGATCTGCTGCTCCTCTGCCACTATAGAACTGGCACTCAGGTGTTATATTTCGGGGGCTGGTGGCTGGCTCCCAAAGTGAACAAAGGGAGGGTACTTAACTTAACTGCTCCCCCAGGGAGGGGGCCGGGGGCTACTGACTACTAACACTCATGCGGCAACCGCTAAAACAATCACCTAAAAAATGTCACTTTAAAAAATAGAAAGTCACTGGAAGGAGGTACTGTATAGAATAGTTTAGATACATTAAGAGTTAAAATTGTAAATTGTATATTGTATAGTAGTGTATATAGGAACCAGTTTCTCAGGAACTTAGCATGTCCTTTTTTACCATGCATAGCTAATACATTTTTTCTATGCCTATTTTTATTATTGTATTTTGCACAATCAATGCGGGCATGACCACCCGCATTTCACTGTATGCCCTGGTGTGTGTGGTATGTGACAAATAAACCTCTTGATTCTTGATTGATTATATATATATATATATATATATATATATATATATATATATATATATATATATATATATATATATATATATATATATATATATATATATATATATATATAGTCCTTGACTTCAGTCATGTTGTATATATATAATGTAGATATATTGTCCTTGGCTTCAGTCATGTTGTTTATATATATATAGTCCTTGACTTCAGTCATGTTGTATATATATAATGTAGATATATTGTCCTTGGCTTCAGTCCTGTTGTTTATATATATATAGTCCTTGACTTCAGTCATGTTGTATATATATAATGTAGATATATAGTCCTTGGCTTCAGTCCTGTTGTTTATATATATATAGTCCTTGACTTCAGTCATGTTGTTTATATATATATAGTCCTTGACTTCAGTCATGTTGTATATATATAATGTAGATATATAGTCCTTGGCTTCAGTCCTGTTGTTTATATATATATAGTTGAAACGGAGGGCTAGGGCCTCCACAGGGTGCGTTTGATGGAACTGGCGGACACTATGGGGTTGTAACACCCGTTAAAGAATTACACAGAGGCGTGCTGCAGTTACTGGTTGTTATTTGATAGATTTCCAGGTGTGGTTGTCTACAGAGGAATACAATACAGTATACATTAATAACACAGTAGTGATGTACATAAACAAGAATATCCATTAGTAGTATAGTGCAAATAGTAACTATAGCATTCACTTAACCAGAGTTAATATACATAACCTACATAACCTATGCAGGGAATTACTCCTTCAGTGCATGTAAACAGTATAGGTAAGTGGACTGTAAACCAGGTGTAAGATACATTCAGTTCACTAGGGGTAATGAGTGAGTTATAGTTATAGCTTAGGCTAGCTAACGTGCGTCTAAGCTAGCCACGCAACGCAGCAGCATATCATAGGAGGGGGAACGTAGGTTGGCTAACGTGTAGCTAAGCTAACGGCGCGGTGTTTCAATAACGGGGGGAATGACGTCAACAGGAATGGATCAGCGGGGACGCACTAAGTACAGAGTAAACTGAATGAACGAACTAAACGCAGGTAAAGTACTCACGTTCATTGACGCACACGTTATCCCAAGGGGACAGGGTAAACTACTACAGCACGTCGTTAGACGGTAACACTGAGACCGGCTCGCTCACGTTAAAGGGGAGGAACAGTAAGAAGCATTTTGTATGAAAGTATTCTGTACTTCTGTATGACAACTATTAAAGAAACTTGAAGAAACTTGAACTCTAGAGGACCGGTACAGAACAAAGTAGTCGTCAGACAATAACACTGAGACCGGCTCGCTCACATTAAAGGGGAGGAACTCTTAGAGGACCGGTACAGAACAAAGTAGTCGTCAGACAATAACACTGAGACCAGCTCGCTCACATTAAAGGGGAGGAGCTCTTAAAGGGTCAGTACAGAACAAAGTAGTCTTATTAGCAGGGCTTTCCTACACAGCCGCACCCAAAAGTCTACTTAGACCTTTTGAACTAAAACGGGAAAGTCTCTGGGGTCCTCGGTATCCGGGAGGCTCGGGAGCTGCACCAACCGGGACACAGGGCGCAGGTATGTTCGGTCCTTCACTTGGACAGCGGCGGTGCGGATGCGCCCGTCAGCTCCAGGGTATGTCTGAGTGACCTTCCCGACAGGCCAGAGTGCCCGAGGGAGCTGTGGGTCAACGATTAGGGCCACCTGGCCTAGTGACAGTTCCTTGCCGTCCTTCCTCCACTTCTGCTTCTCCTGTAGACCCGGTAAGTAGTGGCGAATGAATGCAGACCAGAAGTGGTCGGCCAGCACTTGACTATGCCTCCAGCGACGTTTCCCAAGGAGGTCACTGGAGTCGTAAACTGCTTGAGGTAGAGACGAGTCACGGCGTCCCATGATGAGGAGGTTCGGGGTAACGGGATCAGGGTCTGCAACGTCCGAGGAGAGGTAGCCCAATGGCTTTGCATTCATGATGCCCTCCACTTCGATGAGGACTGTGTGGAGGACGGTCTCAGACACTATCTGATCTTTCAGGATGACTCTGAGGGCAGTCTTCACCGACTTCACCTCCCTCTCCCAAGTTCCACCAAAGTGCGGTGCGCTCGGCGGGTTGAAGCGGAACGTAATCTTCTGCTTAGCTAACTGTTCCTTCAGTCTGGGTTCCATCTCGGCAAAGGCTTCCTGCAGCTCTCTGTTTCCTCCGACAAAGTTTGTGCCATTATCGCTGAGGAGCTCGAAAGGTGTGCCGCGGCGTGAGATGAAACGCCTCAGGGACATCAAGAAGGCGTCAGAGTCCAGGCTTTCTAGGAGGTCAAGGTGTATGCAGCGTGTAGTCATACACTTGTAGACGATCCCCCACCTCTTCTCATTCCGGCGCCCTATCTTGATGTGAAATGGCCCGAAACAGTCTACTCCTGTAGAATAGAATGGGGGCTTGTAGAGACGCAGGCGACAGGGCGGAAGGTCGGCCATTTTAGGCATGTCGGGTTTTGCTCGCCACAGATGACATTCTCGGCAGGTGTGTTGATGCTTGCGGATTGCTTCTCTTCCTCGTAGAACCCAGAATCGGGATCGAAGATCAGCGAATACCCTCTCAGGCCCGGGGTGGAGAAGGGTTTGATCATAGTCTTGGATGATCAGCCTTGTCAGGGGGTGATGTGGGTCCAAGACGATTGGGTGAATGGCATCCATCCCCAAGTTCTCGGCTCTGCGCAGCCTACCGCCTACTCTGAGGAGACCTGTAGCCTTGTCGTACTCCGGAGATAGGGAGCTCAAACGACTGTCTGAGGGAAGAGGTCGGTCAGACTGGAGGGCCTTGATCTCCTCGGGGAATGAGTCCAGCTGGGCTCGTGTAAGGAGGACCTTCTCGGCATTGAGGACGTCAGCTGCTTCGTAGGGCTGATCTGTAGTCTGGGCGTCAGCCGCACCGTGAAGGGACCTGGCTGTTGCTTGGACGAGATCCTTCCATGAAGTGAAGTCTTCAACGGCAGGGAGCAGAGGACTGGGAGAGGTGGTTACATGACAGATTATGGCAGACTTCTTCATCTCGTGGCCGTCAGACTCGGGATGAGCAGAGGGCATAGTAGGCCACTGGTCTTCAGGTAGGTAGAGGAACTCTGGACCTTTGTGCCATCGATGTGGTCGTACCAGTTCCTCCAAGGTTAGGCCCCGAGTGATGTCATCTGCTGGGTTTGAGGCAGAGTTCACGTATCTCCAGTTATCGGGCTCGGTCAGGTTCTGGATTTCCGCAACTCGTGTGCCCACGAAGACCTTATATCTACAGGACTCTGACTTGATCCAATAGAGAACTGTGGTGGAATGCGACCACAAGACGACCCGTTGGATGGGGACGGTGAGCTCGGCTTGAAGTACATCATTAAGCTGGGCACCTGTGAGGGCAGCGCTCAGCTCGAGTCGGGGCATCGACAGCTGCTTCCTGGGGGCCACCCGAGACCTAGCGAGCACAAAGGAAATGTGGACTTGCTGTTGGTCATCCATGGTCCGCATGTAGGCGACAGAGCCGTATGCACGCTCGGACGCGTCACAGAAGATGTGGAGGTCCCTGGTCGAAGTAGAGGTGTTCGCATGTGGTGGAGCGTAGGCTCGGTGGAACTCCAGGTGTATGAGGTGAGGGATCTCTTGCTCCCAGGTGCGCCATCTGTCGAGCAGGCTTTGGGGTCGGATTGGGTCGTCCCAGCCGACCTCCTCCTTCCAAAGGTCTTGTATGATGACCTTGGCTCTTGTGGTGAAAGGTACAATGTAGCCAAGGGGGTCGTACTGGCAGGCAAGTACTCTGTAGAGGTTCCTCATGGTAGGTGCTGAGGTCTCCACAGGGCGATGCTTATAGCCCAGGGAGTCATTGAGGCAGTTCCAGCGTAGGCCCAGTGTAGGCTCCTGAAGATCACTACTACTCTTGGAGAGCCACAGTTCGCTGCTTTCGGAGCGGGCTTCGGGCGGAAGGTGCTCGATGACCATAGGCACGTTGCTTTCCCACTGGCGGACCTCAAACCCTCCCGTCTGTAGGTGATGGCGGAGTTCATCGACGAGACGCTTGGCCTCTTCGGCGGAGTGTGTGCTATGCAGACAGTTGTCGACATAGAAGGACTGCTCGACTGTCTTTATCAAGTTGGAATTGCCCTCTGTGTCGTTTTGGATGTGTTGCTGGAGGGCGTAAATGGCACAGCAGGGGCTACAGGTTGTCCCGAATGGAAGTACCTGCCACTCATAGATATCCGGCTCCTTCTCCCTCTCCATGTTCCTCCAGATGAAGCGCAGCACTGGCTTGTCGGTAGGCAGCAGGCGGATCTGGTGAAACATACCTTTGATGTCGCCACTGACTGCCACGGCATGCTGACGAAACCTGAGGAGGACACCGAGCAGGGTTGGCCCGAGTGTAGGTCCAGGAAGCAGAAGGTCATTTAGGGACAGGCCTTGGTACTGGAATGAACAGTTAAAAACGATCCTGTCCTTACTGTTGTGGGTCACCATATGGTGCGGGATGTAGTAGGATTCTGCAGACTGGTCAGCTTCTGCCGGGGTTATCCTTGCCACGTAACCAGCCTTCTCCAGTTTCCGTATCTCATTACAGTAGACCTCGGCTCGTTTGGGGTCCTTGGTAAGTCTTCTCTCTATGCTGCGGAGGCATGGCAGCACAGCTTCCTTAGGGACATGTAGTGGGGTAGCATTTGCTTGCCGAAGCAGGGGAGTAGCGTAGCGCTGGACTCCGTCGACCTTGACCCTGGTAGTGAGTGCTTGGAGCGCGACCATGGCTTGCTGATCTTGCTTGGAGCGGGTGACTGCCTTCGTGCTGATGTAAGGGAGAGTGTCGACTTGCCAGAGGCGCTCGACATTCCTGAAGAGCTCTGTGGCTGGAGAGGCAGTGGCAGTGTGGAGGCACTGTGAAGAAGATGTAGTCTGGGCAAGGTTTGTAGGGCCCTGGAGTGACCAACCTAGTCGGGTGCAAATACCGACGGGGCCGCCTGGTGGGCCTGCGCGTACAGGCTGTACTGGGGTCAGAAGGTGTGGCATATCTGAACCAATCAGAAGTAGTGGCTGGGCATGGTCGACTGGTGGTAGGGGCAGGCCGTGGAGGTGCTTGTAGCGTTTCTGTAGTGCGGCCACAGGATAAGAGTGTTCGGCCAGGCTGAGGCCTTCGGCGGTGAAGGCCTGGTGGATCCGATACTTCTGGGAAGGCGTGCACCATGGAGAAACGTCGAAGGAGACGGAGCTGCCCTGGAGCTGTTCGACATTCTGCTGGACGGTTTGTAGATGGAGAGTCTCTGGCGTTCTGGTTAGGTTCAGCCGCCGCACGGCTTGAGGCAGAACGATACTTCGTTCAGAGCCGTCGTCCAACACGGCATAGGTCTCCAGGGCTTGGTCCCCGTTCCTCAAGATGACCTTGATGACCTTTAACATAACCTGTTGTGGACGGTTGGGCCGGTCGAGGTATACCCAGACCAGGCTGCAGAAACAAATTAGTTGGGGGGCATAACATTTTCTCGGGGGGGCACAATGGTTTTTCAACACAGGTTCCCTTTTATACGTTTCAGCTGGGACAGCGGTGCTGTGGCTTGCTTGGCGCTGCCCACGGTGCTGAACTAAACAGCAGAGAGGCAATTGAAAAATCTAATTTCTCTCTATCTTAAGAACTTTCACTTATACAAAAACAGACTGAACGGATATATATAACAGACCTGCTGGGGCAGCGGACTGAGAGCAGGGGACACAAACAGGCTGGATAAGATGGTCAAGAAGGCCAGAAGCGTGGTTGGGGTGGAGCTGGACTCTAGCGAGGGTGGCGGAGAGGAGGAGCCTTGCTAAGCTCCAGGCCATCAGGGAAAACCCCTCCCACAGACTTGGCTGACAGGAGGAGCATGTTATAGGCTCACACTACCTAAATGCAGCACTGAACGGCACAGGAAGTCCTTCATTCCGACAGCCATCAGACTATACAATGCATCACTGTGCCTCACTGCATCACTGAGCACAGAGTGACAATTACCATCTTCCTGGACTCTTACTTTTTAAACAGCACTGTGCAATATTACACCTACTGTAGACTTCAGTATATTTTTACTGTATTTATTTACTGTATCTTTTATTCTATGTTTATTCTATTTCATTTTATTCTATTCTTAGGCCATTTGTTTTGTTATTCTTATTTGTGTTGTTCTGTCTAAATGTTTAATGTTGAGTGATTTGCAGTGTCAGGATAATACATTTCTATTCTATTCTATTCTATATCTTTGAAAAGTCTCCATTTATTCAACACTTCTGAATTCACTGACAAACTGAACTGAACTGACAAAAATAAGGTGCATAAAAAAGCAAACAAGACAGAGTGAAATCTTCTTAAAACACTGCCCCTCCACTCATTCCTGAACTTTTTTGTTAAGTCCTTCTAAAACTGAATTAAATTGGCCTTAGTTGCGTCGATGAAGCATACTAAGGCGATGTTCTGTAAAGACGTTCTTGAGGGTAGAAAACGAATTCTCACAGAATGCCGTGCTAGCTTCAGTAGTGTTGTTGTTGACATCAGTGCCCACTAGGGATGTCCCCGACTAAGGATTTGGATAGTTGACTGATTAAAAAAAATAAATAAAAAAAAAAATTTACCAGGGTGGGCACAGCTGACTCAGTGGGCGGGCCCGGCCCCCTAATGCCCGCCCATGGTGCCGGGACTGGGTATACCTTAGTGGGTGGTGTAGTGACCATACAGACTGTGGTTTCACCCTGCTGTATGGAGTCGTGCAGAATGGTAAGGTGCTGTTCTTTGCATGTATTGCATGGGCGCGTCAGAGTACATGCTTCGGCAGAGTGTTTGCGGCCACACTTCCAGCACCGTTTCTCCTCTCTGATCCACTTCACGGCCTGGCTGGTAGATAGCGTCTTGAAGTCGTCACAAGCATTCAAGAAGTGCTCCTTGTTGTCACAATAGGGGCAATACGGTTTGGACTTGAAAGGGGTTTTGTAGCGAGTAGGCTCTGGGGTACTGGCGACTTCCCCAGCATTGAGGAGGATGGTTGTGGTCTTCTCCTTATAGTGGGTGACACGTTGGTCTTGCTTGGTTGGCTTGGGTGCGTCGCACTGATAGAGCGCTGCGGCTCGACTTGAGAGGCGCTTAGCCTGTGACTTCATCTGGAGCCAGGCTGCCAGGTCGGGCAGGGTGTATGTCAGGTCTGACCCTGTCCGGAGAATGCCGCGGCTGAGGCAGTATTCGATGAATCCGTCCCTGACTGAAGGGGGCATCTTGCTCAGGAGCCGGTCGACGTGGGATCCGCATCTCAACTCGTACCCGTTTTGACCTTCAAGTGTCCCGAGCATGCCCACCAGAGACTGGATGGACAGGGCGAAGGAGTCGAAGGCTTCAGTGTCACCGAACTTGATGGGAGGTGAGTTGAGAATGGCGCCTAACTCTGATTGGACGAGCTGTCTGGGTTGGCCGTACTTGTCTTGCAGGGCTTGCAATGCAGCGGTATACGGTCGAGGGTCATACATGTAGGCTCTGGCGAGGTGGAGAGCACTGGGGCGTTTCAAGTGGCCGAGGAGCACCTGGTACTTATACTGTTCAGACAGGTGCCCGGTACTACCCATCAAGTTATCCAAGGCTATCTTGAGTAGGGCAAAGTCACTTTCGCGGTCACGTTCAAAGACTGGCAGCATCGGCTGTGGGATGCCGTAGGGAGAGGTAATCAGCATCTCTGATCCTGGGTGCTGTAAATGCCCCGATATAACCTGTGGCGGGGTAAGAGCCATGTGAGGTGCAGCAGGACTCGCGTTCTGGTATGGTGGGGCTGCAGTAGAGATGGTCGCACCGTAGGTAGGACTCTGGGTACTGTGTGTAGCTACAGAAGGTTCGTGTGAGGTCGTAGGTTGCTCAATTGGACCAGGCATGTTAGGAGCTGGGTACCATGACACAGGGGGAGCGGCAGAGCGAGACGTCGCCTGTGCTGGATGGTGCATCACTGGGGTGATGGCGGCTGGGTTAGCCGGCGGGGAATGCATGTTCTGTGGTATAGTAGGGAGTGCTAGAGGCACAGGTGCCACTACGTGGTGCTGTAGTCCAGGTGGTGGATAGGTCGGCTCAGATACTGCTGCGGGCACAAGAGGGGGTGCAGGGTGTAGGTGAGAGATGGGTTGATGCGGTGAGCCTGCGGGAGCGTTGGCAGGTGGGGCGTGCATCGCTGGTAGGGAGTAGGAGCCCCGGGGGGACGATGCACCGCTACGTGGTCCCGTCTCGGACTCTTGAAGAAGTGAGGTGACAATTTTGGCTAATTGAAGTTCCTGCTCCTTCTTCTTAAGCCGCCTCTGCCTGTCGAGGCGTGTAGCGATAGCTTCTCTTGCATCTTGTGCTTCCTGCTGTATGCGCTGTAAGCGTTGGCACTCCAGGTCGGCGTTGCCGTCTTCTTCTACCTGGCGCTGTAGCTCCTCGAGCTCCAGGGAGTGGATGTGCTCCTGGAGGATAGCTTCCTGGACTGGTGAGAGAGCATGTTGTGTGTGTACGCTCCCGGATGAACGATGGGGACCAACGCCTGACCTTATGGTGTGTCTAGGAATTGACCGGTATGAGGACCTACTACCTTCGGACGGGTCCCTTGCCTCATTCGCCGGGCATGAGCGATGGGAGCAGGCACCTGACCTTATGGTGGATCTATGAGTTGGTTGATGTGAGGGCCTACTACCTTCAGACGGGCCCCTTGCCTCGCTCGCCGGGTATGAACGATGGGAGCCAACACCTGACCGCTCGCTCCTCGTAGATGGGTTCCTCGTCTCGCTATCCCGGCGCTGTGATGCGTGGGGTAGGGCCTTTGGGGGTTCATCTTGTGATTGAGTACGGAGTTGAGTACTAGGTTGAGTACTGGGTTGAGTACTGGGTTGAGTACTGGATTGAGTACTGGGTTGAGTACTGGATTGAGTACTGGATTGAGTACTGGGTTGAGTACTGAGTTGAGTACTGGGTTGAGTACTAGGCGGGGTGTTAGGTTGAGCGCTAGGTTGGGTACTGAGTTGAGTACTGGGTTGGGTACTGAGTTGAGTACTGGGTTGAGGTTCGTATCCCACTTCGAAGTCACGTAGGTGGCTTGGTAGGTGGCGCTCTCTCTGCGGGTGAGCGGTGGTCTCTGTGTTGTCCTGGTCTGCCATAGCGTCTTGAAGGAGCTCCATCCGGCTCGAAGGACCATGAAACGGAGGGCTAGGGCCTCCACAGGGTGCGTTTGATGGAACTGGCGGACACTATGGGGTTGTAACACCCGTTAAAGAATTACACAGAGGCGTGTTGCAGTTACTGGTTGTTATTTGATAGATTTCCAGGTGTGGTTGTCTACAGAGGAATACAATACAGTATACATTAATAACACAGTAGTGATGTACATAAACAAGAATATCCATTAGTAGTATAGTGCAAATAGTAACTATAGCATTCACTTAACCAGAGTTAATATACATAACCTACATAACCTATGCAGGGAATTACTCCTTCAGTGCATGTAAACAGTATAGGTAAGTGGACTGTAAACCAGGTGTAAGATACATTCAGTTCACTAGGGGTAATGAGTGAGTTATAGTTATAGCTTAGGCTAGCTAACGTGCGTCTAAGCTAGCCACGCAACGCAGCAGCATATCATAGGAGGGGGAATGTAGGTTGGCTAACGTGTAGCTAAGCTAACGGCGCGGTGTTTCAATAACGGGGGGAATGACGTCAACAGGAATGGATCAGCGGGGACGCACTAAGTACAGAGTAAACTGAATGAACGAACTAAACGCAGGTAAAGTACTCACGTTCATTGACGCACACGTTATCCCAAGGGGACAGGGTAAACTACTACAGCACGTCGTTAGACGGTAACACTGAGACCGGCTCGCTCACGTTAAAGGGGAGGAACTCTAGAGAGGACCGGTACAGAACAAAGTAGTCGTCAGACAATAACACTGAGACCGGCTCGCTCACATTAAAGGGGAGGAACTCTTAGAGGACCGGTACAGAACAAAGTAGTCGTCAGACAATAACACTGAGACCAGCTCGCTCACATTAAAGGGGAGGAGCTCTTAAAGGGTCAGTACAGAACAAAGTAGTCTTATTAGCAGGGCTTTCCTACAATAGTCCTTGACTTCAGTCATGTTGTTTATATATATATAGTCCTTGACTTCAGTCATGTTGTATGTATATTGTATATAGGAACAGAGACGCGGAGCAGCTGATTGGCTCTGACATTACAGTCCCATGGAATCTGTTTGAGTGTGGACACGCAGCATGTGTGACAAAGGAAGAATAGGGCAGCGTTCTACACTGAATCTACACTGAAACTGAAACCATGTGGTCGAGGCTTGTTATACTTGTATCTTTATACAGGGCCGCCTGGGAGAAATGCGAGGCCCTGTGCGAGATTTAAACGCGAGCCCCCCCCCCCCCCCCCCCCCCCCCCTAAAGGTTAAAAAAATCATTGTTTATTTTTTTTTTTTTCATACAGTCAACATAGTCTTAAATAATAGCGCTGCCCGAGGCTGGGCATGATACAGTCAACATATAGCAAGAGAGAGAGAGAGAGCGCGAGAGAGAGCTCCCGTTCTACAGTCAATATACAGTGTTATCGCTTTGTAACACTGTAAACATTTCTCCACAACACACATGTACAAGTGGCAGTAATGCAGAAAATCCAGCAAGGGAAGAAGCAGTGTAGAAAACAGGTGGAATTTTTGCCTAGCAATGGGAATGCTTTGGCTGTACTGTGTAGATAGAAGTACACACTCTAGTGTTGATGTCTTTGTTTACAAGGCTTCAGGTATGGTTGCTCTGCTACAAACACAGTAGAGCAGCTGTGTGCACATCCAACCTGTTTTAGGCCAGATGCAGGATAAAACTAAATGTGACTGAAGGAAAAATTGCAATGAACTGACCGACACAATTGACAACTATAAGCAATGCAATGCTCAGAGAGAGAGAGAGAGAGAGAGAGTCTGTGATGATCCAGACAGAGAGAGTATGTGGTCCAGAGAGAGAGAGATGAGTCTGTGGTCCAGACAGAGAGAGAGAGAGAGAGAGAGAGAGAGAGAGAGAGAGAGAGAGAGAGAGAGAGAGAGAGATGGGTCTGTGGTCCAGACAGAGAGAGAGAGAGAGATAAGCAAGACAGCTAAGATGAGCCCCTAAAGGATATTCAACTTTTAATGGAAGAACAAAACAGAAGGAAAAGATAACTTCACAAAGGCAACATGAATATACATAGATCCAAAAGGACAAAGATCAACACTTAAATCCAAAGAGAAGAGGGTCTATACCAGAGAAAACAAAGTAGCAAGGAGCCAACGGCCGACATCAGCTAAATAGGCTAACTGCAAATAGAGTAGCCAGGTACTGACACCAGGTACACACCGTTACCTACGACAGCTAGCCGGCCCGTTTGGCTCAATATAACGTTAGCTACGTTAGCTAGCCGGCCCGCTTTGGCTCAATATAACATTAGCTACGACAGCTAGCCGGCCCGTTTGGCTCAATATAACGTTAGCTACGTTAGCTAGCCGGCCCGCTTGGCTCAACATAACGTCTACGACAGCTAGCCGGCCCGCTAGCTCAACATAACGTTGGCTACAATAGTTAGCCGGCCCGCTAGCTCAACATAACATTAGCTACGATAGCTAGCCGGCCCGCTAGCTCAACATAAGGTTAGCTACGATAGCTAGCCGGCCCGCTGGTCCAACAGAACGTCAGCTACGATAGCTAGCCGGCCCGCTGGCTCCACATAACGTTAGCCAACATAACGTTAGCCTTAGTCACGATAGCTAGCCGGCCCGAGAGAGAGAGAGAGAGAGAGATATCTCCACGGCGGGAATAGAATAGAGTGCATTAAAAACTCACCAAACGTCCAAGAGGATGGAGACAACCGCGTGGAGTTGACGAAGTTCATCTGCCGAATGACCGTCCTCTTCATCTTGGCATAACAATGCTGCACGCGCTCTCTCTAGGTTAGCTAACGCTAGTTAGCCTTTAGCTAAGCTACTAGCCGACATGGTTATCCCGACTGAACCACACGTTAGCACTCGATATTATAACGTAGCTAAAGCTAACTAGCTGTCCCTGCCTTTAGCTAAGCCGACATGGCTAGCCTGACTGAACTTTCTAACATGCAACAACTTTCATCTTCAGTCCATCTGCCGAACGACCGTCCTCTTCATCTTGGCTGGCATAACCTCCAATGCTGCACGCGCGAAATAGTCAGACGCAGCTGACGCACGCCAGCCGACTGTACACATGTAACCCCTCCCTTCGTTGAAACCAATAGTATGTCTGTTGCAGAGCCCCAGAGCTCCAATAGTGTATCTGCAGAGCCGCAGAGCCAGGAACAAGTCAGACACATTCTACAAACGTGTCTAATGTGAAATATATAAGCATATAAGCAAAACTAGATTTTAGGTCTGTGATGAAAAAGGGCCTCGCGGGAAGGGGGGCCTTGCATTTTTTTTTTTAAATATAAAAAAAAAAGTATAAAAAAGTATAAGTATAAAAGTATAAAAGTATATTGTGCGAGGCCCCCCTTCCCGCGAGGCCCTGTGCGACCGCACTGCTCGCACACCCCCTGAGGCGGCCCTGCCTGTATATATTGATACTACAACTCTGTACATCTGATTAGCACTATTACTCAGTAGTACTAATTTATATCTAATTCATAATCACCTGTACATTGTGTATCACCCTTCAATTCAATTAAATTCAAACCTTTATTTATTCCTCGAAAGGACAATGGAGGTCACCCTAATTTCCGGTGTCGTCGAGACTTACAGATTATCAACAAGTTAATAAAAAACATAAGACATAATCAAATAATAATAAAGTAATGGGATGTGGCACTTTACTGCTACATTTGCACTTATTTTCGTTGTACTGTACTTGTGCTGTAAAATGACAATACATTTGAACCTAATATAGTATAATTAGGGCTGTCGAAGTTAATGCTTTAATTTTGGAGATTAATTTAAATGATTTAAAGCGTTAAACATTTTGTATCTAGATTAATCTATGGAGTGAAACATTTTCAATGTTCTGAAGTTTCAGCTGTATCTTGCTTGTTCTTTTTTTGCATTGACTCATGCACCTTTTTGAAAGATGATCCATGAAGATGGAACACAGCTTGTAGACCAGGCCCATTGCAAGTTGCTGTACTCTGTCGTCTACTCTAAGCCATCCTAGGTTGTCAAAGTGGGCAGGGGTGAGGACGGTGGCTTCTAGGAGTAAGGTCAAGCAGTAGTCTGACCAGTTTGTTTTGAGATGTTTGTAATTTTGTTTTCAGCGCCTTTGAGGTGCTTTGGTACCATGAGGTGCAAGCATAGTCGTAGTACCCTTGAATGAGTGCTCCTGCCAGAGTCTTCAGGGTATTCTTGTTTACCAGTGAGGAGATACGGTACAAGAATCGAGTTCGTTGGTTGACTTTTTTTATTACATTGGATGCCATTTTGTCACAGGAAAGATTAGCCTCTAGGATGGTACCTAGGTAGGTAATTTCATCTTTCCTTGTGACAATATTGTCACCTACTGTAACTGAGAAGCCGTCGGTCTTGCTGAGTTTGTTATTTGAACCCAAGAGAATGGACTCTGTTTTGCCCATGTGTAATGATAGTTTGTTATCAGCGAGCCATATGCAGATTTTGCCTAGTTCCGAGCTGAGGGTTTTTTCAACCTGTAACTTGTTCTTGTCAGAGACCAGCAGGGCTGAGTCGTCCGCAAACAGGAACAAGTTGCAGTCACAAGCTGACGACATGTAATTTGCATAAATTAGGAATAGTAGCGGTCCTAGTATGCTTCCTTGTGGAACACCACAGCTCACTGTGAGGGGGGGGGATAGGGTACCGTTTACCTCTACCATCTGTTCCCTCCTCTCCAGGTAGGATTGCATCCAGCTCACTGATAGACTATCAAAACCAATTGCTTTTAGCTTGTCAATCAGAATGGAGTGATTGACAGTGTCGAAGGCCTTTTGTAGGTCCAGCATGACCATGCCGCAGTATTTGCCCGCTTCCACCTCTTGTTTGATGTGGTCATTCAAATAGAGAAGGCATGTGTCAGTGGAGTGGGATGTTCTGAAGCCAGATTGGAATTCGTAGATTAGATTTTTTTCCGCTAGGTACTTTTCGACCTGTTCGTATACAATTTTTTCCATGACTTTCGAGATGGAGGTAAGGATAGAAACAGGGCGGTAGTTGCCTGGGTCTAATTTACTGCCCTTTTTGTGCAGGGGTGTTACTCTCGCAATTTTGAAGTCCTTGGGGACGTGTCCCTGTTTTATGGAGAGGTTTATTATGTGTGATGGTTTTGTTGAACATTTGTATTTTCACAGGAGAGAAACTATATTCAAAGATCAAAGAAAGCTATTAAAATAGTCTTTGTGTTAAGGATTGTATGCGACCCCAATTGCACAACACAGACAGGTAATCAGAGTTAGCCAAAACAAGGGCATGGTTTATTTCTACACAAAAAAGCGGTACTGACCCTTTAAGGGTGAAAAACACTAAAGTGCAAGAACACAAAAATTGCAGCACTGTGCCTTTAAAGGGCGAACAAAAAGGAACACAGGAATCTTCAAGAACACGGGCATCTTCCCGACCAGAACGCTGCCGACGGGCAACGCAGCAAACAGGGGGTCCAAGGGGAATGGGGTGAGAACACGGCATCCTCCTGTGGAACGATAGAGAGCGATGACGAGCCTCACCCCAGGAACGAGGTCCACGAAGAGGGAGAGGGCAGTAGCCGGTACGTCGTCTCACCCCAGAGACGCGGCGGTAGACGTCTCCCAGTGAGAACATAGAAATCCTCCCGTGGAAGTTTAGAGAGCGACGACGATGTCTCACCAGGAGCGCGGCGGTAGATGGTGGCAACAAGATGACCTGGCCAGGAGTGGAAGGCAACCAGCATTGTTGATTTTGCACTCAGTGATCACCTTGCAATTTTCTGTACCAGAAAGGTGCAGAGGGGTCATTTTGAGGGTCACAACAACATACAAATCAGATCTTTAAAAAATTACAGCAAGGAAATGCTCCTGGATGGTTTAATGGGTGTGGACTGGTCTCATGTAATGCACTGCAAAGAGGTTGATCAAGCATGGGACGGTTTTAAAACAACATTTCTTAAAGTAGTTGACAGATTAGCACCCAGGAAGATGGTCAGGATAAAGCAAATGACACAGCCCTGGATTAATGATGACATTTTAAAAGCTATTAAAATAAGGAACAATCTTTTTAAACAATTTAAGAAGTCCAGGACAGAACAGGCTTTCCTAGATTTAAAGAAACACAAAAACTATGTAAATAGTTTGATTAAAGGGGCAAAGAAGGGTTTTTTTAATGAAAAGAGTATAGGAACAACTCAAGGAAACTCTGGAGGACACTTAGGCTACGTTTAGACGGAGAGAGTCTGAACAGAAACCGCAAAAGTCGTCTTACGGTCTCACTTTTAATTTTGCGTTTAGACTAGCGTTTTGGGGTGGAATTCTCCGTGCAGACGAGGCTGTAACAACTCGAGACGACTGAGCCCCGCTGTCACACGATTGGCGCATATGTCACATGACGTGCTGTGAAGACCCGCCCTACTCTGCCTCTGATTCACAGACTGTGGGTGGGGAATGTGATTGGACCAAAGCAGAGTCACTCACAGACAGTGGGTCCAGTCACGCCGCGGGACAGATCCTTGTGTATTTAAAAGTACTGCCAATGTAGCCTTCAGGTGATCGCCATGGATAGAATCAGACATACTTTGTTTACGCTTCTAGGCTACTGGCGCATGCCTGTGATGTAAGCAGTACGCGTGACGAGAGCCTTGACAACCCTTTCGTCATAGTTTTATGCGGTTTGACAGTTTAGACGAGAGCGCAAAGGTTTATCGTTTCTAGGAATTCCACCCTGGAAGGTAGTCTCACTTTTTTGCGATTTCACCCCGTAAAAACGCTGTTTCGAAAGGCACATCCGAATTTTTTTTTTTGCGGATTCACCTGCTAGCGTTTCCGTCTAAACAGGTTCTTAAAGAGATAGGATACAGTAAGAAATTAAAGACTAAATCGGGCAATATCAGTTTAGAAATTGGAGACAAAATTTCAGCAGACAAATCAGAGGTGGCAGACTGTCTGAATAGCTATTTTACATCCATTGCAAAAACGATATCTGAAAAGATACCAGCTAAACCCGGCAACAACATAGAGAGTGAAGTCCATAAATTCTACCTAGATCAGGGGGTTAAAGCAAATGCTTTTTCCTTTAGGAAAGTGACTGAGATGGAGGTCCAGGAAAAGCTTAAAAAACTTGACACCTCAAGGGCTACTGGATTAGACAACATCCCTGGTAAATTTTTTGCAGGATGCGGCAGAAATCATTGCCCCATATGTAGCTCACATTACCAACCTAGCCATTGACACAGGAACATTTCCAAGCGAAATTAAATCGGCAAGAGTTATTCCTCTCCACAAAAAGGGAAACAAATTGGAACCGGGTAACTACAGACCCATTTCCATCCTGGGCGTTCTATCAAAAACCATTGAGAGGCTAGTATATGAGCAAATAGATGGGTATTTCTCCACTAATAACATCATGTACAAATACAAATCTGGTTTCAGGAGGTCCCACTCCACTGACACCTGCCTGCTGTTCCTCACAGATTACATCCGGAAAGAGGTAGATGAGGGAAAGTTCTGTGGAATGGTAATGTTAGACCTCCAGAAGGCATTTGATTCAGTGGATCACAACATCCTGTTAATGAAGCTTAGGGCCCTAGGCTTTAATGAGGCAGCTCAGAAATTGGTTGGTTCCTACTTAACAGGGAGACAACAGGTGGTAGATATTAATGGAGTACTCTCCAGTCCTCGGACAGTAGAGTGCGGGGTCCCGCAAGGGAGTGTTTTGGGTCCGCTCCTCTTTCTGCTGTATATAAATGACCTGAAAGCAGCTTGCTCATGTGACCTTTTTTTATACGCAGATCACTCCGCCTTATTAGTGTCTCACAAAGACAAACAAGTGGTTGAGCAGACATTGAGTGCAGAACTAGAGAAGGTTAGCGACTGGCTAGGCCACAACAAGCTGTCCCTCCACGTGGGGAAGACTGAGTCCATCCTATTCGGGTCAAAGGTCAGACTCAGAAAATCGCCAGGTTTTAACATTAGAATAGGAGATACTGTTCTCACAGACAAAACATCAGTGAAATATCTCGGTTGCGTCCTGGAAAACAGCTTATCAGGGGAAAGCATGGCTCACCAAGCACTTACAAAGATAAATAACAGGACTAGATACCTAGCCAGAATCTCAAATTTTTTAGATCAGTCAGCGATGAAGATTCTTGCTGGAGCTCTCATACAGTGTCACTATGACTATGCGTGTGGCTCCTGGTACAACAGTGCCCCCAAAAGTCAGAAAATAAAACTACAGACATCACAAAACAAGCTAATCAGGGTAATACTAAGGCTACCTGCCCGAACCCACCTTGACCCATCTCACTTTGAGATCATGAGATGGCTTAAGGTGGAAGTCAGAGTAAATCAGATAGGGATGTGCCTAGTTCACAGAATAGTGCACGGGGTAGTGCCAGTGTACTTTAACAACTACTTTAACCGAATCAGAGACACCCATGCATACCAAACTAGGCGCAGCTCAACTGACTTTGTGCCAGTCAGATTCAGGAGCTGCATGGGGAAGGAGTCTTTCCTGTATTCAGCTCTGTCTATTGGAATAGTCTGCCCAGTGAACTGAAAATCATAGACAATGCCGTTAGATTCAAGTCCAGCCTGAAGACATGGCTCAAAAGGGACTATACTTGACCAGACCTAGTCACTTAGCTTAAGGCACCCTTGCATGTTGTATGAGTCTGTATGTATATAACTGTTAACACTTTAAGTGCCGAAAACGTGTTTAGGCGTCCTTCCCCGCCATGCTCAAGTTGCCGAAGACGCCGTAACTCGTCTTTGATATCAATATTTCAAAAATCTGTGATCGGATTCATATTTCCCATCCGCTGGCCTGAGACCCACCAAAAAGCCCCACTGAACCCTCTAGCGGTTCAAGAGCGCCATCTGGTGGCTGATTGGCGCAATTGCCAAAGAGGAAGTTACTAGGACGATGTGCTATTCACCCATATTACTTCCGGGCACTCTGTATAGGTTCCGGCACTCTAGCTCGTCACAATACATAGCGATCCGTTGCCAATAACTCGATAAACAACATGATTTGGGCGTATATACTATTATACAAGCTGGAAATGGACCCGATATTTCTACATCCCATAATAGGAAAATGTCTGTTCCACGCTCATTGCCCAACGGCGCGAGGAAGATACGGTAAGATTCAGCGTTATTTTTCAATGTCTCCTATACTAACTGATCCGATGAACATATGACCCACACTAGATGAATGGTATAATGTTGCCCACGGAATTATAAACGCCCCCTCACCCACCCGGTCAACATCAGATCATACGTAGTAACTTCTAGAACCATGTCTAGTTGGAATTTTTTATATCGCGCTGATTGCCATCAAACTGTATTTCATCATCAATATAATGCATTTGGGGCTATAGATCACGTTCTGGAGAAAGCTGCAGAAAGAGATGAAAACATACTTATACATTAGACCATACTTTAGTATGAATATGTGAATGAAAAAGTTTAACGTTGCTTCACCCTGAACAATTTAGCAATAGAATTTAAAAAGTTATAGCCCTGCAAAGAAGGGGAACTTCTACATAGACAAATAGAGCTGGCAACCTATGGTATATCATGAATTTAGCCTTAGGCAATCAAAGTGTTAAATGGTATATGTGATGTGTTGTGATGTCATGTTTTGTTTGATGCATGTATTTTAGCATCACACTCCCCCTCCCCCCTACAAGGACCACAATGGAAATAAGCTCTGAGCTTTTTTGTGTTTTATCCTTGGCAGTATATCCTGACTGTGCTCTTCTGTCACATGTTTATTTTTTATTGTCAAATAAAGTCATTCATTCAGTCATTCATTCATTCAGTACTAATACTCTCCCGAGGAGCTGATTACCAACCACTCACAGGTGCGCGAGGAAGAATGTTCGGCACGCCCCCTTGTTGGGCAGCAAGCAGTCCTACCCAGCCCTCACACTTTGAATCTAAATATACTTTCTTTGTGTTGATTCTACATTAATTCCATGGTTTTACTCAAGTAAATATCTGTTACAAGCTTAGGTCTTAAGTAGATTAATCTAGATTAATTACAGAACATTGTGAGATTAATGAGTTAATTTGCTTTAATCTATTGACAGCACTAAATATAATATAATCTTGTTTCAGTATCGTCTTTTGTCCCACAGCCTGTATCACCTGCACCTGTGTGTTCTTGTATGTGACACTGCAACGTGGTCGAAATGTAAACAAAGTACTAATCGACCGCAGGAAGAAAGGTACATAATGTACCTTATGTTATAGCCATAAGTAATATATTTACATTTCCTATCGGCGACAGTCCAAAACAAACAGTGCGACTGGGAGTCAAACTAACAATGATTGTGGTGGCAGGTGAGTGCTCTCTAACCACTAGATACAAACACACTAACACAGCTATACTGTGATGATGGTTCGTTTTAACGTTTAACAGTTATGGTTAGGATAGAAAGTTAGGGTTATGGTTATGGTTAGTTTAAGGTAACAGTGTGGTTAGGGTTAGGGTTAAGGTTATGGTTAGTTTAAAATTAAGGTAACAGTGTGGTTAAATTATTATTATTTAAATAATAAAAAATAAAAAATAAAAATGTAGATAATAATAAAAAGAAATATATATAAAAAAAAATCAAAATCTAACCCTAACTAACCTTACTGTCATGCATTTGTCCTAATAAACTAACCTACACTGTAGCACTCAACACTTTGATGAACATTGTTACTCAGCTGATAGAGTTGTGCCCATCTTTTCTCCCTCTCCTTCAACCTACCCTGATCTCACCTGGTCGGGGACTGACCTTTAGATTAATCTGTCTAGTTTAGTTAGGATGTCTATTTTCTCCCATCTCTGCTTTTCCGCAGCACTACAAACATGGGAACTCTCTAACCCCTCCCCCATCTCTCTGAGTGCCTGCTGTCTCGTAGTGCTGACCAAGGTGATGGATGTCTCGGGGTCTTGGTCAAGATTGCAGAGACTGCTCTACATGCACCACTGAGGCCACGGATCAGCTCCTTACCGTCTTCTGTCCGTGGTCTGTCAACATGGTCTGTGGTCTGTCAACGTGGTTTCATTGCTCGGTTAAGTACTTCTATTCTATTCACATACTATGCTTACTTCATATATCTACTCTATTCACATATATGCTTACCACTTGTATCTATTGCTATGTCCGCCCACTACAATCACGCAAGCTTCCTAACGCCTGTCCCGTCTCCCTGTCTCCCTGTGAGTTGCTGTCCTGGAGTGCTGACCGGAGTGTCGGACGTCCCGTGATGAAGGCCGGGAGGATGCGACCCTCTCTGCGCCGCCCCCTATCTCCCTGTCTCCGGCTGTCTCGGAGCGATGACCGGAGTGTTGAACGTCAGTTGCTATTGCATGCACTCATCTGTGTTTCACTACACACATGAGTGCATGCTTACCAACTGTCCGTCTGCAACACTACTATCACCGACATCTAAGAAGGGAGATCCCCCCTTGAATGGCCCTTCTAAGGTTTCTCTCCTCCACACTGCCTGTGGTGCATTTTTCCCTATTGTTAGGTTTTAGTGAGTTTTTCCTTACCTTCGCGGGGGGTATGTCTGAGAGTGCTTGCATTCACTCATTTATTTGCATTTATTTTAAATTTGTTGGACCTTATGGTGTTCTTGTTTTATTCTTGACTTATTGTTATGTTTCTTCTTGACTTGTTTAAAGAAGATGTGTCCGGCCCATGGGGACATTAACGTGTGTTGTTGGGCTTTTTTTTTTTTTTTTTTTATTATTATTCAGGGTTAACCCTTTCAGGGTCCCGTTCCTCTCAGGGTTAACCCTTTCAGAGCCCCGTTCATCTCAGGGTTAACCCTTTCAGAGCCCCGTTCATCTCAGGGTTAACCCTTTCAGAGCCCCGTTCCTCTCAGGGTTAACCCTTTCAGAGCCCCGTTCCTCTCAGGGTTAACCCTTTCAGACCTTGTTCCTCTCAAGATTAACCCTTTCAGGGCCTGTTCCTCTCAGGGTTAACCCTTTCAGGGTCCAGTTCCTCTCAGGCTTAACCCTTTCAGGGCCCCGTTCCTCTCAGGGTTAACCCTTTCAGGGCCCCGTTCCTCTCAAGATTAACCCTTTCAGACCTTGTTCCTCTCAAGATTAACCCTTTTTTTTATTCAGAGTTAATTATATTGTTTACACTGTTGATATTTCGCATATATTTATATTCAGATTTCATTTTATTACCTATATTTATGTCTTTCATCTATTACCCTGTACCCCCCCTTATCTTAACATCAAAAAGGTTGTACACACTATGACAATACACACTATGACGCGGCTAAGTGGCGCAGTGGGCAAGGCGCTCGCCACTAATGCAGGAGATGCTGGGTTCGAGCCCAGCTCTCGGCATTGCTACCAGCTTGGCTGGTCGTTCATACTAACACAATTGGCAGTATTAGGGGGTGGGAAAGCTGGTGGGTGGGGATTGGACCCTGTGGACAGCGACTCCTACAGGTCGGTTGGTGCGCCTGCGCAGCAGAATCAGGAAGCGACGGGTGGTGGCGTGTCCCTCCCACGCAGACGGTTAACCTTCTGTATTGTCGCAGTGAAAGAGTTAACCGTCTCTGTAGTGTGATAGTAAAGGGTTAACCTTCTGTAGTGTGGTAGTGAAAGGGTTCAATTTGGAGCAATGTTCAGCCGGTTCTCCCGCTAAGCTAGCATGTTGGCACCTAGTACAGATTCCTCGCTCTCTTTAGCGGTGCTGCTAGCGGCTTAGAGCTGAGCCCGCCGACTCCCCATTAGACTTCTCGGGGTTAACAGGGTCATCTGCGGAGCAGGGTGTCGTCTTTCATAGATACACAAGGCCTCTCTATCTCACGAAGCGTTGGTATTTTCTTATTTCTACCACCGAGCAGCACGTGAAGTTTATGTGATTTCTACCGTGTTAAATCGTGGCCAAAACCCTAAATGAAAAGCTTTTGAACATTTCATATATGTGCTGATCCCGACTTGTGGATGAGGAATTAGTTACACATCTTGAATCGTATATATTTAAATCTCGTTGAACTGGTCTTATTGGGGGAGCGTTTAAATCCATTCTGAATGAACTTGACATGGGGCCCATCTGGTTGCGATTGTATCGACTGAGCTGTCTGCACCCGTCAGGGGTCTGGACCCCACGATGATTTGTGACTCTGATTTTCATATTTCAACCCTGTGATCTGGAAAATTGTGTTGTCTGTAGATGTGTATATATGATGTTGTCAGTATGATGTTGTCATGTCATGTGGCTACATGAGTAGAGCTCCGGACTCGTGATCGGAAGATCACCGGTTCGAGCCCCGGTCAAGGCTGCTGTCGGAAAAGTGGTGTTGTTGTCCAGCAGGGGGCACTCTGTCCTTGTCGGTAACAATGCCCCTGTTACGGTGATAGGGACACCGTACAGCTGTGAGTGCCGTCCTTCGGATGAGACGCTAAACCGAGGTCCTGACTGAATTCAGTCGTTAAAGAACCCAGGACGCCTATCGTAAAGAGTAGGGGGCTCCCTGACGTTCCTGGCCAAATTCCCAATCAGGTCTCTGACATCAAGGCCACCTAATCATCCCTTCCCCCCTTAATTGGCCGATATCAATCCCTGTCTCCTGAGCCGTTCAGCCATTGTGTAGTGTGATGTGTGCCTGGTGCCAGTGTATAGTCAGTGTAGTAGTGTGATGTGTGCCTGGTGCCAGTGTATAGTCAGTGTGTAGTGTGATGTGTGCCGGGTGCCAGTGTATAGTCAGTGTGTAGTGTGATGTGTGCCTGGTGCCAGTGTGATGTGGGCCTGGTGCCAGTGTATAGTCATTGAGTAGTGTGATGTGTGCCTGGTGCCAGTGTATAGTCATTGTGTAGTAGTGTGATGTGTGCCTGGTGCCAGTGTATAGTCAGTGTGTAGTGTGATGTGTGCCTGGTGCCAGTGTATAGTCATTGTGTAGTAGTGTGATGTGTACCTGGTGCCAGTGTATAGTCAGTGTGTAGTGTGATGTGTGCCTGGTGCCAGTGTATAGTCATTGTGTAGTGTGATGTGTGCCTGGTGCCAGTGTATAGTCATTGTGTAGTGTGATGTGTGCCTGGTGCCAGTGTATGGTAGTCAGTGTGTAGTGTGATGTGTGCCTGGTGCCAGTGTATAGTCAGTGTGTAGTGTGATGTGTGCCTGGTGCCAGTGTATAGTCATTGTGTAGTAGTGTGATGTGTGCCTGGTGCCAGTGTATGGTCATTGTGTAGTAGTGTGATGTGTGCCTGGTGCCAGTGTATAGTCAGTGTGTAGTGTGATGTGTGCCTGGTGCCAGTGTATAGTCATTGTGTAGTAGTGTGATGTGGGCCTGGTGCCAGTGTATAGTCATTGTGTAGTAGTGTGATGTGTGCCTGGTGCCAGTGTATAATCATTGTGTAGTGTGATGTGTGCCGGGTGCCAGTGTATAGTCATTGTGTAGTGTGATGTGTGCCTGGTGCCAGTGTATAGTCAGTGTGTAGTGTGATGTGTGCCTGGTGCCAGTGTATAGTCATTGTGTAGTGTGATGTGTGCCTGGTGCCAGTGTATAGTCATTGTGTAGTGTGATGTGTGCCTGGTGCCAGTGTATAGTCAGTGTGTAGTGTGATGTGTGCCTGGTGCCAGTGTATAGTCAGTGTGTAGTAGTGTGATGTGTGCCTGGTGCCAGTGTATAGTCATTGTGTAGTGTGATGTGTGCCTGGTGCCAGTGTATGGTAGTCAGTGTGTAGTGTGATGTGTGCCTGGTGCCAGTGTATAGTCAGTGTGTAGTGTGATGTGTGCCGGGTGCCAGTGTATAGTCATTGTGTAGTGTGATGTGTCTGGTGCCAGTGTATAGTCAGTGTGTAGTAGTGTGATGTGTGCCTGGTGCCAGTGTATAGTCATTGTGTAGTGTGATGTGTGCCTGGTGCCAGTGTATAGTAGTCAGTGTAGTAGTGTGATGAGTGCCTGGTGCCAGTGTATGGTAGTCAGTGTGTAGTGTGATGTGTGCCTGGTGCCAGTGTATGGTAGTCAGTGTGTAGTGTGATGTGTGCCTGGTGCCAGTGTATGGTAGTCAGTGTGTAGTGTGATGTGTGCCTGGTGCCAGTGTATAGTAGTCAGTGTAGTAGTGTGATGAGTGCCTGGTGCCAGTGTATGGTAGTCAGTGTGTAGTGTGATGTGTGCCTGGTGCCAGTGTATGGTAGTCAGTGTGTAGTGTGATGTGTGCCTGGTGCCAGTGTATGGTAGTCAGTGTGTAGTGTGATGTGTGTCTGGTGCCAGTGTATGGTAGTCAGTGTGTAGTGTGATGTGTGCCTGGTGCCAGTGTATGGTAGTCAGTGTGTAGTGTGATGTGTGCCTGGTGCCAGTGTATGGTAGTCAGTGTGTAGTGTGATGTGTGCCTGGTGCCAGTGTATGGTAGTCAGTGTGTAGTGTGATGTGTGCCTGGTGCCAGTGTATGGTAGTCAGTGTGTAGTGTGATGTATGCCTGGTGCCAGTGTATGGTAGTCAGTGTGTAGTGTGATGTGTGCCTGGTGCCAGTGTATGGTTGTCAGTGTGTAGTGTGATGTGTGCCTGGTGCCAGTGTATGGTAGTCAGTGTGTAGTGTGATGTGTGTCTGGTGCCAGTGTATGGTAGTCAGTGTGTAGTGTGATGTGTGCCTGGTGCCAGTGTATGTAGTCAGTGTGTGGTGTGATGTGTGCCTGGTGCCAGTGTATGGTAGTCAGTGTTTAGTGTGATGTGTGCCTGGTGCCAGTGTATGGTAGTCAGTGTGTAGTGTGATGTGTGCCTGGTGCCAGTGTATGGTAGTCAGTGTGTAGTGTGATGTGTGCCTGGTGCCAGTGTATGGTAGTCATTGTGTAGTGTGATGTGTGCCTGGTGCCAGTGTGTATAGTCATTGTGTAGTGTGATGTGTGCCTGGTGCCAGTGTATGGTAGTCAGTGTGTAGTGTGATGTGTGCCTGGTGCCAGTGTATGGTAGTCAGTGTGTAGTGTGATGTGTGCCTGGTGCCAGTGTATGGTAGTCAGTGTGTAGTGTGATGTGTGCCTGGTGCCAGTGTATGGTAGTCAGTGTGTAGTGTGATGTGTGCCTGGTGCCAGTGTATGGTAGTCAGTGTGTAGTGTGATGTGTGCCTGGTGCCAGTGTATGGTAGTCATTGTGTAGTGTGATGTGTGCCGGGTGCCAGTGTATGGCAGCCATTGAGTCTGCGTAGCCCGAGGTTGGGTGCTACCAGTGGTGGTGAAGGAGGCAATTTCCCTAACCCTACATTGTGAAGCGCTTTGAGTCTGAGAAAAGCACTATATAAATGTAATGAATTATTGTTATTATTATTATTATTATTATTATTATTATTATTATTATTATTATTATTATTATTATTATTATTATTATTATTATTATTATTATTATTATTATTATTATTATTATTATTATTATTATTATTATTATTATTATTATTATTATTATTATGTCTGCAGCCTTGATCAACGTGCTGCCTCCTGTCTTGAGAAAGAGATTTGAAGAAACAAACGAAACAAAAAAAGATAGTACTATTATATAGTATAGCGGAGTTCATTTGAGATATACAAGCGTGTGACTTACTGGTCCGAATTTCCATGCATCATACAGGCTGCTATTTAAGTACAACTATACTATAATTATACTATAACGCTATCATCTACTTAGGGATACATAATATTTTTGGACATGGATATGTAGGTGTATGTGATGCTTGTGATGATTATCTTTTATCTTTGTTTGGACCCCTGGAAATATTTATGATTAAGTAATGGTGGAAATTATTCGACTAGCAACTTATCTTGGCTGCTCCGTTACCAGCACGGTCTCCCCGACATTTTCAAAAGCTTGTCTTAACTTGGCGGCTGGGTGGCGCAGCGGACATTGCGCTCGTCACCAACGCACGAGACACCGGTATCGAATCCGGCTGTCGGCGTTGCCTCCGGCTTGGGCCGGCCGTCATACTAACTCAATAGGAAGTCGATGGGTGGTAATCTGGACGTTGTAAACAGCGACTCCTACAGGGTCGGTTGGGACGCCTGCACAGCAGAGACAGGAAAACGGCGGGGGCAGTGTGAGCCTCCCACACGTTACTCCTCGCCAAATGAGAGTCTACGCTGGCAGGTGAAAAGATGCGACTGGCTGCCTACACATGTATCGGAGGGGACATGCGATGGGCTTCTATCCTCCCTACAACCGGCCAGTGGGGGGCACATGTGAGCAACGTTCAAGACAGGGGAGGGGAGAATTGGCACGGCTAAATTGGGATGGGAGAAAAATAGAAAAAGAGGTGAAAAAGTGGATATAAAAAAAAGCTTGTCTTAACTTCATCATCATGAGTTATGCATGTCAAATTGATCATATTTTTCATTGTGTGCTACAGTATGCATTTGGAGACCTACAGTATTTCAGAACACGCTGTGGCGATACTGTTCCATCAGCGCTGTGCCGATCCATCTATTCTGGGGAACACAGCGTCACATTCTGTCTGAAGCGCACAGATGATGGCATGATTACTGTATACTTCACTGAAATAGTTCCCTAACATAGTTCACGTTAAACACAACAACATTGCTTAATTTATACAAACTTTATTGATCTATTAACCCCTAATTACTCCAGATTAACAGGTTGTCACCTTGCATAGTTGCCTCTGCCGTCGGTGTGTGAATGTGTGAGTGAATGGGTGAATGTGAGGAACAAATTGTAAAGCGCTTTTGATAAATGCACCGTTTATGGGGGAGGGGGGGGGAGGAGGTACAGGTATGAGCAGGGTAATAGTAGAAAGACATAAATATAGGCAATACAATTTGATCGGAATATACAAATATGAGGGAAGAAATAAACAGTGTAAACAATATAATTAACTCTGAATATAAAAATATGAGAAAAATAATCAGTGTGTAAACAAAGGTGCAGATGAGGGTTTGTATGCCTTATCGGTTATATATTATGTTACAATAAATATAGGCAATAAGAACATTTTATCTGAATATATACTATGAGTAACAGTAACAGTAGACAAGGTACCCTAATAAACAGTATACTATAGTATATATATTTTTTAAATATCCTCAAACAAAATCCTCAATTTGAATAAAGTGATTCATCTGATTAAATGAGTCTCTCTTTTTATTAAATCAACTTTCTTTAATGAATATAACTTGTCAGTTTCGTCAACATGAATAATCCAATAAGGGGACCGGTTGGTACGAAAGTGATGGTGACGTCTTGATGGAGCGCCAAGCTGATGCTTTTCTTTCTTTTTTAGATTTATTTTTTAGTGTTTTTCCAGCTTTATTGGTCAGACATGACCGACAGAGGAGAGGGAGAACGGGAGAAGATGTGGGGGAGGACATGACCGACAGAGGAGAGGGAGAACGGGAGAAGATGTGGGGGAGGACATGACCGACAGAGGAGAGGGAGAACGGGAGAAGATGTGGGAGGAGGACATGACCGACAGAGGAGAGGGAGAACGGGAGGAGATGTGGGGGAGGACATGACCGACAGAGGAGAGGGAGAACGGGAGAAGATGTGGGGGAGGACATGACCGACAGAGGAGAGGGAGAACGGGAGAAGATGTGGGAGGAGGACATGACCGACAGAGGAGAGGGAGAACGGGAGGAGATGTGGGGGAGGACATGACCGACAGAGGAGAGGGAGAACGGGAGAAGATGTGGGGGAGGACATGACCGACAGAGGAGAGGGAGAACGGGAGGAGATGTGGGGGAGGACATGACCGACAGAGGAGAGGGAGAACGGGAGAAGATGTGGGGGAGGACATGACCGACAGAGGAGAGGGAGAACGGGAGGAGATGTGGGGGAGGACATGACCGACAGAGGAGAGGGAGAACGGGAGAAGATGTGGGGGAGGACATGACCGACAGAGGAGAGGGAGAACGGGAGGAGATGTGGGAGGAGGACATGACCGACAGAGGAGAGGGAGAACGGGAGAAGATGTGGGGGAGGACATGACCGACAGAGGAGAGGGAGAACGGGAGAAGACGTGGGGGAGGACATGACCGACAGAGGAGAGGGAGAACGGGAGAAGATGTGGGGGAGGACATGACCGACAGAGGAGAGGGAGAACGGGAGAAGATGTGGGGGAGGACATGACCGACAGAGGAGAGGGAGAACGGGAGGAGATGTGGGGGAGGACATGACCGACAGAGGAGAGGGAGAACGGGAGGAGATGTGGGGGAGGAGGACATGACCGACAGAGGAGAGGGAGAACGGGAGAAGATGTGCGGGAGGACATGACCGACAGAGGAGAGGGAGAACGGGAGAAGATGTGGGGGAGGACATGACCGACAGAGGAGAGGGAGAACGGGAGGAGATGTGGGGGAGGACATGACCGACAGAGGAGAGGGAGAACGGGAGAAGATGTGGGGGAGGACATGACCGACAGAGGAGAGGGAGAACGGGAGAAGATGTGGGGGAGGACATGACCGACAGAGGAGAGGGAGAACAGGAGAAGATGTGGGGGAGGACATGACCGACAGAGGAGAGAGAGGGAGAACGGGAGAAGATGTGGGGGAGGACATGACCGACAGAGGAGAGGGAGAACGGGAGAAGATGTGGGGGAGGACATGACCGACAGAGGAGAGGGAGAACGGGAGAAGATGTGGGGGAGGACGTGACCGACAGAGGAGAGGGAGAACGGGAGAAGATGTGGGGGAGGACATGAGCGACAGAGGAGAGGGAGAACGGGAGGAGATGTGGGGGAGGACATGACCGACAGAGGAGAGGGAGAACGGGAGAAGATGTGGGGGAGGACATGACCGACAGAGGAGAGGGAGAACGGGAGAAGAGGTGGGGGAGGACATGACCGACAGAGGAGAGGGAGAACGGGAGAAGATGTGGGGGAGGACATGACCGACAGAGGAGAGGGAGAACGGGAGGAGATGTGGGGGAGGACATGACCGACAGAGGAGAGGGAGAACGGGATGAGATGTGGGGGAGGACATGACCGACAGAGGAGAGGGAGAACGGGAGAAGATGTGGGGGAGGACATGACCGACAGAGGAGAGGGAGAACGGGAGAAGATGTGGGGGAGGACATGACCGACAGAGGAGAGGGAGAACGGGAGAAGATGTGGGGGAGGAGGACATGACCGACAGAGGAGAGGGAGAACGGGAGGAGATGTGGGGGAGGACATGACCGACAGAGGAGAGGGAGAACGGGAGAAGATGTGCGGGAGGACATGACCGACAGAGGAGAGGGAGAACGGGAGAAGATGTGGGGGAGGACATGACCGACAGAGGAGAGGGAGAATGGGAGAAGATGTGGGGGAGGACATGACCGACAGAGGAGAGGGAGAACGGGAGAAGATGTGGGGGAGGACATGACCGACAGAGGAGAGGGAGAACGGGAGGAGATGTGGGGGAGGACATGACCGACAGAGGAGAGGGAGAACGGGAGGAGATGTGGGGGAGGACATGACCGACAGAGAAGAGGGAGAACGGGAGAAGATGTGGGGGAGGACATGACCGACAGAGGAGAGGGAGAACGGGAGAAGATGTGGGGGAGGACATGACCGACAGAGGAGAGGGAGAACGGGAGAAGATGTGGGGGAGGACAAGACCGACAGAGGAAAGGGAGAACGGGAGAAGATGTGGGGGAGGACATGACCGACAGAGGAGAGGGAGAACGGGAGAAGATGTGGGGGAGGACATGACCGACAGAGGAGAGGGAGAACGGGAGAAGATGTGGGGGAGGACATGACCGACAGAGGAGAGGGAGAACGGGAGGAGAAGTGGGGGAGGACATGACCGACAGAGGAGAGGGAGAACGGGAGAAGATGTGGGGGAGGACATGACCGACAGAGGAGAGGGAGAACGGGAGGAGAAGTGGGGGAGGACATGACCGACAGAGGAGAGGGAGAACGGGAGGAGATGTGGGGGTGGACATGACCGACAGAGGAGAGGGAGAACGGGAGAAGATGTGGGGGAGGACATGACCGACAGAGGAGAGGGAGAACGGGAGAAGATGTGGGGGAGGACATGACCGACAGAGGAGAGGGAGAACGGGAGAAGATGTGGGGGAGGACATGACCGACAGAGGAGAAGGAGAACGGGAGGAGATGTGGGGGAGGACATGACCGACAGAGGAGAGGGAGAACGGGAGGAGATGTGGGGGAGGACATGAGCGACAGAGGAGAGGGAGAACGGGAGAAGATGTGGGGGAGGACATGACCGACAGAGGAGAGGGAGAACGGGAGAAGATGTGGGGGAGGACATGACCGACAGAGGAGAGGGAGAACGGGAGGAGATGTGGGGGAGGACATGACCGACAGAGGAGAGGGAGAACGGGAGGAGATGTGGGGGAGGACATGAGCGACAGAGGAGAGGGAGAACGGGAGAAGATGTGGGGGAGGAGGACATGACCGACAGAGGAGAGGGAGAACGGGAGGAGATGCAAATCAGCCAGGTGCGGCCGCGTGGGTCTGCCAGGCAGTATGCGGTGCGCCACTGGGGTGCCCCAGGCTACATCATTTATGATAAATGTTTTATTTGAATTTTTATGACGAGTCATTTACTATAATAGTATAATACTGTAATATTAGTATAGCCTAAGTTGCAGTATACACAAAGTACCCTAATAAACAGCATACCCAAGGTGCAGTATACACAAAGTACCCTAATAAACAGCATACCCAAGGTGCAGTATACACAAAGTACCCTAATAAACAGCATATCCAAGGTGCGGTATACACAAAGTACCCTAATAAACAGCATACCCAAGGTGCAGTATACACAAAGTACCCTAATAAACAGCATACCCAAGGTGCAGTATACACAAAGTACCCTAATAAACAGCATATCCAAGGTGCAGTATACACAAAGTACCCTAATAAACAGCATATCCAAGGTGCAGTATACACAAAGTACCCTAATAAACAGCATACCCAAGGTGCAGTATACACAAAGTACCCTAATAAACGTCAGGTTATGACTATAACCAAGTTCTGTTAGTATGGTGACGCTCGGCGTCACTCTCTGCACTGTCCTCGCACACGTGCACGCGCACTGAATAAAGACCACAAATGTACCTTTAATCCCAATATTTGTCTGACCACACCCCTATCAGCTTACCCATATAAGCAGGGGTGGGGCCACCCACTCGCCTCCTTCCCAAGCTTTCACCACAAGGCGAGATCAAGGGCTGCAGCGGCGTCGGACGCCGAGCGTCACCATACTAACAGAACTTGGTTATAGTCATAACCTAACGTTCTGTATCGTATGGCTCTCGCTCGGCGTCACTCTCTGCACAAGGGAGGCCGAGCGAGAGCCATCGGCCGACAAATACACCCCGCTGAAAGCCCCCCACAACCATCAGAACAGGGAGGGCCGAGCCCCCTCGACCCCCCCTAATGGAGGGCACCCCCCCCTATTGGGGGCTTCACGGGAGGGCGACGGACCCGACCGTGCGAAGAGGCACTCAAGCAACTCAACGCACAGGGTGAGCAGACCGTGGCTTGACCCCACGACTACACACACGCACAACCCGCATGCCACCCGGGAACGAACGGAGGGAACAACCTCGTTACTGCCCCCAGAATCACGGGGTCAAGGGCAAACCCAACCCCGTGGCAAGGCCGTAGCAGCGGAGCGCGAAGGAAGACCCAGACCCACCAAAGGGACTGGACCCCCTGGAACGGGGGCCCGGAGAAGTCCATGATGCCAGCATCAAGACCCCACCAGGTGGGCACTTAGTGACCCCGCCCCCCACATTGCCAGCGTATTCTGACAAAGGCCCCTCAGCCGAGCGGGCTCTGTCCCCCCAATAGTACACCGCCTGGCACACTGACCCTGCAGAACAGGCAGTCAGCATGGCCGTAAGCACACAAAAAAGGTTAACCAACGGAAGCAGGCAGCGCACCGGGGAAAAACCAGGCAACAGGCTGTTAACCCTAGCCTGGAGACTGCGGACGAGACAGGCACCAGAGGGGACAGCTGAACACAGCCGCCCCAGCGGAAGGGGCGTAAGCTGGCGTTGTTGCATGACCAAGCCTCCATCCCACCCAGAGGGGTTGAGGCAGAGAAGGCTGACACGATTGGCAGACGTCATGAACGTGCAGGGGCACCCTCAACCGGTGAACCCGGGAGTTGACACTGCTCCAACACACCAGGGAATCAACCACCTTGGTGTTACCCAATGCGGTGGTTGTTCCTATAACCCCTCAAGAAAAAAACTCCAAAACACACCTGCGGGTATACACCGGCTATACCGCAGTACAAGTGTTTCAGTTTTCAAAAAAGGGTTAACCCAGGCCTACGGGTCGACGAAACATGACTTCGGACCGGGCCCGGTGATACTCGTCGCCATGCGTGAGAGAGGAGCGAAAAAGAATGGAGAACCAGCCCCAAGCACACCGTACTTGGTATTCCCAGGCGGTCTCCCAACCAAGTACTAACCAGGACCAACCTGTGTAGCGGCCGTAAGCCATTACGATGGCCGTAAGCCATCGTACGGCCATGGCCGTAAGCCATTACGACAGTGCTGAGTAAAAAATTTACCCAACCAGGGTCTCCATAGCGCTTAACCCTGTGACACCCGGACCGACCTGGCATTTTTCCCCCTGAAAAAAGCCCAAGTCCCTCAGGGTACCAGAACAGCAGATCTGCATCCCCGGCGGACAACGGGTTCAACTGATCCGGACCAGCGTGACCAGAACCAGTCCCGTGCCCTAACCACGCCGACATGCCTACTCCAGGAGAAGGGGCAGATATGCGTGTTGATCTTAACATGAAAAGAAGGCGCCACCCAGACGTTCGGGCGAACCGCGCCCGGTGGCCCACCCCCAGGGCGTGAGACCCCCCTACATATGTTCAGATCCATTCCGTCATCATCCCCCAGATATGAACGAGAATCTGTCGATAACCAAACCAGGTCGTCGGATTTGGTCGTCGGAAGAGGAAAAACCTCCATCCCAGTTGCTTTATAAAAACGCTGTTTTAACCTCAAGCAACCAAGGCGTGCCAGTCAGTCGCCTGTTCACAGAACACCCCGAGCTAGCACTATACGTGCGTCGGGACACACCCACATCAATGAACAGGCTATTTAGACCTGTCATTGAATCCCCAAGGCGCCCAGGGGAACGACAAGAGTGGTGTGATACTTCCTAACTCCAACTCTTTTTAGTAGAAAAGAAGGAAGCACCAACAGTATGTATCCCAGTCTACACAGCCGGGGGTAAAAATCGTTCACATTTTTACATCCCACCACCCTCCCATAGGAAGGAGACGGGAATCCCCAGAGAGACTTCCCACGCAAGCTGTACAGATTGAAAAGAATATATTGCACCTTGAGCCATGTAAAAAATTGGTTTTAGGGCTCTGCGGGGAAGAGGCACTGAACCCATACACACTCAATAATCGAATTGAATCGAATACATACACAATAGAGTAGGACTCCTTCTAGAGGGTCCACTCACCTTGACAATCTGAGGAGGAGGCTCTGTACTCTGAAGGAGGCTCCCTCACATGGAAGGAGGAGTCCCAACTCACAGAAGGCCCGAATAGGAGCTTGGTGAGGAGGAGCCCTGACCACCCCCCCGAAACAGATCCATCACATGGACCTGAACAGCACA
This sequence comes from Notolepis coatsorum, assembly GCF_963971535.1. Lineage (NCBI taxonomy): Eukaryota > Metazoa > Chordata > Actinopteri > Aulopiformes > Paralepididae > Notolepis > Notolepis coatsorum. The sequence goes on along the minus strand of NC_140170.1, from coordinate 17,912,553 downwards.
CGGAAGTCCTACCAACAGAGACGCGCACGGTGACATACTCTATGGCGGGGGAATTTCTGCGGTGCACACGCCCAATATTCCAGGCCGTGGGACCAGGAAACTCCCCCCCCCCCCCCCCCCCCCCCCCTCACCCTGTAACGTGCCGAACCGCAACGTGACAGGAACCTTGAAGGACAGGTGGGTTTACCCCTGACCAACAGAAAAAAGGGGGAGGAAAGGTTACCAGTTCACCCCTTTACGACCCCACACCCATGATACGATGTAATGACAAAAAGAGAGTATGACACAGTCATAGTCAGCTCTATGAAGCGTCTGACAGCTTCACACAGCGCATGAGCTAACCTGCTATCTGATTTTTACTAAGGAAAAAACACAGAATAGAGAGGGCTCTCCAAGAGCCCCGGTACCAAACTTACACATGTGCTTCTGTGGCCAGTCCAACCCAGTTGTAGGTCACATGACACACACAACCCATCATCACCTAAAAAAAATGGCAAAAACACTCTTCAGAGGAACGCCGTTTTTCATAATGAGAGAATACATAATTCTCGATTAGTATCGGCCACAGGCCTTGCTAAGCACTCACGAAAGCGAACAAACAATCTTTTCTTTTAGGAAAATAAAGTTTCTCCAGCTGATTTTAGCACAACCTCAGCAATCAAGCTAAGGGTTACATCGTATCCCTACCACACAGTGACACAATGTAGTGCAACAACATGTCTGAAAGGAGGATGAAGAAGTCCCCAGGGAACCGGGGGGAAACACAATCCTCCTACTTTACCCTTAATACGGCCAGTTAAAACAGGAAAACCTGTTAATATGTGAACACACTGTTCATTGTCATTACAGGCTGAGAAAAGAATCATTCTTTACTCATTTGTCACTAAGCATAGCTTTATAGGTTAGTTAACCCTGTAGTAGTATTTGGTAACCATAGCTAGACATATGTTGCCTGAAACTGGTGTTCAAATCAAACTAATGTGTTTAAACCTGATATGCCCAGAGGGACAAGCTTAGAGAATGTGTGTGCTTGCAGAGACGTGGGATCACCACAGGAGGTAATTTGCATTTAACTGTTGGCAGCTGCAACAGACAGGATACTGGTCACGCAGGTCTTAACATCTCCCTGAGAACAGTTGGTTATCTCACTTCAAAGTAGAATCGGGTGTCTCAACAGACGCACCGGCATTTCATGTGACCACCTGGGGGTCTCCTGCCTTGCTTAACACAAAGTACATTTTCAAATGTCTATTACTAATCACAGAGTTTGAAATTAGGCCAAGTCTGAATCTACTTTGTTAAATAACTTAAATGTGTGTTTACTGAGGTATGAGGGTTACCATCAATGTGAAATACCTGCATATATGACTGTTAGGCTGGACTGATGAGGCTGAATAGAATGGTGTGATTATATGATGTGATTATACTAGCTCAGAGGTAATCACTCAACACAATGTGGTTTTTTAGGTTAAAGAATCTTGGTAAATCATGAGGGAACATATTATTAATGAACGCTAAGTATAAACTGTTTGTAGCTATTCAATGAAAGCCAGAAAGACTGTTAAAGACTTAATCCCCTGTATAGTAAGACTAGTTTTACTTAGGTTGAAACTAGGCTTAAATGGTAATAGACTGTGATACCCATGTAGCATCAAGATAAACTGTTCAATTATGATATCTATGTGTTTATGTAATCAATTGCAATTCGAATATATATATATATTGTGAGATCAATAACCAAATTATTATGTTAGTTAGACGGTGTTTGTTCTTTGGTTGAAAAACAAGGGAAATAAGAGGGTGGGCCCTCCTCCGTTTTCAAATACTCTGTGCAGGCCTGGGATTGGAGGAGCACATCTGGTGATGTCACTCTGGTGACATCACGAGAGACTCCAGGCTTTTTGATATAAGAGGGGGTGTTGTGACGGTGGGAGGATCACTCTGACACGGAACCACAAGGACAACACCCCACCTTTTTCACACAGCAGACGACGCGGCAGAGGAGACTCAAGAGACAAAGAACTTTTTGGAGGGAGAATAGACTTCTTTGTTCATCAGCCAGAGAACAAAGCCCATCAACAACTTATCAAACTATCATTATTTAATCTGTCTTCTTAGTAAGGACGAGCGGCATAGGGCTCCGGTACCTTGAATCTTTTATAGTGTTCTGTATTGTAATTTGAATACACTCTTAACTTTGATTAAACAGCTGTCAGTACACCTTCTCCTCCATTTCTCCTGCTGCTCCGCTGGTCGTCAAACAAAGACCATTGGGTCTTATTGGTAGTACAAAGGTTTTTAGGGGAACCATACACAACGCAGAGGACGATCCAGCCGGTTCTGATCTTATCAGAACCAGAACAGAAGCCTTTGCTACTTCAACCCCCTTAGTTGTGAGTACACGGTACATATAAACACACATGATGTTTCTCAACACAACAAACCAGATCATTTTCACATCTGTAACAACAACCCGATTTGCATGGAGAAGCTAAATACCAGTGACAAGACTATTCACACATAACTCGCGTCGTATCCTAAATGTAGTGCAGCAACACTCGTTTTTGGAAAACATCGTTATTTACAAAACATTTAGAAGGGAAAGCCAGAAGAAGTGTACAAGGTCTGGCCAAACCTTGCCTACCCGGAGCGTAGATCAAGCGAAGTGCAGTCTCAAGGCACCGTAGTAAACACAGCCGTCCTGTGTTGTCGATCTGGGCAGCGTCACCGCTCCATCCCTTCGCTACGGTCCCTCTTGTTGACGCAGTCCTTGCCGTCCTGGCCCAGGGCAGGTTCGACGAACATCCTCTGTCAAAGATGACGTCGTAGTCAAGAGTGTTTAAAACATGTTATAATCAAAGCACGTTCAACAGAGTAGCATTAAGCTAACGGCCGCTCTAACCGTCTGTCGCTACCGCCCCTGCCCGCGAGACGCCGAGCGAACGGCGCACGCAACCAGAGGGGAGCTTCGAATCCCCCCCGCCTCTCCCCGTGAGGGAGAGGGGAGTTGGGAACCGCGGCGGCGCGCGAGGGGCCGGAGCCACCCCGCGCTGAGTCTCGGCCGATAGCAGCAAGCTAACGTTTCCTAGCCTAGCCAGGGAGGCCACCTAGTGATCACAGCAGGCTAGCGCCGCAGCTAACAGCTGACTGGCTAACAGTAGGCCACCACTAGTACATAAGCTAAACAGCTATCACCTGAACTTGTACACAATGATATAACACTCACTCAGACAGGCCGCCGTTCTGAAACCCTCCTCACTTTTTAAGAGAAAAGAGAAATAAGATGTTAACACAGTTTTACAACGGTGATTTTACCAACACCCGACGGAGCCAGCACAATACCCAAATGGCCTGTAGCTGACTTTGAACACAGATCTTCCGCTACCGAACATCTATGCCCATATTTCCTCGTGAGGAATACTCTCATTTGGATATGAAAGATGGGGCTCACGGTGACAGAGAAAACATCCACTCGTCCAGAAAACACAGGGATCACCAGTGTTAATGGTCGTGGCCCACTAGTTAAACTATAATGGGCTTCAGACCAAGGTCTTCTGTCGCCTAAGAGGCTGAACAAAAGACCCTAGTCTGGGGCCAGTTTTCATAAACATTGTCAACTAGCCCCCATAGCACTAACAGACAAGTGGAGCTTGCCAGCAAACATAACTCACCAAACCTGGAACCCACCACTTCTCACAACAGCGGCGCATCCTACAGCCCAGCTGTGTCTTTACTGCAACCAGCACACAGCAAGGACTGCAGTTGGAAAGGCATGTAGCGGCGCGAACTCCCAATACGAAAACCGGTGGAGGATTTTTAGAATGATCATCATCTTCCAGACACTCCAGTACGAAGACAATATCGCCGTATTTTCTCGAAAATAGTGAGAGAGAAAATAAAGATATGATGTCAACATATCCTTGTTTTCCAACTCTTCTCCTACCATCACATCACTTCAAGTGGGGATCTACCGAGGCACTTCCTTGTGGTGAAAGCGAGAAGGAGGCGAGTGGGTGGCCCCACCCCTGCTTATATGGGTAAGCTGATAGGGGTGTGGTCAGACAAATATTGGGATTAAAGGTACATTGTGGTCTTTATTCAGTGCGCATGCACGTGTGCGAGGACAGTGCAGAGAGTGACGCCGAGCGAGAGCCATACGATACAGAACAGCATACATCAATGAGAAACAGTGTGGAGGGGATGCATACCAAGCTGTCGTGGTTGAAGGTGGAAGACAGACTGGGTTGCAGCCTGATTTTGTTCATGAGGAATATATATATCTCAAGAGAACCTATCTGTTTGTATTCACAGCTAACATGTACACACGATCGACACAAGTATGGTACTAGGCATGCCCGTAGGGAAACATTCACACTGCTACTACCAACAACCAATGCAGCAAAGAAAACTGTGTTATATAGAGCCATGTCATATTGGAATAAACTGCCAGTACATCTTACTCAGATAACCAGTAAGATAAGTTTTAAAAATAAATTGAAAAGAGCATTGAGAGAAAAATAAATTAGTTTACATTAACACTTTGATTACCAGCCATGCGGTGCGCCTTACCCTCGTTAAATGCCACCACCCACTTCAATGATAGCGTTGTGAACGCATAATCTCTGTCTTAAATTATGGCTATGTGTCTAATCTGCCCGTCGTTTATCAATGACTTGTTTGCAGTCAACATTGTCGAAACGGATTGTTTTTTAATCGCTTCATTTCCGTTTTATAGCATTTTGAAAAGCCCTCGTTTTCAAGGAAAATATAAAGATTCCGTGATAATCGCCCTTTACTGGAATATTCTGGCATACACAAAAACTGTCATTTTTCGGCCTATTTATGAATCGTTTTCAAATAAACGCTAGATTATCGATAGTATTATGTGTACTTATGCATGCTATAGAAGCGGGCTGAAATATCTCTCATTTCCTGATCTCGCACACACACACACACACACAACACACACACACACACACACACACACACACACACACACACACACACACACACATGCATAGGGCAAACGCTGATATATCTGTGAAAACAGCTCTGATTATCCCAAGACTGGTAAAATAAATTCCTTACCCCAGATCAGATGTTATCCAAAAAGATTATTCCAATTCCTGATCGCCATTCCAAATATCGATCGCGTTTATTGATTCAGCGTTGGGTACTGTAAATACATAATCCACGCGTTTTCCGGGCCGGCGATCACAATGGATTCTTCAGTTGGCTTGACAGAAAAGTTAAATGAGGAAACGGCCCCCCCCCCCCCCCTTCATCAGTCTACAGCAGTGGTCACCAACGTTTTTAAGCCCAAGATCACTTTTTTTTTTTTTTTGGTGAAGGCAAGATCTACCTATTGAAGCGTTGAGAGAAAAAGACAGCCAAGATTGTACTTTAAACTAAATTACTTTTATTTGCCTGTATTCTAATTACATGCAATGCTTTGGTCCAACATTAAAACGTCAAAGTAGAACTATTATGTACTTTCTCAGTCAGTGCTAAGTGCAGTCATCTTATGCAGCATCACTTTTCACATCAAAACAAAAGTAGAACTGTAATGTGGACTTTCTCATATTATTAACATTGACAAACATATTTACAATTAGCATTTTATAAAGTAGAACTGTAATGTGAACTTTCTCAGTCAGTGCTAAGTGCAGTCAGTGCTAAGTGCAGCATCACTTTTCACATCAGAACAAAAGTAGAACTGTAATGTGGACTTTCTCATATTATTAACATTGACAAACATATTTACAATTAGCATTTTATAAAGTAGAACTGTAATGTGTACTTTCTCAGTCAGTGCTAAGTGCAGCATCATTTTCACATCAAAACAAAAGTAGAACTGTATGTGTACTTTCTCAGTCAGTGCTAAGTGCAGTCAGTGCTAAGTGCAGCATCATTTTCACATCAAAACAAAAGTAGAACTGTATGTGTACTTTCTCAGTCAGTGCTAAGTGCAGCATCACTTTTCACATCAAAACAAAAGTAGAACTGTAATGTGGACTCTCAGGGTAAGATAAAAAAAAAAAATCATGGAAAGATCTACAGGGACAGTCTCAAAGATCGACCAGTCGATCAAGATCGACGGGTTGGTGACCACTGGTCTACAGTAATGGGGTGCAGTTACACAGGGAGAGACGATAGGGGGCGGTATCTTCCCAATTGAGCTCAGAGAGACTCTGCAGCACTAACCTGAGGCTCGATTGATGAAATATGAATTCAAATCGCCAATAAAAAAAACAAACGCTATATAGCGCTGGCGGGCACTCAACGGTCGGCATGAACTAACGATAAAACGCGTGGCTGGCATTCAAAGTGTTAAAGAAAAACACAGATACTGTAGTCTACACTGTAAAGATATGACTGTCTGCGAGTTTAATCCCTTTTATTGTATTTTCTGTGATCTGATACTCTGTTTGTGTACTGTAATGCTATTTGGAATATTGGAATATATGTTTAAATGTATGCTACTATAATGTTATGTACTGTTTTTGTTGTGTGTGGACCCCAGGAAGACTAGTTGTTGCTGCGGTGATGACTAATGGGGATCCGTAATAAAAGATAAAAGATAAAAGTACATCCCGCCCCCCAACCCCCCCCCCCCCCCCCCCCTTTGCCAGCCACCATGACTCACGCACCTATTAAAATCTGTTTCTGTCCAGACCCTCTAAGGGGGGGCTCCTGCAGCTTGGGGCCCTGGGTGGTCAGTTCTACCCCCCCCCCCCCACACACACACACACACCGCTTCTATAGCCCTAATAACCACATAGTGGATTTGGACAAAAGGTCATGATTATTCCACGGGTTAGTCTGACAGCGCCTTGGCAGGGAGCACAATTTGATACATCAAAGTACACGTCTTTTATCACAATAACAGTGCTCAAAGCCCCGGGGCTTAATGTATCAGACCTGTCTGGACCCTATTGATTTGTACTCAGTCCCCTTTCTCATCTCTGATTACTTGTCTCCTTATCTCTTTTGAATGGGACTATTCGCTGCCGTCAAGTCGGTGTCCAGCCGGCACATTTTCCATCCTCAGGTGTGGAATTAATCACGTGTATCTGGGGGTAACGGTACAGTATCTGATATCATCCATTCCTTTGGGATAATAGTGATGGGATATTAATTCCATTCCATTAAAAACTAATATTTTCTTTGACCAGAAATGGTAATACGCTTACTGAGAATAATATGTATTTTTATCTGTCTTACCTTTAAACCGGTTTGTGCTGATACTAAACTCAACTAACAGAACAGTAGGCCTATTCTTTACTAGTTACTATTACTAGTTACTTTTGCCTATACAACTGTCCTACACTGTAATCCAGTGGAGGTTATTCCATGACAACACGTGATGCAGTACTTCACTCATAATTATTATTAATTTACATATATATATATATTTAATTTTTTATTATTATTATAATTTTTTTTATTATAAATGTTTTCCTCTGTAAAAAAATGCCAGTGAATAATTTTTTTCTTCTAAAATTGCCAACAGCTCTGAACTCTCTGATCAGGCCTGATCCCATAACTGCAGTAATGGCGAGCTGTCAATCACTCAGTGCAAAATAACTGCACGGGTTGATCTTAGGAATATAATTATGCAAACAAAATAGGGTAGGGTAGGCGGGTTAGTGACACTATGCGCACGCGATTGATTGGCGTTCACGCCGTGCCACACAAACTTAAGATCCAATCAGAGACGCACAGCGGCGTGATTTTTCCCCGTAGCCTATGTTTGTAGGCTATGAAAAAAAATCACGCGCCTCGGCTGCTTGTTTACAAAATAATTTTATCTCAGTTGAAGAAGCTAACTTGTTGGAGCTAACGTAGCTAAAGGGCTACGACCGCAGCTACCAGGCCCAGGGTGGAGTGTTTTGTTATTGTTCATGAACTTATTGTGCATCGTTTGATGATATATATATTTTTTATTATATCAACAGAACAATGTTTAGTGGATTTCGACAGCATCCTCACGCAAATGAAGGATCGATTAGATCACAAAAGACTGCTGTTTGTTGCATTGCTGGATTTGCAACTGCAGAGGAGGTCATTGAACGTTTCATCAGAAAAGAGCGAAGGATGGATTTCATTTACAAGTGATGGGAGGGACAGGGACACTATTTCCTCCTAAGAAGTAACGTTGTCAATGGTGAGTGAAATTTTCTTTTTTTTATATTTAGTAGCTGTGTGGGGCGGGTCTGTGTTGATTATGAATTAATTGGCTGTATTTTACTGCGTGCGTTGGTATGCTTTCTGCCTTTCTGTGGCAGAAAGTAACGAGCGATTTATTTTGGTCCACTGTGGCCTGGCCTCTGTGTGTGTGTGTGTGTGTGTGTGTGTGCACACACGTGTGTGTGTCGTTCAATTCCTATAGTGCTGAGTGATGTGCATCTGAGATTGATCTGGTGATGCGTTGTGACTGAGAGTGCAGTAGTCCAGGGTGGAAATTTACCGTGAATTTTACAAGCTCTATTGTACAACTTTGCTATGGGTTCTTCTATAATTTCCTTTCCAACCAGTTCTGGACCCAACATCTCCTCTCCTCCTCCTCTTCCTCTCCTTCCTCCTCATCTTCCCCTCTCTCCTCCCTCTCTCTCCTCCTCTCCTCCTCCTCCTCCTCTCCTCCTGCTCCTCTCCCCCTCCTCTCCCTCTCCTCCTCCTCTCCCCTCCTCCTCCTCTCTCCTATAGCTATTGATGTGATGTTTGTAAGTGAGGCGTGTGTGTCAAGAGTTACTCCAAGGTATTTATTACTAGTGCCTGTTGTCTTTAACTGTAGTGTCTGTCTGCTGTCTTCATAACCACACTGTGTGTCTGTACTTATTTATTATTTCTTTTTATCTCTCCCATCCTCCCCAATATTTTTAACTCACAGCCACCACTGCCACACACATTGGGGGATGTTTTAAAAATATAATTTAACATATAATATAATAATTTGTGCTTCACCAAAAAAATAATCAGCAGCCGCCACTTCTGTAATCATAAATACCTACCTCTACCCATATAACTCTGTATGATAGCAGTATATATATATACATTTACTGTATTAATTTACCTTATAAATATATATATATTTATATACTGTACTGTATATATTTATTCTTACCGTACATATAACTATTCACATAATGTCTGTACATACCTGCATATAATCCTTTTTACAGTATCTGTAGATACTATATCTGTACATATCCCTTACCTGACCTTTGGGAAGTATTTTGACATGTACATGGGTGGTGTAGTCAGTGTATCTTGTAGACCAGGCCCATTGCAAGTTGCTGTACTCTGTCGTCTACTCTAAGCCATCCTAGGTAGTCAAAGTGGGCAGGGGTGAGGTGGGTTCTAGGAGTCAGGTCAAGTATTAGTCTGACCAGTTTGTTTTGTCTTCTTCTTATATACTTCGTCAAATGTATATACCCTCTTTTTTAGACTATTTTTGTATCACAAACAGTACTGTATTTGTAAATCTGGTATGTCATAAATGCATAGGTGGCGGGTGAGCTGGACATTAGGGTAGGCTATAAAATGTGTCCTTTTTCTTTTTCGCTTGCACGCAAACGGTGCTGTCCAGGTTCTGATTTCATACAATACACACACCCACTAGGCTACTACAGCGAGCCCCACTAATTTCATATAGTGCAAATTAATTGTTAAAATTAAGGCATCCAATATGATTAACCATTGTCTTACCTTAATGCAACAAAAGAAAATGCTACGTTTCGCGCATCAATGATCTTTTCTGCTTTAAGTTTGTCTGTGAGATCACCTTCAATGTGAAGCGGACTCAGAGTTGACTGTCTCTCTTGGCGCATATTGTTGTTCTTCTTAGCCAGTTTCGGATGCGCCTAATTGGGAAAGACCGTTCACAAGTTGCGGTGCCGACGGCAATGAAGGAAACGTTTTCCGTCATTTGGATCTCATCATACTTTGAAAACAATGTACATAGTAGCTCTAAAAAGTTTCCACGGTTTGATTAACTCTGACTCAGTCTCATCATGCAGCCCTCGTAGAGCAAGCCCTTGGCCTCAGGTGATCCGGTGGCGTGTATCACTTCCGCAACGGATTTAGTCGGATTTCGGTTTCCGGGTTCGCCTGATTGGCCGCGACGGCCACGTGACACGCGTGGCACGCCCCCGGCAGCGGCAGCATTGCCGCTGCGAATCAGAGCAACATTGTTGCGACAACAATGTATGCCTTTCAAATGTTAAATGATAAATGATTAAATGATACACACTGAAATCTACGCTCTCTCATCCTGCTTTCCACAACGCGACAATATTATTAAACAGCAGCTCTGTCATTGAAGTGGGAAAAGTGAGCATTAAACAGCAGCTCTGTCATTGAAGTGGGAAAAGTGAGCATTAAACAGCAGCTCTGTCATTGAAGTGGGAAAAGTGAGCATAAAACAGCAGCTCTGTCATTGAAGTGGGAAAAGTGAGCATTAAACAGCAGCTCTGTCATTGAAGTGGGAAAAGTGAGCATTAAACAGCAGCTCTGTCATTGAAGTGGGAAAAGTGAGCATTAAACAGCAGCTCTGTCATTGAAGTGGGAAAAGTGAGCATTAAACAGCAGCTCTGTCATTGAAGTGGGAAAAGTGATTAAACAGCAGCGCGTCTGCACTCAGAAGATGGCGCGACAATATTGCTCTGATTGGCTGCCGCTGCCGCGTGGGCGTGCCAATCAGGCGAACCCGGAAACCGAAATCCGACTAAATCCGTTGCGGAAGTGATACACGCGATCCGGTGTTATGCCCAGGCGGCATGAATTGATTGATTGATTGATTGATTGAAAAGTTTATTAACAGATTGCAGAATGGGTACAGTACAGTACAGCTCAATACATACAATTGTTAAGAGGATGCAGACCTGAGAAAGACTTTCGTCTTGTTTACATCAGGGTCCCCCATTTTCAATTCATCATATGACACACATGACATACAGATAGACAGTACTGCTACATCTATACATTTATGACATACCAGATTTTCAAATACAGTACTGTTTGTGATACTAAAAAAATCCAGAAGAAGAGTATATACATTTGACATAGAAACTGTGCATTGGGGGAGGTTGGGTAGGTGGGGTGGGGCTGTACATTGGAGGTGGGGGGGACACTGTACATTGGAATACTGACATACATTTGACATGGAAACTGTACATTGGAGGAGGTTGGGTAGGTGGGGTGGGGTTGGGTGGGGCTGTACATTGGAATACTGACAAAGCCATGCTTGGTCTTTATTGTACAACTGGGTTAGGACATTTGTAGGGGCCAGTTTTGAATTGCAGTCTCCCGTAGGTGTTCTTTGAGAGTGTTTTTGAAGGTGGGTAGTGATTTACATTCCTTTACAGCTTTGGGTAGGGCGTTCCACATTGTTGTGGCATAATTTCGAAACGTGTTTAGTCCCTTGTTTGAGCCGAATCTGGGTTTTACATGATTTGTGGAGCTCCCTCTGGTGTTGTGATCGTGGTATTCACTGACCTTTGGGAAGTATTTTGACATGTACATGGGTACCTTGGTCGTGTAGTGTATCTTGTAGACCAGGCTCATTGCAAGTTGCTGTACTCTGTTGTCTACTCTAAGCCATCCTAGGTTGGCAAAGTGTGCAGGGGTGAGGTGGGTTCTAGGAGTCAGGTCAAGTAGTAGTCTGACTAGTTTGTTTTGAGATGTTTGTAATTTGGTTTTTAGTGCCTTTGAGGTGCTTTGGTACCATGAGGTGCAAGCATAGTCGTAGTACCCTTGAATGAGTGCTCCTGCCAGAGTCTTCAGGGTATTCTTGTTTACCAGGGAGGAGATCCGGTACAATAATCGAGTTCGTTGATTGACTTTTTTTATTACATTGGATGCCATTTTGTCACAGGAAAGATTAGCCTCTAGGATGGAACCCAGGTAGGTAATTTCATCTTTCCTTGTGACAATATTGTCACCCACTGTAACTGAGAAGCCGTCTGTTTTGCTGAGTTTGTTATTTGAACCGAAGAGAATGGACTCTGTTTTGCCCATGTGTAATGATAGTTTGTTGTCGGCGAGCCATATGCAGATTTTGCCTAGTTCCGAGCTGAGGGTTTTTTCAACCTGTAACTTGTTCTTGTCAGAGACCAGCAGGGCTGAGTCGTCCGCAAACACGAACAAGTTGCAGTCACAAGCTGACGACATGTCATTTGCATAAATTAGGAACAGTAGTGGTCCTAGTATGCTTCCTTGTGGAACACCACAGTTCACTGTGAGGGGGGGGGATAGGGTACCGTTTACCTCCACCATCTGTTCTCTCCCCTCCATCCAGGTAGGATTGTATCCAGCTCACTGATAAACTATCAAAACCAATTGCTTTTAGCTTGTCAATCAGAATGGTGTGATTGACAGTGTCGAAGGCCTTTTGTAGGTCTAGCATGACCATGCCGCAGTATTTGCCCGCGTCCACCTCTTGCTTGATGTGGTCGTTCAAATAGAGAAGGCATGTGTCAGTGGAGTGGGATGTTCTGAAGCCAGATTGGAATTCGTAGATTAGATTTTTATCCGTAAGGTACTTTTCGACCTGTTCGTATACTATTTTTTCCATGACTTTCGAGATGGATGTAAGGATAGAAACAGGGCGGTAGTTGCCTGGGTCTAATGCTGCCCTTTTTGTGCAGGGGTGTTACTCTCGCTATTTTGAAGTCCTTGGGGACGTGTCCCTGTTTTATGGAGAGGTTTATTATGTGTGTGATGACTGGGGTGATGGCGGCTGCTGAGTCTCTGAGGAATTTGGAGGGGATGTTGTCATGGCCAGTGGCCTTGTTCGGTTGGAGGGCGCTCAGTTTATTGAGTACCTCATCTGTAGTTACCATTTCCAGTTTGAAATCGTCTTTGTGGACGCCTAGGTTCTTGTAGTATGCTACTATGTGTTCTACCCCATACTGCCCTGAGTGGGAGGGTAGTTTGTTTACCAGTGTTGTGGCTATGTTTGTGAAGAAAGTGTTTAAGTAATTGGCTACATCCAGTTTGTCTGTGATGAGCGTGTTGTCCGTCTTTATGTTTATGTTTGAGAACCTGGTTTTAAGTTTTTTACTGCAGCCTAGTTGATTATTGAGTAATTTCCAAAGTTCACATGGTTTATTTTTGTTTTCCTCAGTTTTGTCATTGATTAAATTTTTTTTTGCAGTTTTTATCATGGAGTTTACGTCATTTCTTAGTCTGTTTCTTTCTAGTTTGAGTTCAGTCACGTGGGCTTGGAGTTCACTGCTCGTGCTTTTGGTAAGCTTTGACTGACTTTTATGAAATTCAGAGAATTTTTTGTCTCTGGCTTTCATAGCGGTCAGTATTTCAGTGTGCATCCACGGCTCAGCGCGATTTTTTACCCTGGTGGTTCTTAGGGGGGCCATGTTGTTTAGTATTGTTGAGAATTTGGTTTTGAAGCCAAGCCATGTTTCTTCAACCAGTGTACCATTGAGTTCATCTGACCAGTCCAGGCTCTTCAGTTCAAGGTTAAAGGCCTCGCTAGAGTACGTTTTGAGGTCTCTAGATGTGACCATTTTGTGACAGCCAGCCTTTTGCTTTGGCTTTTTGCGGGAACAGAATATCATATAATGATCACTTAACCAGCATGCTATCACCCCTTTATTGGAGATCAATGAATGGAGTTCCAGGTCTTGGCAGCTCTCACGGAGAGAGCTGATTTGCTAAATATACACACACCGTGGATATGGATCGTTGCCATAACTCAATAAACAACATGATTTGGGCGTGTATTCGTATTATACAAACCGGAAATAGATCGCCTCGATCCCCATCACATAACTGGGATCTGTTTGCTCCACTCTCATCGCCCAACGCTAAGAGGATGATGCCATGAGTTTCAGCGTAAGTGTTTATCATTATCGATACAAACTGCTCTGATCTATATATCACCCATACTACATAGATCATTTAACGTCGGTCACGGAATTATAAACGACCCCCCCCCCCCCCTCCGTTCACCCGCGCATGATCAGTCATAACGTTTAGGACCATGTACAGTTGACATTTTTTATATAACTTTGATCGGTATCAAACGGCATTTGATAATCTAATATATGCATTTATGTCTATATCTCACGTTCTAGGAAATACTGCAGAAAACAATAAAAACATATTTATACTCTAGACGGTATTTTCGTATGAATGTGTGAATGAAAAAGTAAAACGTTCCTACATCCTGAATGATAGATAATCGATGTTGAATGGGCCATAGTAATGTCAATTTAGCAATACAATTAAAAAAGTTATATCCCTGCAAAGAAGGTGAACATCTCCATAGACTTACAGTGCTGGCAGAGATCAAACATCGATGGATATAAGCGTGGCAGTTAATGTGTTAACAATTGTGTGTATTGAGCCGTACTGTATTGTACCCATTCTGCAATCTGGTAATAAAATGTTCAATCAATCAATCAATCAATCAATCAATCAATCAATCAATCACTTTGGTCAGCGCCGGAAGGGGCGGGCACCTCGGTCAGCGCCGGAAGGGGCGGGCACCTCGGTCAGCGCGCGCGGCTTCGTTTGACTAGGTTCTGGCTCTTGTTGTTAGGCTTGTTCAAGATGGATTTCGGTTTGCCTCGACTAGTAGACGAGAGTAGCCGAGTGAAGCCGGGGGAGGAGTTAAGAGGGCGGACACTGCCGATTTCACGAGAGCCTCTCGCCTAGTCTCGCGCGGCAGATACGCTTTCACGTCACCACACACACATTACACACCTGTCCAGCTCATTATAATGCAATGGCCGTGTGCAAAATTAGATCAGATTCAAATGTACAGCACACCATATACTGCTACAGTGGAATATACTATTCATATACCATAATGTATACCATCTTGTTGCGCGCTCCTGGCCGCACGCACACACAACACACTGCTGTATGTGTGTGTGCGTGTGTGTCTGACAGCTTGAAGTTTATCATGATGATATGATGATAAGTTGATAACGCATAACATAATAAAGTTTTCAATCAATCAAACGTCTCATAGCTCCCTGGCTGTCACATGGCTGGTGACTGACAACTTTTCTGAGCCAATAGGCGCTTTGCGCGACCGTAGCAAGTCGCTTCCCAGCCGGGAGCAGCCGGCTGAGAGGTACTGTGGAGCCTCGCTCTGAAGGCTGCTTGTGGCTCGCTCCCGCGGGAGTTCCGCGCCTCGCCTCGCCAGATTTTCAGAGCAAATCGGACAACATTCTAACCGTCATGCAACGCGCTTGGCGAGGCGGTAGTCAAACCTGCGCAGATCTGCGTCCGCCTATCCCATCTTGAACACTAGGCGCCTTCATAAGCAGCAGCAACTCCCCGACAACAACAAGTTAGTTACAGTACAAACTACAGTACAAACTAGTTAATAACCCACACTCACTGATCTGCTGTGAACGAGCCTGGCTTTCAAATGGAGGCGGATTCACCAGCAAATCCGACGACGTCTCTCAAAGTAAGTTCTGTTGTTCACAGTGCGAGCTAACATGGAGCTAACAGTGAGTTAGCTACTAACGTCGGTTCCAACGTTCTAGTTATTATTATATATAGTTATTATATATATATATATATATATATAGTTATTATAGGGTGACAGGGTCTACTCTTACTAGTTGAATGAATGAAAACTTTGTTTAACAGATTGCAGAATGGGTACAATACAGTACGGCTCAGGGGATGCAGACCAGAGAAAGACTTTCGTCTTGTTTACATCAGGGTCCCCCATTTTCAATTCATAGTGACATTTATGACATACAGATATACATGACATCATGCCATTTATGGCATAGGGACATACATGACCTACAGGTAGTACTGTTAAATTTGTGACATATACGATATGCAAATATACAGTACTGTTACCCCTAGATCCTGACAGAGTATATACATATGATGGGGAGGGGACTGTACATTAGGAGGGGGTGGGTGGGTGGGAGGGAAATATACATACGGTGGGGAGAGAAATATACATTAGGAGGGGGTGGGTGGGAGAGAAATATACATATGGTGGGAAGAGAATACAGTGGGGAGAGAATACATACGGTGGGGAGGAGACTGTCTATTAGGAGGGGGTGGGGGGTTTGGACATTTACAGGGGCCAGTTTCGAATTGCAGCCTCCCGTAGGTGCTCTTTGAGAGTGGTTTTGAAGGTGGGTAGTGATTCACATTCCTTTACAGCTGTGGGTAGGGCGTTCCACATTTATGTGGCATAATTGCTAAACGTGTTTAGTCCCTTGTTTGAGCCGAATCTGGGTTTAACATGATTTGTGGAGCTCCCTCTGGTGTTGTGGTCGTGGAATTCACTGACCTTTGGGAAGTATTTTGACATGTACATGGGTACCTTAGTCGTATAGTGTATCTTGTAGACCAGGCCCATTGCAAGCTGCTGTAGTCGTCTACTCTAAGCCATCCTAGGTTGTCAAAGTGGGCAGGGGTGAGGTGGGTTCTAGGGGTAAGGTCAAGTAGAAGTCTGACCAGTCTATATCTGTATATCCCTTACCTACTCAGTTACACTGCTGGTCAGTATGACTTACTACCATAGTGTCTTTATACCTGCATCACTGTACATATTAATACTACCATAGTGTCTTTATACCTGTATCACTGTACATATTAATACTACCATAGTGTCTTTATACCTGTATCACTGTACATATTAATACTACCATAGTGTCTTTATACCTGTATCACTGTACATATTAATACTACCATAGTGTCTTTATACCTGTATCCCTGTACATATTAATACTACCATAGTGTCTTTATACCTGTATCACTGTACATATTAATACTACCATAGTGTCTTTATACCTGTATCACTGTACATATTAATACTACCATAGTGTCTTTATACCTGTATCACTGTACATATTAATACTACCATAGTGTCTTTATACCTGTATCACTGTACATATTAATACTACCATAGTGTCTTTATACCTGTATCACTGTACATATTAATACTACCATAGTGTCTTTATACCTGTATCACTGTACATATTAATACTACCATAGTGTCTTTATACCTGTATCACTGTACATATTAATACTACCATAGTGTCTTTATACCTGTATCACTGTACATATTAATACTACCATAGTGTCTGTATACCTGTATCACTGTACATATTAATACTACCATAGTGTCTTTATACCTGTATCACTGTACATATTAATACTACCATAGTGTCTTTATACCTGTATCCCTGTACATATTAATACTACCATAGTGTCTTTATACCTGCATCACTGTACATATTAATACTACCATAGTGTCTTTATACCTGTATTAATACTACCATAGTGTCTTTATACCTGTATCACTGTATCAATCAATCAAATCCTTTATTTAACCAGATAAGCATCATTGAGATTAAAATCTCTTTTTCAAGAGCGATCTGGCCAAGCAAGGCAGCAGAAAGTTTCAACATAAAAAAGAACATCACAATAAAATACAGATAAAACATTTACAGCAAGCTCCAATTTCAGGCAAGTTATCAAACAGGCAAATGATCAAACACAGTTGCACTGACCAAGGGAACTGAGTTCGTAGGATTTAAAAATGGCTTTGAATTCTCCGAGGGTGACCAGTCCTGGTAATTTTAGGTCCTCCTGTATCTTGTTCCAAGATGAAGGAGCAGCATATTTAAGACTAGATATTAATACTCCACAACTCTGTACATGCATCTGATTAGCACTATTACTCACTCAGTAGTACTGATTTATATATTTTATACCCAGTTTAATCACCTGTACATTGTATATTACTATTGCACTTTACTGTTACATTTGCACCCTGGTTGGATGCCTTCTTTGAGTTGTATTACATTTACTACCTGTGCTGTATTGTATAATGATTGACAACAATACTGTACATTTTGAATACAACTAGTCTAATGTCGAACAAACAAGCAAACCAGAACACTGTTAGCAGCTTAAGTCAGCTCATGTTTTTGTTTTTGTTTTGTTCGTCCATTATAGATATTTCACTTGATTGGAAAGTCTTTAACTCTTTCACTGCCACACAACCGACGGCGATGCTCCATCATTAGCATCATTAGCTCCGCATCCGCGGAGCTAATGATGCTAATGATGGAGCATCGCCGTCGGTTGTGTGATAGTAAAGGGCTAACCTTCTGTATTGTCACAGTGAAAGGGTTAACTGGCTGTCGTGTGGCAGTGAACGGGTTAAAGTCATCTACAATAAAACTAGCCACCACTGCTGTCCCTCAGTCATGCTGTCAACACACCACTAGGCCTCCCAGGTGGTGAGGACCTAGTCTAAATATCAATATTCTACTGAATGAGGAACCTGCCACCTGGGAGGAATAGTGCCGGTGTTGACAGCAGACGGCAGCGACAGCTGTGTGGTGACACTAGCCACTTGTAGATTACTTTAGAAGATAAAGGTAAGACTAGGGCTGGGCGATATGGCCTAAAAATAAAATCTCAGATTTTTTTTTTAAATCCGATTTCCGATTTTAATCGATTTTTTTCTCTTGAAAACTAGAAACGCCTACGAAATCATTCAACCCGTTGTTTTTATTTGACACAAAAAAATTATCAAACCAAGATGAATTTCCCTATTGAAGTGCAAACCTAACTTTCACCAATCTTCACTTAACATTTTTCTTTTATTATATATATATATAAAAGGTTACTCTTGATCAAACAAAGATGAATGTCCCTATTGGGATTAATAGTGCAATAATTGCTTTTTCACCAAACTTCACTTAAAATAAATAAAAGGTGCCTCTTGATCATCAAACAAGAATGAATTGCCCTATTGGGATTAATAAAGTGCAAATCTAACTTTCACCAAACATCACTTTTTGTAAAATAAAAGGTGAATACAATTATTATTATTATTATTTTTTTTAATCGATTTTAATTGTTCAAAATCGTCCTAGATCATTAACCCTTTATCTGCCGGAGATTATTCTCATCTTAATCCCTTCTCTGCCACCACTGTAAGTCTATGGAGATGTTCACCTTCTTTGCAGGGCTATAACTTTTTAAATTGTATTGCTAAATTGACATTACTATGGCCCATTCAACATCAAGTATCTATCGTTTAGGATGTAGGAACGTTTTATTTTTTCATTCACGCATTCATACTAAAATACGGTCTAAAGTATAAATAATATGTTTTTATCGTTTTCTGCAGCATTCCATAGAACGTGAGTTATAGTAGCCATAAATACATATTAGATCATCAAATGTAGTTTGATACCGATTGACAAACTGTTCCACTAGCAACATAATTAAGATAAGATAATATATTCCTTTATTGATCCCCTTGGGGAAATTCGGGCATCATAGCAGCATGGGGGAGGGGAGGTACATGTATGGGCAGGGTAATTGTAGAAATTGTATCTGAATATAAAAATATGAGAAAAATAAACAGTGTAAACAAAGGTGCAGATGAGGGTCTGTATGCCCTATCGGTTATTAAATATCGTTAAGTATCAAAAGTATTAAGTATCGTTACAAAATATATAGGCAATTCAACATTTTAATCTGAAAAAAAAAAAGAAAAAAAAAATATATATACACACACACTGTTGTGAAGGGCCAGATTAAACCGAATATATATATTTATTTATATATATATATTTAATTGTATTTGTATATTCTCTAATATTCCCTGATATCCCTTGTATATTCCTTGTACAATATGCATTGAATATCCATTCTAGCCTACTGAACATCCCATAATAGTCTCCATTCTACTATTGGTCGAGACCTTGGTGCCAGGCTGCCATACCCCTCAGACCCAGTTCAAACGTACCGCTCAACATGTACGAACAAGTCCTAGTTCCGTGTAGGAATCTGGCTACCGCACCACTAATGGGACTATTTGTTCATAGTGCGTATATATACTGCGCTACTAAAGTAGGACTTCCCTTTTCAGTCCAGTTTCTTACCCTCCAATAGAGTCACAGACGTAAAGCCTCCCCGCGACGCCACGTGTGGGAGTAAGGCCAAGTTCGCCTACCATCAGTATTGAGACATCGTGTATATTAATATTTGAATAGTCATATTTGGCACTATATCGTCGAGTTGGACGTAGTCTATTAAGCTAATAATAGTCTGTTAATATATAGTGCTTCGTACGGTGAGAATACTACCGTAGTCAGTACCCCATCGTTTCGGGCAGAGAACTGGCTGCTTATCCAGGGTGGTTGACCCCACGTGAAGCTGCACCCGAGGAGCCCCAGAGCCGACGAGCGAGTGGACCTGTATACCGGATTATTCTACCGACGACAGCCCGCCTTCCCAGGCACGGATTATGCTTTGTATACGTTGATTATTCCATGGATAAAGACCCCCGACACTGCCGTGTGTTGGAACCCCCCCCCCCCTGGAGAGGACGCAAGGTGAGGAGACGCTCTGCAAGACGAGGTCGCTTCACGTCTCTCCTCCGTGGACCGGAGGACGCCGGCCCACAAAGAGTCCACCTGCTTTCATCTGTGGTCCAAGGATCGCCGGCGCATTGAACGGCACTACAGTGGGTTCACCTGGGATACCCTTGGCCGGATGAGGCAGCCGGATTCTACCCCCCCCCCCCCTTCCTACTCCTGTCGGCTTACAAGCGACCGGATTAACCCCCCCTAGTGTATCCAGTATATAATCATTAAAGTATCATTGCTGTTATTCCTTAAACTATTCCAGGTCGTATATGTACCACCTGCGCCTTCAGAGATTGGACATTCTCTATTGATATACCGACGAATACTCTTGCCATAAAAGTGCATACTAATTCCCATTCATAAATGTGATTGATTTGATTAAGTGCTTGCTCTACACACCATCGCTGTGTAGAAATAAAGACCTATTTCTAATTCGTACATTTGTGTTGGATCCGTTTCATCTACGTGACAGTGTTCATCATAATATATTTATGCCGAGTACTGGGTGGCCGAATATTAAGTACAAAGGTAGTGGTAGTAAGTATCATATCTAGTAATACAGTCAGGGAATTGTACCCCTCAGTTAAAATTGGTCCTTCGAGCCGGAGGGTAATCAGTGTAATATTAATATAGTGTTATTAATATTGAAATGGCCTATGATGAACACTCCACGAAACGATCCTCCTAACCAACGCCCGCAGCGCGAACGACGGCTCCCTCAGTACTTAGAGGCTTACGCTGTCAGTCAACAACCTAGTCTTCTACTAACAGTAAACGCGGTAAAACTAGAAAGTAAAAGTATGTCTAACCCCAACGCCCGGACTACCCCGACCATAGAGGCCCCTACGGGTTCTAATGTAACTGACCAAGTTCACGGTGGGGACCAGTGGGAACCAGACATGACTTCACACCCCGCCAGTACTGAAGAAGTAGTCCCCGATGAGTCCCGGGAGGAATACAACGCTACCGAGACAGAACTTGGCACGGAAGAAGACGGGGAGAGCACCGTGGAGATAGAGCTCCAAGGCTCCGCAAGGAGTACCCCGAGGGAAGGCTCCCCTATACAACCGCCTTCTCCCAGCGAGGCAGAGAGGACCCTACAGCAGGTCTTCCTCATCAGCCTGAACGCCGCTGCTGAACGCGACCGACTGCAGATCCAGCAGCGGAGCGAAGAAGAGCATATACGTCTAGAAATAAGACGCATTCAGAGAGAAGAGAATGTGGCCCGAGACCGAGCAGACAGCCAGCGAGCAGCTGCTGGTGCTCTACGGGACGCAGAGCGCGACAGACAGCAAGCGCAACTAATAGAACAGCTGATCAGACGGACAACACCCTCTCCCTCCGCCAGAGGCTCCAGGAACTCGTCTAGACACACCTCCAGGGCGGCATCCCCTAGCCGAGTAAACAACCCTGAACTTGACCAACAGACGAGGTCTATACCCCCCACAGACCACCTCCCCCCACCGGTCCAAGCGAGACCTAGCAACTGGGAAGGAGCAGCATATCATGTGGAGAGGCTAAACCAGAGACTACAAGCACTGGATGACCTAACTGAAGACGAAGAGGAAGAGGAGGAGAACCACGCCCGACGACAGCACAGTACTCTACCGGACCAGGAGGTCCGGTACAGCCCAGGCTATACTCCCGCGGAGCTGCGCTACAGACCCCCGACTCTATACACGGGTGAGCACGACGCACGACCCGCACCGAGGAACAGCACCTGGACAAGCGGGCCATGGTACACTGCCGGTACCAGCCCATACCAAGGAGCGGGAGGAGACTCGCCTAGGAGGCCTCTCCCCCAACGCTCGCCGATGTATCCACAGTCAGCGTCATACATTGGCACGCCTATGGTACCCGACTTCACCCAAGAGAACCGGGCCCAGTATACAGAACTCCGCATGTGTCTGGAGACCATGTTGGTGGATGTATTGGATGAACGCCACAAATACGCCATCCTACTGAAGCACTTAAAGGTACCCCGCGCACATAATATAGCGCTCGCCTACGCGACTTCCACCACCCCATACACAGCAGCGCTGGTAGCATTGGACCAGAGGTATGGGCGCATATGGGATTACGTGATCCAGGAGATCCGACACATCGACCGCTTACCCCCAGCAATAGACAATCGAGCACTGGACGACCTGTCCATCAGAGTGCAGTCCCTGGTAGGGATGTTGGGAGCGCAGAGAGAGAAGGGGAGGCATGAACTTTACGCCAACTCAAATGTGGAAAGGATCTTGGAGAAGCTGCCGCCCGCTCGACAGGAGCGTTTTAGGCGGCAGAGAGACCACCGAGATCCGAATGGCCCCGAACCGAACCTCCTCGATCTAGCAGACTTCCTGGCGAGAGAAGTCAGCAGCCTACGGCTAGATACATTCGGACGGAGCACCCCTGGCTCCAGAGAAGGAACCAGACGGCTAAATGATGGAAGAAGATCGGTGACTGTGATGCACCAATCGGAGTCAGTACCGAGCAGCAGGAGCCACAGTACTCCTAAAAGTAGTGCGTGTGACACTAAGCTACCAGAATAAAGTCCTGGGCACTTACGCCGTCCTCGATGACGGGTCAGAGAAGACCCTTCTGCTCGCCTCCGCTGCGGCCCAGCTAGGGCTGCGGGGAAGCGAAACCCAAATGACAATTCGGACAATAAGACGAGATTTGAAGACGATAAAGGGCGAGAATGTCTCATTCTCTATCGCAGCAAGCGGCCAGCCTGAGCGACGGTACCAGATTACAGACGCTTTCACCAGCCAAGAAATAGGACTGTCGCGGTACACATACCCCGTCGCCAAGCTGATGGAGAAATATGTACATCTGCGCAAGTTACCGATCCCGCTCATAGACAATGCTATGCCGACCCTGTTGATAGGCTCCGACCATGCAGACCTCATTGTCCCGATAGACCGGGTTCATACCGGACCCCGAGGCTGTCCTGCAGCAGTCGAGACCCGTTTGGGATGGACTCTCCAAGGCCCGCTCGCCAAATCTCTCAACCGAAGTACAGCCACTAGATGTCTCCACTCCCGAGTCACAGAGGGAGAAACCGCACTCCTGCAACACGTAGAGCGGCTATGGACCTTGGAACAAATGCCCTTTAAGAACGGAAAGAAAGACATTCGCTCTAAAGATGACATTTACGCCATTCACCTCCTCGAGACAGGGACCAAGAGAGTCCCGGTCAACGGCGTGTTGAGATACGCCACGCCACTCCTGCGGCGAGAAGGAATGCCTACTTTCCACGCCAAGACAGACGCCACAGAACGGTACCTGCTGAACACGGAGCGGCGCTTAGCCAAGAACCCCGCCCAAGAGAGTGTATACCGCGCTGAGATGGAGAAGCTTATCACAGCGGGACACGTCACAAAGATGGACATTAAAGAGGCTGACCAGACCACTGAATCGTGGTACGTGCCTCACCACAAGGTCCATTACAACGGTAAAGACCGCATAGTATTTAACTGCAGCTACCAGATCGGATCCCAAAATCTGAATAAAGAGTTACTGCCCGGTCCCACACTCGGCCCCTCCCTACTCAGCGTTCTACTCCGCTTCCGCCAGGAAAAGGTGGCCATCAGCGGGGACATTAAAGGAATGTTCCTGCAGGTGAGATTAGTAGAGGAGGACAAGCCCCTGTTACGGTTCCTATGGAGAGAGAAGCCAGGAGATGAGCACCCAGCCATCTACCAATGGGAAGTCCTCCCCTTCGGAACGACGTGCAGCCCCTGCTGTGCTACATTTGCACTACAGAAACATGTAGCAGAGGACCCAGCAGCGGACGAAGAGGTCCGACACAGCGTAAAGAACAGCTTCTACGTAGACAACTGTCTACAAAGCCTTTCAACCCAGGAAGAAGCCGAGGCTCTCCTGATTAAACTCTGCGCCTCATTGATCAAAGGCGGCTTTGATCTCAGGCAGTGGGCCAGCAGCGATCTGCAAGTACTGCGCAGCCTCTCCTCCGAGGACAAGGCAGCCAGCAGCGAGACCTGGATGGCTACAATCCCGGGAGAAGCCCAGGAGATGACCCTGGGATTGGTGTGGCGATTCAAAACAGATTCGCTTCACTACAGACACAAGCCCCTGACTACGGAGCAGGGAAGGCCGGCGGCGGCGCCGACCACCAGACGGAGTGTGTACACAACACTCGCCCGACAATATGACCCGCTAGGATGTATTCTACCGTACACCACCAGGGCAAAAATGATTGTACGAGCATTGTGGGACAAGGACCAGGGCTGGGACGACCCCATTCCCGCACACCTTGCATCCACCTGGAGAGAGTGGGAGATGGAGCTCCACTCACTCCCAGGCGTTAATATGCGCCGAAGCTACTTCCCACCCACGGTGAGGCCAGAGACATGTAAAATGGACTTACACGTCTTCAGTGACGCCTCAGAGGTCGCATACGGATCAGTAGCCTACTTGCGGGCCCAAGAAAAGGGGGGAGAGATCTACACAGCATTTGTCCTCGCCCGCTCGAGAATAGCCCCACGCAAGCAACAATCTATCCCACGTCTAGAGCTCTGCGCAGCCCTAGCCGGAGCGCACCTAGCCACGCTCATCCAACGTGAGCTCACCATACCGGTGTCTAGAACAATCCTGTGGTCAGATTCCACGACAGTACTCGCCTGGATCAAATCGGACTCATGCAAGTACAAAGTCTTCGTGGGAGTCAGAGTCACCGAGATTCAAGACTTAACCGAAGAGTTAACCGGAGAAACAGAGTGGCGCTACGTTGATACAAAACAGAACCCAGCTGACGTCATCACCCGGGGAATGCCCCTAGATGACCTCACCCGTCGCAATGTCTACAGTGACGGCCCCGCATTCCTAAGACTCCCGGAAGGACAGTGGCCCATGCCTATCCCGAGGGAAGCAAGTCCAGAGGAGGTGGAAAATAAGAAGCCTGTGTTCTGTGGATTGAGCACTGTTATCTCCGCAGACCCCAACACACTCCTGATGGGGCGGCTAGATCCTGCATTACCCCAGACAATGTACCGGCCTGAAGAAGCGAACGGCCGACGAATGTGGAGGTACAGCCAAGTATTAGCCGACAAGTTTTGGAGCAGTTTCCTACTGCACTACCTACCGTCTCTACAGACCCGCCAGAAGTGGGTAAAGGAGAGAGACAATTTGACAGAAGGAACAGTCGTCATGATTATTGATCAATCACTGCCCAGAGCTATGTGGCCGGCCGGCCGCGTAAGCAAAGTGATCACCGGTGCCGACGGCAAGGTCCGAGCAGCTGAAGTGCTCGTCCAGGGTCGCACTTACACCCGTCCCGTGGCGAGGCTCATAGAACTGCCCCGACTCCCAGACACAATCGATGATGACCATGACCCTATAACCCTATGACTTTGTGAAGTTGACTGACCCCTACAGCAAACCCTTATGTGTAAATAGACAACGCGATTAATCTGTCTCTGTTTAACTGATTAGGTCTGGGACCACTCAGGGGGTGGCTGTTGTGAAGGGCCAGATTAAACCGAATATATATATTTATTTATATATATTTAATTGTATTTGTATATTCTCTAATATTCCCTGATATCCCTTGTATATTCCTTGTACAATATGCATTGAATATCCATTCTAGCCTACTGAACATCCCATAATAGTCTCCATTCTACTATTGGTCGAGACCTTGGTGCCAGGCTGCCATACCCCTCAGACCCAGTTCAAACGTACCGCTCAACATGTACGAACAAGTCCTAGTTCCGCGTAGGAATCTGGCTACCGCACCACTAATGGGACTATTTGTTTATAGTGCGTATATATACTGCGCTACTAAAGTAGGACTTCCCTTTTCAGTCCAGTTTCTTACCCTCCAATAGAGTCACAGACGTAAAGCCTCCCCGCGACGCCACGTGTGGGAGTAAGGCCAAGTTCGCCTACCATCGGTATTGAGACATCGTGTATATTAATATTTGAATAGTCATATTTGGCACTATATCGTCGAGTTGGACGTAGTCTATTAAGCTAATAATAGTCTGTTAATATATAGTGCTTCGTACGGTGAGAATACTACCGTAGTCAGTACCCCATCGTTTCGGGCAGAGAACTGGCTGCTTATCCAGGGTGGTTGACCCCACGTGAAGCTGCACCCGAGGAGCCCCAGAGCCGACGAGCGAGTGGACCTGTATACCGGATTATTCTACCGACGACAGCCCGCCTTCCCAGGCACGGATTATGCTTTGTATACGTTGATTATTCCATGGATAAAGACCCCCGACACTGCCGTGTGTTGGAACCCCCCCCCCCCTGGAGAGGACGCAAGGTGAGGAGACGCTCTGCAAGACGAGGTCGCTTCACGTCTCTCCTCCGTGGACCGGAGGACGCCGGCCCACAAAGAGTCCACCTGCTTTCATCTGTGGTTATTCCTTAAACTATTCCAGGTCGTATATGTACCACCTGCGCCTTCAGAGATTGGACATTCTCTATTGATATACCGACGAATACTCTTGCCATAAAAGTGCATACTAATTCCCATTCATAAATGTGATTTATTTGATTAAGGCCTAACAAAAATAATGGTTGGTTTCAGGTTGCCGACCGACCCTGCCGATTTAGGTGCGACCCAATATATTTTATGAGTTTTTAAAAAAATATATATATAAAAAAAAAAAAAAAAAAATCCGATTTTTTTTTTTTTTTTTTTTTTTTAGAATAAAGTTTCATAGAAATCTTAGTCAAACATTTAGTATTATGGATATTAAACATGCTGGCAGAGTACATGCATCCATGTTGTTGTGAACATTTTAATTAAATAAAGAAATTCCCTATCCATAGTCGCCGTGGGAAAGAATAAAATAAAAAAATAAAATAAAATAAATTCCCTACCTACCCATGGCCAAACTGACAACCAACCTGAAACCAACTATTATTTTTGTTAGGCCTAAGTGCTTGCTCTACACACCATCGCTGTGTAGAAATAAAGACCTATTTCTAATTCGTACATTTGTGTTGGATCCGTTTCATCTACGTGACAGTGTTCATCATAATATATTTATGCCGAGTACTGGGTGGCCGAATATTAAGTACAAAGGTAGTGGTAGTAAGTATCATATCTAGTAATACAGTCAGGGAATTGTACCCCTCAGTTACACACACTATGAGTAAGAGTAAAAGTAAACAGTATACACAAGGTAGGGCTGGGCGATATGGCCTAAATATGATATCACGATATTTTCTGACCTTTCGGCGATACACGATACGCATCACGATGTTTTTCTTTTTTTCCCCAAAATTCATTATGAGGCTTACCAAGACAGTATTTGAGTTTGCAAGCTAACATTAAAGACAAAATAAAATACCCATGCATTTAGCATTTTTATATTATATATTAGATTTAGATTATTGGATTATTAGATTATATATTGCATATATTTAGCAATGAGATATTATATGATTTAGATATGAAATATGATGAATTGAAAATGGGGGACCCTGATGTAAACAAGACGAAAGTCTTTCTCTGGTCTGCATCCTCCAGTCTGCTGTTGACTGTTGTTGTATTGAGCTGTACTGTATTGTACCCATGCTGCAATCTTTTAATAACGTTCTCATTCATTCAGTCATTCATGAGTGGCTCAACAGAATCATTTTGATTGACAGTCGCGTCCAGGGGAGGAAATTAGGCCACTTTACTCGCCAAATGCGAGTATTTTTTACGTTTGGCGAGTGATTCATGAAGACCACTCGCCAGTCTGGCGAGTATACAAAAAAATAAAACATTCTGCAATCACTGCACTGGCAAACGGTGCGCGTCTTCTGAGTGCTCGCTTTAGTTGACAGTGCCACGAGAGCACTGCACAAGACCACCCGCGGACATATAATGTTTAATAAAAGTTTGCGCAGTACTGGCCAACCCGCGGACATATAATGATAAAAGTCCTGCGTTACTAGGCTAGCCATCAGGAGCACTCTCAAACGGATAACGTTAAACACAGCAGAAGATGGAAAACAGACAGACTGACCAACGGGGAACTGCATCCAACCCTAGTACAACCCTCAAGTATAAGTTACTAAGGACACATTTAAATCACAGAGGTGTAATGTTAGTCTACTGGAAATGTATACAGTGGTTAGCTTCTAGTTTTAGCGATAGCTGCTTGCTAGCTAACGTTAGCCCCGTGTGCTCAAAGCAGCCAGCTAGGTGTATCTGTTATGACTATAATGTTTCCAAAAAAGCACCGGACTACGACGTAAGGTTAGACATTTTATTTCATGCTCAAAAGCCCCTGGCTTGCACATCGCAGTCACGAAAGGGGCTAGCTAAGCTCAACCAGTGCACTGTGTACAACAGCACACCAACCCAACTGACGTTATCACAACACTTGACGGTACTGTCGTAAGACCACCGTGCTGTCTTAAAGGCACAGTGTGCCTACCCAGATGCATACACAACATTGACGAGGCTTGACAACCGAGGTTCAAAGTTAACTTGATTGATTGAAAACTTTATTAACAGATTGCAGAATGGGTACAATACATTACGGCATTTTCAATTCATCATAACATATGACATACAGATAGACTACTGCTACATCTATATATTTCACATCTATCTATACACTTCACAACATACTTCGGTTTTTTTCTTTCACTGCCCAACCCAGTCCAACCCAGCATCTTTCACTGCCCAGTTCAGCCCAACCCAGTCCAGAATAGAATAATATTTCATGTTAATATGTTTTATGCTAATATTGTGAAGAGTAGAGATTAATGTTTTATGCTAATACATATTTTAAAGAGTAGAGACACGGTGTGATTATTTTACTATGATTGAAAATCTATTTAGACGAAGACATACAAAGAAGTAATTATCACAATTAGCGATTTTTTTTGTCTGGTAAAAAATCTGTTTGGCTGGTAAAAAAAATCAGATACTCGCCAGTTGGCTGGTAAGCCAAAAAGTTAGTTTCCTCCCCTGGTCGCGTCTGCCAATTACGTCACATCGCTTGCACCCGCCCTGCTGTTCTTAGCACCAATCGGAAAGCGCGTATTTATTTTTTACTTCCGCCATGGAGAGCTCAATGACAATAACAATGGCAGCTCGCCGCGTCCGACGTTTAGCTTTTAGCTCCGCAGAAGGACTAAACGACTGGAGGCATAATGATTTTACTGCAACGGATGTTATAATAAAAGCCTTTCCATACATCTGTCTGATTGAAAACTTTATTAACAGACCGCAGAATGGGCACAACTGAGTCAGCACGGGCTGAGATATGAACGAGCTTGCTATATCTAGGTCGACCTCGGTCGGCACTATGTAAATACGCTGATGTTATTGAAAGTGTAACTATATAGAGACCTCTGAACAGGTCCTGCATTATTATTATTATAACGTTAATGCCACAACGAATGCCTTTGTTATCATAAGTAGTCACTTTTGATGCAGTA
Source organism: Notolepis coatsorum (assembly GCF_963971535.1). Classification (NCBI taxonomy): domain Eukaryota; kingdom Metazoa; phylum Chordata; class Actinopteri; order Aulopiformes; family Paralepididae; genus Notolepis; species Notolepis coatsorum. Next base: position 17,882,746 of record NC_140170.1, on the reverse strand, counting down.
GTGTGTGTGTGGGGCGGCGCTGTTCAAAAGTGTCAACGTGTGGACCAGATTGACGCGACACAAGCCTCTTGGGCAAAACATCACGATATCCACGATACGTTTAAAAAGTGTATCGTTAATGAACTGTACCCGATATTTATATAATATCGTCATATCGCCCAGCCCTAACACAAGGTGTAGTAAACACAAGGCACCCTAACTGCTGGCATGATATACGACATAGATTATAGTCCGTGCCGGTTTTGGTGGTTTAGAGTCGGTCACACACCTAGTGGTCAGACGTTCCTAACAGTTCTCCACTTCTTGACTTCTGCAGCTTAACTCCAGTGAAACAGTCTATAGATTAGTGTTGTCACGATACTGGAATTTCGACTTCGATACGATACCTTGAAAAGTATCGATACTTTCGATACTTTCAATACCAAAAAAAAAAATTATAATAATTTTATTTTTTTATTATAATACATTTTTTTTTTTTAACAAATTTTGCTTTTGTTGCTGGTTGATTCTCCTCAGCTTCTCTCTGGTACTATACGAGAAGATAAATACACTTTTAAAACCCTTTGTTTATCTTTAGATCAGAGAGTGGCTGCTAGAGATTTTAGGTCTACTGAGCGCACCTTTCTAGTTATGACCCAGAGAGAGAGAGAGAGAGAGAGTTCTCCGGAGCTATGCTCGGAGCATTTATTAACGTTACATTTTCAACAACATTGCTGCTAATTAGACACTTCATGGAGGCGGGGTTACATTTGTGTCGAGTTCATGTGTGTACTGGTGTAGGATGGGCTCCGGCTCCGCTAGACCTAACGTTGGAAACGGGGTAGTTGTGTCGAGTTCATGTGTGTACTGGTGTAGTGGGCTCGGCTTGACGTTACTCTGTTTCCATGAAGTAATAGGTGGCCAGCTAGCTAGCATTAAGCTAACGGAGGAACGACAGCTAAAGTGCACTTTCTTCAACCTCGAACCTAAATTCCTTAGCAACCCGTGTTACCAAGTAAACAAATCACGGAACGATAGCCAGTTAGGCTGCACCAGCCTAGTACTACTAACGTTAGCTCCCAGAACGATAGCCAGTTAGCCCGCACCAGCCTAGTACTACTAACATTAGCTCCCAGAACGATAGCCAGTTAGCCCGCACCAGCCTAGTACTACTAACGTTAGCTCCCAGAACGATAGCCAGTTAGCCCGCACCAGCCTAGTACTACTAACATTAGCTCCCAGAACGATAGCCAGTTAGCCCGCACCAGCCTAGTACTACTAACGTTAGCTGCCAGAACGATAGCCAGTTAGCCCGCACCAGCCTAGTACTACTAACGTTAGCTCCCAGAACGATAGCCACGACAGCTAACGTTAGCTAATAATAGCGTTGTTTACAAACTGAAGACAGGGCTGCGCTGCCCGGCTGTGAGGGGGGAGGAGGCTCTGTAGCAGCTTGTGTCTGTTGCTCTGAGCGAGGAGGAGGAGGAGGCGGAAGGGCGCGCTGGCAGCGCGTCTGTCTGTCAACAACTTGCGGGAGCAAGCCAGCTGAGCTGGTACCGATACTGCAGAAAGTATCGGTACTTCGGGAAATGAGTATCGAAGCCGTTTTAAATATTCAGTATCGATATGTATCGATACTTCGATATTTTTGACAACACTACTATAGATAGACGTGCAATTATGCACATAATTCTAAGTACAACACCGCTTTGGTCTGAGCTTTGGTCTGTCCCTTTAAGGCTTTCAGCGAGGTCTCTCTCGTCATCATCAGCGATTGTCTGTCAGGAATCCAGCTTCCAGGACACAGAAGCAACGGCAATATGCTTTTAATAACGTGAGTGAAATAATATGAAAGCAGACCCAAAAAAAAAATACTCTCTCGCTCTCAAAATGTTTCGTGGGCCAAAATGAGCCCCTCCACCCTAATGAGAAGTGCTCCGTTCTCCCACGGCTTGGCCGCTACCATCAGATCCACTTAGAGGTGAAACACAAACCCACTGTCACCTGGAACGTCGTTCTTCTGGTCACCTTATTTTTCATCAACTCCCTTTCCTTTCCCACGTTTACGACGTTGAGAGAACATTGGCAGGCAGTAGAACTTAACCTTACAGCTTACAGAAGTTAAACAGATGGAGCCACGGAGGTGGATTCATACAAAGCTGGGGTGAGGTTTTTTTTTTTAGTGTTTCTTACCAGACTATAGACTCTTTCAAACTGACCGTCAACAATAACTTTTTTATTTTTGTATATATATCGAATCCGTGTTTCACTTTCAATAACTAATGCATGCTTGCCGAATCCCAAACAATATTCATGCTGCAAAGTCATCCTCTAAAGATAGACATTTAGACTAGAGGCAGGCTATATGCTATAAAGAGTAGACTACTACTAAAAAAAAAATGCATTCAAACTTTTTTTTTTTTTTTTTTTGTGCGTGCGGTAATAACCGCGGCGGTAGGAAATATTTTGCAAATGTGTGCGGTAAGGAAAACATCAATACCGCGGCAGCTCTAATATACTGTATATATATATATAATTTTTTTTTTGCCATTCTATCATTTTCCTTCCATCCCCCAATTTAGTCGTTATGCCAATTCCCTTCCTGGTCGTTGCGCACATTTCCCTACTGTCTGTCGGTGGAGGGTGTAGACTACCACATGCTGCCCTACTATCGGTCTGGGGAGGGTGTAGACTACCACATGCTGCCCTACTATCGGTCTGGGGAGGGTGTAGACTACCACATGCTGCCCTACTATCGGTCTGGGGAGGGTGTAGAACTACCACATGCTGCCCTACTATCGGTCTGGGGAGGGTGTAGACGACCACATGCTGCCCTACTGTCGGTCTGGGGAGGGTGTAGACTACCACATGCTGCCCTACTGTCGGTCTGGGGAGGGTGTAGACGACCACATGCTGCCCTACTGTCGGTCTGGGGAGGGTGTAGACGACCACATGCTGCCCTACTGTCGGTCTGGGGAGGGTGTAGACTACCACATGCTGCCCTACTGTCAGTCTGGGGAGGGTGTAGACGACCACATGCTGCCCTACTGTCGGTCTGGGGAGGGTGTAGACTACCACATGCTGCCCTACTGTCGGTCTGGGGAGGGTGTAGACTACCACATGCTGCCCTACTGTCGGTCTGGGGAGGGTGTAGATCAGCGGTTCTCAACAGGGGTTCCGCGGCACATAGGGGTTCCGCGGAGAGCTGTCAGGGGTTCCGCGAGATGCCTGGCAATGTTCTTTAAAAATATAGAATGACAACAGTCTTATTTTGAAAATCCTATAGCGGGTCTCATTTATGCCCACGCGCAGCTCCAGCTATAATAACTAGGCTCCGAAAGCTAGCAACATTAAGGTCATTATGATACTCTTATTTTGAAAATCCGTGGTGTCGTGACTCATATCCGCTCCAGCACACAGCCAATAGGATGCATCTCAGGCAGGCTGAGCAGTGAGCAGTAGCGTCTCTCAGCTCAGCAGTATTAGTAGCGTCTGGATCTGGAACGCGGACATTGAAACACAGCAAGGGTAGTGTTTTTGCGACCCAAAACAAATCCCTGCTGTTTTATTCCACAACGGGTCAAATGCATATAACATGCTTTGCAATCCTTGCCATTCCTTTATGACCACGTTGTGTTTAAGACCGGAATTAATGTCCCGTTACCATAAGCTAACAACAAGCTAAAGCCCTGTTCAGAGCGACAGAGAACAGCAGAGTGGGGACTTGGAAGGAGGACTGGGGAGGAGGGGGGCATTCTCCCTCTATGTGTGTGCGTTTGAAAAGATATGATGAAGTCAGACTACTATATTATATTGATAGTAAATGTACTGAGGGTGGACAGACAGATTATGTTGATATTTAAACATAAAAAATACAATACATAAATGTATCCATGATCATCATGCAACATAAAACAATTGCAGGAACGGTTTGGGAGAGGAAGGTGTTTTAGGTTGCGTGTTCCAAAAAATTTACTTAAAGTTTAAAGCTCAATATATCAAAACGTGGCACTTTATAGTGAACAGGCACTTTATATTGAATCCAAATTCTTTTTGGATTACAGAAAATTATCACTAAAGTGCTATCTGTTGCAGCTGCACTGTTTTCCATGAAAATACCATATTTGGATAAGTTTGACCATTTCTAAAAATCTGAAAATCATTATTTAATAAAACACAGAAAAGTATCACCAAGTTACTCTGGATAAAAAAATACTTTACAGACAACATTGAGACAAAGCTTCCTGACACATCTCCATCCAAACTCTTGGAAGAACTCATTGAAATCTCATCTGATACCACCTGGAGAGCTAGTTTCAGAGTCTGGTGCTGAGTACCAAGTATCTCATGATGCTGCAGTTAAGGTGTTGATACCATTCAGCCCCACATATCTGTGTGAAGCTGGCTTTTCATCCATGACAGCTCTGAAAACAAAATATAGGGCCAAGTTGAGCCTTGAGGATGACATGCGTGTTGCCTTGTCAAAGATATCCCCACGTATTGACCGTATTATTAGCCAGCAGCAGCAGACCTCGCATTGAGCTAGAAATGTCCACTGAGTGAACAAGTGCTTATTTTCTGTATTTATTTATATTTTTTGAGAAATGGTAACTTGGTGATCCTTTTCTGTATTTAAAAAAAATACATGGTTTTCTGTTTTTGAGAAATTGTCAAACTTATCCAAATATGCTATTTTTATGGAGAACAGTGCAGCTGCAACAGATAGCACTTTAGTGATCCTTTTCTGTATTTAAAAAAAAATTGTCATCAGATTCAGACAACTTTATTGATCCCGCGTGGGGCAATTCATATTTGCAGATTCACCAACAAGCAACAAAGACAAACAAACAACAAAACATCTCAACGACAGCACGGCAAATAAAGAGTCATTGTATCATCATTGTAGCAAAAAAGACAGGACCGGGAAAGTCTTTATCGTATGTAGGGGTGCCCTGGAATATTTTATTGAACACAGGGGTGCCTTGGCAGCAGAAAGGTTGAGAACCCCTGGTGTAGACTACCACATGCTGCCCTACTGTCTGTCTGGGGAGGGTGTAGACTACCACATGCTGCCCTACTGTCGGTCTGGGGAGGGTGTAGACTACCACATGCTGCCCTACTGTCAGTCTGGGGAGGGTGTAGACTACCACATGCTGCCCTACTGTAGGTCTGGGGAGGGTGTAGACTACCACATGCTGCCCTACTGTCGGGGAGGGTGTAGACTACCACATGCTGCCCTACTGTCGGTCTGTGGAGGGTGTAGACTACCACATGCTGCCCTACTGTCGGGGAGGGTGTAGACTACCACATGCTGCCCTACTGTCGGGGAGGGTGTAGACTACCACAATACATGCTGCCCTACTGTCGGTCTGGGGAGCGTGTAGACTATCACATGCTGCCCTACTGTCGGTCTGGGGAGGGTGTAGACTACCACATGCTGCCCCACTGTCAGTCTGGGGAGGGTGTAGACTACCACATGCTGCCCTTCTGTCAGTCTGGGGAGGGTGTAGACTACCACATGCTGCCCTACTGTCGGTCTGGGGAGGGTGTAGACTACCACATGCTGCCCTACTGTCGGTCTGGGGAGGGTGTAGACTAGAGATGTTCCGATACCATTTTTTCCTTTCCGATCCGATTCCGATACCTAAGCTTTGGGTATCGGCCGATACCGATACTTATCCGATACCAGTGCATACATTAAAAAAATTTAAAAATATTATATAAATTATAAAACGTTTTTTTTTTTTTTAATACAGCTACTGTTTTATATATACTGTTTTTTAGTAATAACTATAAAGTAATGGTATTTATTCAACAACAGGTGATTGTATAGATTAGTATTAGTATCAGTAATTGAAAACTATCTCAATGAGTTCACCCACGGAAAGGTTGTTGGCACATTAGTTCCACACGGACATTATTCGTTGCTGCACTTGCTTCCACAAGAAGGCTCCGTTTAGTACCAGAGGCTCTGTTGTTGTGATTTTTGCACAATAAATATTCAACATTCTCTTTTGAGACTCCGCCTCAGACTCTTATCATTTGGCACTAAAAGCTAAACATTGTCGCCGATATGGCTGTCCGCAACATGTCATTAATTGTGTACGCGACGTGCAATTGTGCAATGACAACGTTACCGTGAGCTATGTTCAGGGAGCGAAATTAACTTTTTGACTCACCGGCCAGTGGCGGGTAGATGGGAAGAGTCTACCCGCCAAGCATATTTCTTACCTGCCAAAAAATTTTTGATTAAAAAAAAAATATATATATATATATATTTTATATAAAAACATTTTTTTTAAATAAAATATATATTATATAATCATACTTGTAGTTGTATTATCTGCGAGACATCGCCACCACGCAATAAGTCAAAATGCTTGCTATCTGCAAACAGCTCCACTGTCTGTGTGTATACTTGAGTAGCCTCCAGCTCCAGCAAGGATTCTCCGGCCCTGCAGCTAGACCCTATATTCAGCTAGACCCTACATTCAGCATGCAAGTATTCTCCGGCGATGCAGCTGGACCCATTTATAACGTTACTGTTCTTGTGTCAAATCACATTCAACATGCCCTCAGCTAGAATACGCATTCAATCAATGTTATAAGACATTGATATCAGGAGCTATCTGTAGCTACTGCTAGCCCGGTAGATAACGTTAAGACAATTTAGTTTACTGGGACAGATCGACTAACGTGGGCTAGCTAACGCGAGCTAACGAGGGAACGGAGGTATTATGCACTCGAGTCGACTATTGCTGGAGCATTTGTTGATATCAGCAGCTATCAGTAGCTAGCCAGCTAGATACCGTTAGACAATGCCTCGTCATGTATTAAACTAAAAGTGAATAGTTGACTGGGTCATTGTTTAAACAGTAACGGAGGTCCGCTCTTCTAGAGCAGACTGCCTGTGTTGACATGAGCACTGCGAGCAGAAGCCCTTAGCCAATAGTATCCCGCTGCAGGGCTGGGCGGATATGACTCGTTGCCACGTTTTTTTTCAAAATAAGAGTATCATACGAACCTAATTGTTGCTAACTGCCAGAGCCATAGATATTATGACTGGAGATGCGCTTGGGGCGGAAATGAGACCCGCACAGATTTTCAAAATAAGAGTATCGTTATGAACTTGATTGATTACACGTCACACGGCGGCCAGCCCTCTAAGTGTCAAGCGTCAACGGTAAAAACTGACCGCCCCTGGCGGGCGGCGGGCTTTAGTTTCGGTCCCTGGCTATGTTAGCTAGCATGAGCTACCGCTATATGGAAAGACTGTAACGTTACTGCCGGTGACATTGTGATTTAACTTGGAATACTCCTTTGCCAACTTGCTGTACTTTGCTTGCAGATCTGCAGCCATTATTGCTGGATTATGTGAATAGCCCCAACTTTAGCCAAGGTAACGTCAAAGCTAGCTTTCGGTTAGCTGTTCAATGCTAATAACACCAGCCACCAAGCGAACTCATCAGAGCTCCCCGTCAACAGCGCTGTCGGGACAATGGCATTTTAAGAAAGTATCTGCTCTGCTGTTAATGGCAATTGACACTTTAATTCACGGTCGATTAAGCACACGTTTGTTTTATAATGCTCACCCAGCGAAGTATGAGTATATAAAGTATCTACAGAGCCCAACGTCCGCAGTGTTGTTGATAAATTACGTCATGGTATTGGAGCTAGGGATGGGAATCGAAAACCGGTTCCCATTGGGAACCGGTTCCTAATTGGCCGATGCCTGGAACCGTGTGGCTCCTGTGACTTTCGATTCCCTTATCGCTGCCTACAGTTGCGCAATAACGTTACGTTACCATGTAGCCATGGCAGACTCTATTTGATTCCTTAAGGGCTCGAAATTGCCTGGGTTTTGGTAATATGCTCCCGAAATGCTCCCGCTGTTTGGCTACTTCTATGTGCAGTGAAAACTACTTGAATGCTTTAGAACATTGTCATTGATTTAGTTTAGGGTGAGCTAAAATTAGCCGCGGAGCTAACGTGAGCTAACGTGAGCTAACGCTATTTAATCAACCTCACAAAGAGAGATAAACAGCTGACAGCGGATAGTACAGGTACAAATACAATAAAACAGCAGGTGGGGGCTGTTGTGTAAACCTTGTACTCTTTAGTTCACATATAATGAGACGCGAGTGCTTGTTTACAAGTCTGTAAAGTGTAAACCAGGAAGTACAGTGGTGCAACATACAAATGTGTCCGTGTAGCAACACAAGCCAATACATAAAGGACAGGGGCCCGGGGAGCTCTCTCTCTCTCTGTGTGTGTGTGTGTGTGAGAGAGAGAGTGTGAGTGAGAGACAGAAGTCAGAGGAATAACAACCTGTTATTCAATAGATTAAATTAGTTTAAGAATAAAAAAATAAATACATTTTAAGAGAATCTCAAATACATTATTTTATTTAAGTGTAGGCTATAGTTAATGTTTTATTTTTTACAGTTTTTGTATTTTTCTGACATGGGGGCTCAACAATAAATGACAATCAGAAATGTCAAGTTGCATGTTGTTATTCTAACCAGCTTAGACCCCGACGCTCTGCATCTTCTGGCCGCCTCAGACCTACTCCTATCCGAGCTCCGGGAGGGTCATCAAAGAGAAGTCGCCTATTCTCAGTCCTTGCCCCACAATGGTGGAATGAACTACCCACCCCAGTTAGGACAGCCGAATCACGTCCAATCTTTCGCCGTCGACTAAAGACGCACTTCTTCAACCATTATCTGAATAAAAAAAAATATATCTAACCCTAACTAACCGTACTGTCATGCACTTGTCCTAATAAACTAACCTACACTGTAGCACTCAACACTTTGATGAACATTGTTGCTCAGCTGATAGAGTTGTGCCCTTCCTGATGGCTTGTCGTACAGAACTTGTAAGTCGCTTTGGATAAAAGCGTCAGCTAAATGACTAAATGTAGTTCTGTTGCATTTCCAATTTATTTATTTAAATTATAAATTGATCAGGTATCGATAAGGGAATCGATAAAGAATCGAATCGATAAGCAGAATCGATAATGGAATCGTATCGATAAAATCCTATCAATTCCCATCCCTAATTGGAGCGCAACATTAGAGGGTACTCGCCGATACCGATACCAGCATTTTAGGCAGTATCGGCGGCATTTCCGATACTGGTATCGGTATCGGAACAACTCTAGTGTAGACTACCACATGCTGCCCTACTGTCGGTCTGGGGAGGGTGTGGACTACCACATGCTGCCCTACTGTCGGTCTGGGGAGGGTGTGGACTACCACATGCTGCCCTACTATCGGTCTGGGGAGGGTGTAGACTACCACATGATGCCCTACTGTCGGTCTGGGGAGGGTGTAGACTACCACATGCTGCCCTACTGTCGGTCTGGGGAGGGTGTGGACTACCACATGCTGCCCTACTGTCGGTCTGGGGAGGGTGTAGACTACCACATGCTGCCCTACTGTCGATCTGGGGAGGGTGTAGACTACCACATGCTGCCCTACTGTCGGTCTGGGGAGGGTGTAGACTACCACATGCTGCCCTACTGTCGGTCTGGGGAGGGTGTAGACTACCACATGCTGCCCTACTGTCGGTCTGGGGAGGGTGTAGACTACCACATGCTGCCCTACTGTCGGTCTGGGGAGGGTGTAGACTACCACATGCTGCCCTACTGTCGGTCTGGGGAGGGTGTAGACTACCACATGCTGCCCTACTGTCGGTCTGGGGAGGGTGTAGACTACCACATGCTGCCCTACTGTCAGTCTGGGGAGGGTGTAGACTACCACATGCTGCCCTACTGTCAGGGAGGGTGTAGACTACCACATGCTGCCCTACTGTCGGTCTGGGGAGGGTGTAGACTACCACATGCTGCCCTACTGTCAGTCTGGGGAGGGTGTAGACTACCACATGCTGCCCTACTGTCAGGGAGGGTGTAGACTACCACATGCTGCTCTACTGTCAGGGAGGGTGTAGACTACCACATGCTGCCCTACTGTCGGTCTGGGGAGGGTGTAGACTACCACATGCTCCTCTCCTCTCGCCTCCTCTCCCCCCCTCCTCTCCTCTCCCCCCCCTCCTCTCGCCTCCTCTCCCCCCCCTCCTCTCGCCTCCTCTCCCCCCTCCTCTCGCCCCCCTCCTCTCGCCTCCTCTCCCCCCTCCTCTCTCCCCCCTCCTCTCCCCCCCCTCCTCTCGCCTCTCCCCCCCCCTCTCCCTCTCCCTCCTCTCTCTCCTCTCCTCTCCTCTCTCTCCTCTCCTCTCCTCTCCTCTCCTCTCCTCTCCTCTCCTCTCCTCTCCTCTCCTCTCCTCTCCTCTCCTCTCCTCTCCTCCCTCCTCTCCCTCTCTCCCTCCCCTCCCTCCCTCCTCTCCTCCTCCTCTCCCTCTCCTCTCGCCTCCTCTCCTCTCCCTCTCCCCTTCTCTCCTCTCCTCTCCCCTCTCCTCTCCTCTCCTCTCCCTCTCCCCTCCTCTCCTCTCTCTCTCTCCCCTCCTCTCCCTCCTCCTCCCTCCTCCTCCTCTCCTCTCCTCTCCCCTTCTCTCTCTCCTCTCCTCTCCTCTCCTCTCCTCTCCTCTCCCTCTCCTCTCCTCTCCCTCCTCTCCTCTCCCTCTCCTCTCCTCTCCTCTCCCTCTCCTCTCCTCTCCTCTCCTCTCCTCTCCCTTCTCTCCTCTCCTCTCCTCTCCCTTCCCTTCTCTCCTCTCCTCTCCTCTCCTCTCCTCTCTCTCCCTCTCCTCTCCTCCCCCCCCCCCCCCCCTCCTCTCCCCCTGTGTAATGGGACGCGCCCTCCTAGGTGTGTTTCAGGTGTCAAGTGGGACCCGGCGCACCTCCGTCAATTACCGGCTCCGCTCTCGTACCCTGATTGCCTTTTTGCTCGGCCTAATCCATCCGCCCGTTATTCCTCCCCCGTGTGTCTCGTTGACGTGGCGCTCGCCTGCTCCCAGATCAGCCCCGGCTCTGAAGCCTCGGCTGAAGGGCCGCTTCAATCCCCCCGCGACGGCAGGACATTAACGCGTGACGCTCCCCACTCCTCCCTCAATGGCCACCGCTGACAGGCCCTTCAGCAAGGCACCGGGGCCCGA
>NC_140170.1:17720317-17871518 GCF_963971535.1 Notolepis coatsorum | reverse complement strand
GACAGGCCCTTCAGCAAGGCACCGGGGCCCGAGGAGCCCAGAGGGAGGGGCTTAGTGGCTGACGGGCCCTTCAGCAAGGCACCGGGGGGAGGAGCCCAGAGGGAGGGGCTTAGTGGCTGACAGGCCCTTCAGCAAGGCACCGGGGGGGAGGAGCCCAGAGGGGAGGGGCTTAGTGGCTGACAGGTCCTTCAGCAAGGCACCGGGGGGGAGGAGCCCAGAGAAAGGGGCTTAGTGGCTGACAGGCCCTTCAGCAAGGCACCGGGGCCTGAGGAGCCCAGAGGGAGGGGCTTAGTGGCTGACAGGCCCTTCAGCACCGGGGCCCGAGTAGCCCAGAGGGAGGGGCTTAGTGGCTGACAGGCCCTTCAGCACCGGGGCCCGAGTAGCCCAGAGGGAGGGGCTTAGTGGCTGACAGGCCCTTCAGCAAGGCACCGGGGGGAGGAGCCCAGAGGGAGGGGCTTAGTGGCTGACAGGCCCTTCAGCAAGGCACCGGGGGGGAGGAGCCCAGAGGGGAGGGGCTTAGTGGCTGACAGGCCCTTCAGCAAGGCACCGGGGGGGAGGAGCCCAGAGGGAGGGGCTTAGTGGCTGACAGGCCCTTCAGCAAGGCACCGGGGCCTGAGGAGCCCAGAGGGAGGGGCTTAGTGGCTGACAGGCCCTTCAGCAAGGCACCGGGGCCCGAGGAGCCCAGAGGGAGGGGCTTAGTGGCTGACAGGCCCTTCAGCACCGGGGCCTGAGGAGCCCAGAGGGAGGGGCTTAGTGGCTGACGGGCCCTTCAGCAAGGCACCGGGGGGGAGGAGCCCAGAGGGAGGGGCTTAGTGGCTGACAGGCCCTTCAGCAAGGCACCGGGGCCCGAGGAGCCCAGAGGGAGGGGCTTAGTGGCTGACAGGCCCTTCAGCACCGGGGCCCGAGGAGCCCAGAGGGGAGTGGCTTAGTGGCTGACAGGCCCTTCAGCAAGGCACCGGGGGGGAGGAGCCCAGAGGGAGGGGCTTAGTGGCTGACAGGCCCTTCAGCAAGGCACCGGGGCCTGAGGAGCCCAGAGGGAGGGGCTTAGTGGCTGACGGGCCCTTCAGCAAGGCACCGGGGGGGAGGAGCCCAGAGGGAGGGGCTTAGTGGCTGACGGGCCCTTCAGCAAGGCACCGGGGGGGAGGAGCCCAGAGGGGAGGGGCTTAGTGGCTGACAGGCCCTTCAGCAAGGCACCGGGGGGGAGGAGCCCAGAGGGGAGGGGCTTAGTGGCTGACAGGCCCTTCAGCACCGGGGCCTGAGGAGCCCAGAGGGAGGGGCTTAGTGGCTGACAGGCCCTTCAGCAAGGCACCGGGGCCTGAGGAGCCCAGAGGAGAGGGGCTTAGTGGCTGACAGGCCCTTCAGCAAGGCACCGGGGGGGAGGAGCCCAGAGGGAGGGGCTTAGTGGCTGACGGGCCCTTCAGCAAGGCACCGGGGGGGAGGAGCCCAGAGGGAGGGGCTTAGTGGCTGACGGGCCCTTCAGCAAGGCACCGGGGGGGAGGAGCCCAGAGGGAGGGGCTTAGTGGCTGACAGGCCCTTCAGCAAGGCACCGGGGGGGAGGAGCCCAGAGGGAGGGGCTTAGTGGCTGACGGCAGGGGATGGTGGGGGCTCTAAGTGTGTGTGTGTGTGTGTGTCTGTGTGTGTGTGTGTGTGTGTGTGTGTGTGTGTGTGTGTGTGTGTGTGTGTGTGTGTGTGTGTGTGTGTGTGTGTGTGTGTGTGTGTGTGTGTGTGTGTGTGTGTGTGTGTGTGTGTGTGTGTGTGTGTGTGTGAGAGAAGCAGGCCATTGTTGCAAAGGTGTGAAAAAAGAGTAGGAAAGCTGATAAACAGTTATAAATAGTTTTTATTATTTAAATATATACATATTTTTTATGTATTTAACCAGGCAGGTACTACTGTAATATACAACGTACACAGGTGATTAAACTGGGTATGAAATATATAAATGAGTACTGTGATGCCTGACATTTTACAAAATGACGCTCAATAGCGCTTACTTTGATTTTGAATGTTGTGCGGCTACATTGATCCGCTGAGGTAAATGGACTTGTATGTACAGCACATATAGAACTTATTCCTCACATTCATCCATTCACTTTGACATTCACTCACCGACGGCAGAGGCGACCGTGCGAGGTGCCGACCTGCTCTTCGGGAGCAGTTAGGGGGTGAAGTGCCTTGCTCAAGGACACATCGACACGCTGCCCCCGGGATGCGCCGGAATGGACGACTGCTCTACATTTACATCGCGAGTAAGGCTGAGACGATATGCCATTTGGAAGAATAGATAAATCGGGACAAAATTATCGATAAATATCGATTTTATTATTATTATTTGGCATGTGTGTATATATATATATATATTTAACGTTAGTTCGTGTGTGTGTCACGTGCACTCACTGTAGTTTTTGCGATGCTGTAGTTGGCCCACGACACACACACACGAACTAACATTAAATAATATTTTTTTTTCTTTTTTAAGAAACATTTATTTTAAACAATTTTATAAATGCAAAAAAAAGTGGTCTCAGCCTTAATCCCGAGCCACAATTGAGTGAGTTTTGCCCGTCCCTAAAACTCACCAGTGCCTTTTCCTTCCTCCAGAATGTCGAGGCCTTGCTCCGGTGTCCAGTTTGTTTTGATTTCCTGCAGATTTCAATGATGACAAAATGCTCTCACAACTGTAAGTACAACTGGCCAGCCAGGCTTCTCTCTTTGTTTTAGGCTTCCAATGGGGCCCGGCCGATTATTAAGCAAGTTTCCATTACGATTTTCTCTTCCCACGATCATCAAAATGAGATGCTCAAGATAAAACGATTATCGTGCCGCATGCCGCGATGCTCTCATTTTGTCTTGTGTTGTAAATGCAACCCTTCCAGTGTTTCCCACAGGATTTAGTAGGGGTGGGAATCACCAGTTTCATCACGATACGATATCGATATCGATTCTTTGGACAACGATACGATATTTTCCGATATCACAAAGTCTGCCACGATACGATACGATTCGATTCAGGTGCCTGCGATCGATATGAGACGATATTATATGCCCATTTAACACAATCAGTAACATTTAAATCAAAAAAATAAATGCAATGGAAATATCATTTGACATTTTTATTTTTGAGCTCTTCCAGACATTTAAATGAAAAACAATCTATTGTTTTTTAATACAAATAGACCTCCTGTTCACTGTTTTTGGTTAGTTTTTCTTTTTTTTCGATATTAATATCCTATTTATTCACTGTCACAGAGCTGTATTTTGGCTGGAAAGGGCTTATTGGGAGTCCAAAGGTGCAGTACCAACCAGATCCTGTTAGTGGCGCTGTCTTGAGAATGCACCCTCCTTCCCAGTCCCCACTTCTCTCTGCCTATGGCTCTGGGTTAGCTTATGCTAACGTAACGTTATTTTCACTTTAACGCGACGTGGGCATAATGGAATGGCGAGAATTGCAAAGCCGGTTAGATGCATTTGACCCGTTGCGGAATAAAACAGCAGGGACATGTTTTGGGTCACAGAATAGGCATACTAGCCTTGCTCTAGTGACGCTCTAGACGCTACTGCTGTGTGCTGTTGATCCGAGCCGAGCGGATACGACACGCCATGGGATTTTCAAAATAAGAGTATCGCAATATGAATCGATCTTTTTACGTTGCATCGATCCTATTTGATTATTGATAATAGATCGATATATCGATCTGGATCGATGTATCGTCCCACCCCTAGGATTTAGTGAGACTGTGGTGGGTGAACCTTGGCCCCTACATTTGAAAGATAAATGCATCAATCTTTGAGAGCAAAATAAAGAGGCTAGATCTATGATGAACTTTGTGCTCAAAACACAAAATCTACTAGACTAGAGCATACATTTGAGCCATCAAAGAAATTAAACAAAAGTGGTTACATGTATTGAACTGGTTTATGTTTTAGAAAAGAAAAAAATATACTGGATTACCGTGCAGGTGATCGATTGATTGAACATTTTATTAACAGATTGCAGAATGGGTACAATACAGTACGGCTCAATACACACAATAGTTAAGGGGATGCAGACCAGAGAAATACTTTCGTCTTGTTTGCACGGACTACAACGTATGACGTATATCATGCCAGTTAGGGAACCTTGTACTGGTTACTTTTACTCGTACAGGTAGGATAGGTACACATGGGTGATGGGACATAGAACAAAGTGCAAGTAATAATGACAATCGTGATAACAGTAGTGAGTGGCAGGATTCAATCAGACAGTAGTAAATGTAATAGTGATGATGGTATACATGGTCCAAACCGTAGTAACACACTGTACCAGAGTCTGTGCAGTGTTTATTATTATATATATATAATACTGTCTGCCAGCTTAGACACACTCAGAACAGTATGCATAAGGTGCCCCGCTGAATTATTAATAGATAATAAAAGAAATACCGTGACAGAAACGTAGATCTACGTTTCCGGCACTCAACGATCGGATGACAGAACCTAGAGCCATATGAAATCCGCGTTCACGGAATCGCAGACGGAATCGCGGAATTAACCAATACAAATGGAATCGACTGCAAAACATGGAATATTGCAGAATTTGGCCCAATCTGGACTGAAATTCCGTTTTTGGGTGGAACGTTTGGTGCAAAGCAAACATGACCGGGGACGCTACAGCGGGTTACACTCAAGCGTCTGGCTGCTTCGGTGTTAACGTCGTCAAGAAGCTAAGACATTCCGCACTAAGCCCTAAATTCAGAGCAGAGCAGTATCCTATTGTCTTTTATGCTTCAGTCGATAAGGTGTTTTGCAAATTCTGTCAACGTTCCATGTCCTGGACTCGCAAAAACACTTGCATCACTATTGTGATTAAATGGCTATGTAACGTTAGGACATGATAGCTTCTAGCTAAATCTAGTGCACCCATCCATTTTGTTTAATGCAAACGATTATCATTATACACTGCCCTTTATATATTCTAAATAAACTTAAATAGCTATGTAACGTTACAGTACATAGGACTATAGATGGAAATGATAGCTTCTTGCTAAATCTAGTGCACTCATCCATTTGTTTAACGCAAACGATTGTCATTATACACTGTCCTTTATAAACGAAATAAACTAAATTAAAGGTGCCTAAATTATGCATTAATATATTTCATCACAATATAATAGATATATCTAGGCTACTGACATTGTCATTCCCACTTATTAGACACTATTTCTGATGGTAAAATGAGCATAAAAAGCAAAATACAGAATTCTGAAATATTAAAACGAAAAAAAAATGAATTTGGGGGAAAATAAAATGGAATTTGGAAAATAATAAAACGGATTTCATATGGCTCTAACAGAACCGTAGATCTACGTGAACGGCACTGAAAGTGTTAAGAGTCAGAGGGTTGGGCACCGAGAACCGGTTCTAATAGGAACCGGTTCCTAACTTCCGGTTCTGGAACTTACTTTGTTAATTAATACCCTAGTTACAGTACAGCAACCAAATTAAACTATCAAGTCAACTGACAATGTGAATAGTATGAAAAAAATGTAAGATAAAAAAAAATAAAAAACTGCGAAATAAGCTGTGACCTGTTTTGACCTGCACCTCAAAGAATCGGAATCGAGAATCGTTTAGAACAGGAATCGAAATGGAGAATCGGAATCGGAACCAGAATCGTTCAAATCCAAACGATGCCCAACCCTGGTCCTCGCAGTGTTTATTATTAACACAAACGATGCCCAACCCTGGTCCTCACAGTGTTTATTATTAACACAAACGATGCCCAACCCTGGTCCTCACAGTGTTTATTATTAACACAAACGATGCCCAACCCTGGTCCTAACAGTGTTTATTATTAACACAAACGATGCCCAACCCTGGTCCTAACAGTGTTTATTATTAACACAAACGATGCCCAACCCTGGTCCTAACAGTGTTTATTATTAACACAAACGATGCCCAACCCTGGTCCTGACAGTGTTTATTATTAACACAAACGATGCCCAACCCTGGTCCTGACAGTGTTTATTATTAACACAAACGATGCCCAACCCTGGTCCTAACAGTGTTTATTATTAACACAAACGATGCCCAACCCTGGTCCTAACAGTGTTTATTATTAACACAAACGATGCCCAACCCTGGTCCTGACAGTGTTTATTATTAACACAAACGATGTCCAACCCTGGTCCTAACAGTGTTTATTATTAACACAAACGATGCCCAACCCTGGTCCTAACAGTGTTTATTATTAACACAAACGATGCCCAACCCTGGTCCTAACAGTGTTTATTATTAACACAAACGATGCCCAACCCTGGTCCTAACAGTGTTTATTATTAACACAAACGATGCCCAACCCTGGTCCTAACTAGGGATGGGTATCGTTAGGATTTTATCGATACTACTACTCTTATCGATACTGCTTAACGGTTCGGTACTTTATCGATACTCTTATCGGTTCTTTTTGGTTATTTTTTTGCAAGAAAAAAAGACAATTAATTAAGAACAGAATCAACATTGCTTTATTATTTATAAATACAACTTTATAAATAAGTATTATAAATAAATATAATTTCTTCAGCAACAGCAGCAGCAATGTTCTTTTATATAACTTTATAAATAAATATAATAAATTAATATAATTTCTTCAGCAACAGCAGCAACAATGTTTTAAATGTGTCTGACTCTGAATTATAGACTTTTTATAATAAACAACAAATGCAAAAGGCTAACAGAACTGTGACACTCGTTCACCCTATCCTCTGTCATCCTTCCTCTAGCTCAGGGGTCGGGAACCTATGGCTCGCGAGCCATATATGGCTCTTCTGGTGACAGCATATGGCTCCCAGAAATTTTTTAGTAAATTTTTTTTTTTTTTTTTTTTTTTTAATACTTGTGATATTTCTTAATAATACTGTGTCATTTTAAAGTAAACAGAAATTAGTTTTGAAGATACAGCTAATAGTATCTGTAGCTGAAGATATAGCGAGCAGAGCTGGCGAGGGAACACAAGTGGACAGAAATTAAAAATCTTCAACCTGAAGACCAGCTGATTCTTAAAACTTGGAACGAGCTTCCTGTGACATACCACACAATGCAGCGTGAGTATTGCCGTATTGACCATGTTTGGCTCTACATATGCATGTGGGCAGTCATTCTCGCATATGAGGAACATTAAGACCAACCTACGCTCATGTTTAACTAATGGAGCCTCAACGCCTGCATGAAGCTCAATCTCACCACGTATGAACCAGATTACAAGGCCATCAGCAAAACCATGCAGCACCAGCAGTCGCATTAAAAGTAAGACATATTTAATTTATTATACGTTAAAAATACTATATGGCTCTCAATGAAATATATTTAGAAATATTTGGCTTTTATGGCTCTCCCAGTCAAAAAGGTTCCTGACCCCTGCTCTAGCTGCTAGGGAGAAAGGACTTTGGGTGGTGGAGGGAGGTAGAGGGAGGATGTGTGGTGGCCCTGGGTTCACTGGGCTGGGACATAGTGGCTGACGCCTCAGCTTGACGATCTATAAAAAGTTTAGATTGTAGTATTTGTAGCTAAACAATTGTTTTGTTTATTAGCCTATTTGTAATAATTCGTTATTAGCCTAGGCAACTCCGTATCTTGGGTTACGGCTGCAGTATGCAGATGGAACACTGCGCGCAAGGCAGTCGAATACGCGCATTTCTGCACACTAATATCATGTTTTGCCAACAGATGTTTTGATAAATTGATTTGCTCGTATTGCCACCCTTACTGGCAAATGTTTTGTTGCACTTGTGGCAACGTGCATTGTCGGCATTGACCCTTGTAAAGTATATCCATACTTTAGAACGCTTCGCTCTATCCGCCATGATCACGACTCAGTGCATGCAGAGCTGCTGTCTGTGTGCCGCGCGCTATAGCACGGGGCGTCGGGGCACTTTCATTAAGGAGTACCCGTATGTAGTACCCGTATGTCTATGTGTAGCACTAGCGAGCGACTCGCGAGGAGTGTGTGTAATAATTGACTCGCTGGCTGCGGCTCGCTTCTCGTGCAGAGACAGAGAGAGGATCGTTCGCAACTTTTAAATAATAATAATAATAATAATAATAATAATAATAATAATTTCTCTAGAGTATCGATAGCAGTACCGAGGACGTCAGAGCTTATAAATACTCCGGTATTTTCTAATATAGTACCGGTTCCCGTTTAAAACCGGGGTCCGGGGGGCATCCCTAGTCCTAACAGTGTTTATTATTAACACAAACGATGCACAACCCTGGTCCTAACAGTGTTTATTATTAACACAAACGATGCCCAACCCTGGTCCTAACAGTGTTTATTATTAACACAAACGATGCCCAACCCTGGTCCTGACAGTGTTTATTATTAACACAAACGATGCACAACCCTGGTCCTAACAGTGTTTATTATTAACACAAACGATGCCCAACCCTGGTCCTAACAGTGTTTATTATTAACACAAACGATGCCCAACCCTGGTCCTAACAGTGTTTATTATTAACACAAACGATGCCCAACCCTGGTCCTAACAGTGTTTATTATTAACACAAACGATGCCCAACCCTGGTCCTAACAGTGTTTATTATTAACACAAACGATGCCCAACCCTGGTCCTAACAGTGTTTATTATTAACACAAACGATGCCCAACCCTGGTCCTAACAGTGTTTATTATTAACACAAACGATGCCCAACCCTGGTCCTGACAGTGTTTATTATTAACACAAACGATGCCCAACCCTGGTCCTAACAGTGTTTATTATTAACACAAACGATGCCCAACCCTGGTCCTGACAGTGTTTATTATTAACACAAACGATGCCCAACCCTGGTCCTAACAGTGTTTATTATTAACACAAACGATGCCCAACCCTGGTCCTAACAGTGTTTATTATTAACACAAACGATGCCCAACCCTGGTCCTAACAGTGTTTATTATTAACACAAACGATGCCCAACCCTGGTCCTAACAGTGTTTATTATTAACACAAACGATGCCCAACCCTGGTCCTAACAGTGTTTATTATTAACACAAACAATGCCCAACCCTAGTCCTAACAGTGTTTATTATTAACACAAACGATGCCCAACCCTGGTCCTAACAGTGTTTATTATTAACACAAACGATGCCCAACCCTGGTCCTAACAGTGTTTATTATTAACACAAACGATGCCCAACCCTGGTCCTGACAGTGTTTATTATTAACACAAACGATGCCCAACCCTGGTCCTGACAGTGTTTATTATTAACACAAACGATGCCCAACCCTGGTCCTAACAGTGTTTATTATTAACACAAACGATGCCCAACCCTGGTCCTAACAGTGTTTATTATTAACACAAACGATGCCCAACCCTGGTCCTAACAGTGTTTATTATTAACACATTCACGGCCATTGGAATTCCCCAGATAGCTATAGCTACACCAGCTTTCCATTACACACTTTCACTGTGCCTCACGTTGTTTGTGGAGCTAAATCTATATTTTATATTATAGCTATGGATACAATATCATGGTCATTTGACAGTAAGAACCTTCCGTTCAATAATTTTTCCATCCATACGTTCCCGTTTTATACCGTGGTGAATATGAGTGTTATTTCGGAATGATCAGGGCTAATTCCTGTGAGGCTATTTATATTATACCAAATCCATTGGCGTTTCGTCCCTACACACGCTACAATAAAAAAATCAAATGCATATGATCGGTATTATGTTTCATCATGAATGCATGAAGCGGGGGGGTTCATTTCTGATTAATTGATTGCCAATAACTGCATTCGTTATTACCACAACATACGCTGATCAGGGGGATGGCTATGAAATCCTTGCACGATCAAGCTGAAATTGACGTTAAATTGTCCTTACCTGTGGCTGGTGGGATTCCAAAAAGAATATTCCAATTATTTGATTGCCATCTGGTAGATCATATGTTCATTTGGCCCACGACATAACCCACCACAGCATAATGAATCGGGGGTCCCGAAAACTATTCAATGTGATCGGGTGATGCCCTAGGTTCAGGTTAGTAGAAAAGAGCACCCTGGAGCGTTTTCAGTGTGGCACCCGGTCTGGAACGGGGGTTACTGCACTCTCGATACAGCGCCACTAGCAGGATCTGGCCGCTACTGCACCTTTGGAGTCCCAATATGCCTTTACCAGGCAAAATACAGCTCTGTGACATTGAATAGGGTATTAAAAACGAGTCAATATACGTTTTTGGCCGTCAACCGCTGGCTCCCAATAAATATACGTGGTTGGCCAGGAATGTGTTAAGAGTCAGACAGTCCTAACAGTGTTTATTATCAAGAGTCAGATAGTCCTAACAGTGTTTATTATCAAGAGACAGACAGTCCTAACAGTGTTTATTATCAAGAGTCAGACAGTCCTAACAGTGTTTATTATTAAGAGTCAGATAGTCCTAACAGTGTTTATTATTAAGAGTCAGATAGTCCTAACAGTGTTTATTATTAAGAGTCAGATAGTCCTAACAGTGTTTATTATCAAGAGTCAGATAGTCCTAACAGTGTTTATTATTAAGAGTCAGATAGTCCTAACAGTGTTTATTATTAAGAGTCAGATAGTCCTAACAGTGTTTATTATCAAGAGTCAGATAGTCCTAACAGTGTTTATTATTAAGAGTCAGACAGTCCTAACAGTGTTTATTATTAAGAGTGAGACAGTCCTAACAGTGTTTATTATTAAGAGTCAGATAGTCCTAACAGTGTTTATCATTAAGAGTCAGATAGTCCTAACAGTGTTTATTATCAAGAGTCAGACAGTCCTAACAGTGTTTATTATTAAGAGTCAGATAGTCCTAACAGTGTTTATCATTAAGAGTCAGATAGTCCTAACAGTGTTTATTATTAAGAGTCAGATAGTCCTAACAGTGTTTATTATTAAGAGTCAGACAGTCCTAACAGTGTTTATTATTAAGAGTGAGATAGTCCTAACAGTGTTTATTATTAAGAGTCAGATAGTCCTAACAGTGTTTATTATTAAGAGTCAGACAGTCCTAACAGTGTTTATTATTAAGAGTCAGACAGTCCTAACAGTGTTTATTATTAAGAGTCAGACAGTCCTAACAGTGTTTATTATTAAGAGTCAGACAGTCCTAACAGTGTTTATTATTAAGAGTCAGATAGTCCTAACAGTGTTTATTATTAAGAGTCAGATAGTCCTAACAGTGTTTATTATTAAGAGTCAGACAGTCCTAACAGTGTTTATTATTAAGAGTCATATAGTCCTAACAGTGTTTATTATTAAGAGTCAGACAGTCCTAACAGTTCTCAAGTTCTCCAGCCGTTAGTTCTCCAGAAAATGGCAGCAGTCCGTGCCCACAGTTGCCTGATAATGGCCACTGGCAGGAAGGACTGGCAGAGGCCGTTTGTGGTGTGTCAGGGGGGGGATAAATCTATGGCTGAACATAATTACTAGCTTAGCTGCTGCTGTTGCGCCACAGAAGACCATAGTGTGGCGACACAGTGCCGATTCCTTTTCACCGCAATGGAATTTGCCACGATGCCCGAAATTAGTTCCTGTTTTTCCAGATGGTCAAATGGACAAATGGCATATTGGCAGATGCAATTTCAATCACACTGGAATCTGATATCGGCCAAATTTAAAACATAATGTGAACAACAGTCGGCAGCCAAACAAAAAAAGAAATGAGCAATACATCAGAATTGAGCACTTGGACTTGCACTGTGAACACAGCCTACGAGACGCTGAGAGAACCCTGTTTCAGAGCCGAGGACAACACTAACATTTGGGTATCGAAAAGAAAATATACATTCTGTGGATCCACAAATTTAATCTCTCACTCATTGTCAATGGAGCAGCTTCAGACTTTATACCGGTTGAGCTGGGCACCCGATTTTAACATGCATCTCTGTACTGTATTTTTATTTTATCCACTTTTTCTGCTCCTGTTTTTCTGTGTTTTTCTCTCATCCCAATTTAGTCGTCATGCCAATTCCCCCCTCCCCTTCCTGGTCGTTGCTCACATGTGCCCCCCACTGGTCGGTCTAGGGAGGGTTGATGGATAATATCACATGTCCCCTCCGATACATGCAGAGTCAGCCAGCCACTTCTTTTCACCTGCCAGCGCGGACTCTCATTGGTGAGGTGTAACACGTGGGAGGCTCACACTACCCTCGCCATCTCCCTCCCTCGCTGTGCAGGCGCCCTGACCGACCTGTAGGAGTCACTGTTTACAACGACCAGATTACCACCCCACCGGCTTCCCTCCCGCTGACTCTGCCAATTGAGCCAGTATGACGGCCGGCCAAGCCGGAGGCAGCGCTGACAGCCGGATTCGATACCAGTGTCTCTCGCGTTGGTGACGAGCGCTTAGTCCGCTGCGCCACCCAGCCGCATCATCTGTACTGTATTTCTTGTACTGTTGTGTATGTTGTTGTATTGTGCTGTATACCATGGTATGCTTTTGTGCCACATTGCATTGCCTGTGTTAGCCTTTTATTGACATGTACAGCACTTTGTTCAACTGCGGTTGTTTTTAAATGTGCTTTATAAATAAACGTTGAGTTGATGACATCAGAGTAGGTCATGTTAAAAAAATATTGATTTAACTCTCCTAGGCCGTTGTAAATGACACATTAGGGTTTGGGTGGTGTTTATCTTTTTTTTTTTTTTATCCACTTTTTCTCCCATTTTTCCATATTTTCTCCCATCCCAATTTCGTATCATCCAATTCAACCCTCCCCTGTCACGAACGCTGTTTCTTGCCTCCCACAAGCCGGCTGCAATGTGGACTAAGTCATACATAGCACAAGTCCCCTCCGGTACTTGAGGTAACAGCAGTCGCATCTTTTCACCTGCGCAGCTCGATCTCTCAGTGTCGAGGAGTAACGCGTGGGAGGCTCACGCTGCCCCCGACACTTCCTGATTCTACTGCGCAGGCGCACCAACCGACTTGTAGGAGTCGCTTGTTCACAACGTTCGATCCCCACCCTTCAGTTTTCCCTCCCCGTAATACGGCCAATGTGTATTACTGCGGACGACCAGCCAAACTGAAAAACAATGTGGAGAGCTGGATTCGAACACGCGAATCCTAGCGTCTCCACACTGGTGGCGAGTGCCTTGCCCACTACACCACCTAGCCGCCCGGTGGTGTTTATCTTTTAAGGGTATTTACCCACGGAACTCTTTAACCTATTGAAATCGGGAAACACATTTGTGTGTATATGCAGGCTATATAATGCATTTTTAGCAGGTGTTTAGGTCTAAATGGGTTAAAGGGGCAGTTCACCATTCATAAAAAAGAATTGTTGTCTTTACTACTATGCACTCAACACTGCAGCACCCAAGTCTCAGCGCTGTTTGATGAACATTGTTACTCAGTTGTACCCTTCCTGCTGACTTGTCGTATAGAACTTGTAAGTCGCTTTGGATAAAATGACTAAATGGGTCAATCAATTGTGACAAAAAGGGAGTCCACACGTGAAAGCAAGTGAACATAACAATCAATCAAATAAACAAGGAATATGTATGGATAAGAATCAGTGATGGATGAGTGAATGGGGAAGTGTGGTGTAAGTAGGAAAAAGATAACTCAATGGGTGGTGGATAACCTGGTGAGAGGAGATGGAGGAGAGAGAGCGACGGTTAACCAGAGACGCGTTTATAGACGGGCAGCTCTCCCAGGTGAGGCTAATTGGGCTGACGAGCCACCCACTCTGCCATGCTCCCTAGAGAGACAGCAGACTCACCACCCACTCTGCCATGCTCCCTAGAGAGACAGCAGACTAACCACCCACTCTGCCATGCTCCCTAGAGAGACAGCAGACTAACCACCCACTCTGCCATGCTCCCTAGAGAGACAACACTCACCACCCACTCTGCCATGCTCCCTAGAGAGACAGCACTCACCACCCACTCTGCCATGCTCCCTAGAGAGACAGCAGACTCACCACCCACTCTGCCATGCTCCCTAGAGAGACAGCAGACTCACCACCCACTCTGCCATGCTCCCTAGAGAGACAGCAGACTCACCACCCACTCTGCCATGCTCCCTAGAGAGACAGCAGACTAACCACCCACTCTGCCATGCTCCCTAGTAGAGACAGCAGACTCACCACCCACTCTGCCATGCTCCCTAGAGAGACAACAGACTCACCACCCACTCTGCCATGCTCCCTAGTAGAGACAGCAGACTCACCACCCACTCTGCCATGCTCCCTAGAGAGACAACAGACTCACCACCCACTCTGCCATGCTCCCTAGAGAGACAACAGACTCACCACCCACTCTGCCATGCTCCCTAGAGAGACAACAGACTCACCACCCACTCTGCCATGCTCCCTAGAGAGACATTTACATTTACATTTACATTTAGTCATTTAGCTGACGCTTTTATCCAAAGCGACTTACAAGTTCTGTACGACAAGACAGCAAGAAGGGTACAACTCTATCAGCTGAGTAACAATGTTCATCAAGTGTTGCGTGTTACAGTGTAGGTTAGTTTATTAGGACAAGTGTAAGGTTAGTCAGGGTTAGATTTTTTTTTTTTTTTTTTTTTTTTATCATTTCAGATAATGGTTGAAGAAGTGAGTCTTTAGTCGACGGCGAAAGATTGGACGGGATTCGGCTGTCCTAACTGGGATGGGTAGTTCATTCCACCATTGTGGGGCAAGGACTGAGAATAGGCGGCTTCTCTTTGATGACCCTCCGGGAGCTTGGATAGGAGTAGGTCTGAGGCGGCCAGAAGATGCAGAGCGTAGGGGTCTTGAGGGTGTGTAGTTAGAGACCATTGACCGGAGGTAGGCGGGAGCGGTTCCCTTTGCTGCACGGTATGCTAGGTCGAGGGCCTTGAAGCGGATACGTGCAGCAATGGGGAGCCAGTGCAGGTCCCTAAGAAGTGGGGTGACATGGGCCGACTTCGGTAGGTTTGATATCAGGCGGGCCGCTGCGTTTTGAATGAGTTGAAGAGGCTTGGTGGCAGTGGCCGGGAGGCCAGCTAGCAGTGCGTTGCAGTAGTCGAGGCGGGAGATGACTGTTGATTGGATGAGGAGTTGGGTGGCTTCTTTTGTCAGGAAGGGGCGTATCCTTCTGACGTTGCTCAGGAGGAATCTGCAGGTTCTGGTTGTCGCTGCGATGTGAGCAGAGAAGTTCAACTGGTCGTCGAGGACAACACCAAGGTTCTTGGCGGTCGGGGACGCGGTCACAGCTGCATTCTCGACTGTGATGGAGAGGTCGGTCAGGGGGGAGGATTTGGCCGGCAGGTGGAGCAATTCTGTTTTGCTTAGGTTCAGTTTGAGGTGGTTGGTCGTCATCCAGGCGGAGATGTCGGACAGACAGGCCGAGATCCGCTCAGAGACGTGGATATCTGAGGGAGGGAAGGAGAGGAAGAGTTGAGTATCATCGGCATAACAATGATATGAGAAGCCATGAGACGTGATAATGTTACCCAGTGATTTAGTGTAGAGGGAGAAGAGAAGGGGTCCTAGGACCGAGCCCTGGGGGACACCCGTCCGGAGGGGGCGGGTGGCCGACAGAGTCCCTCTCCATGACACTTGGTAGGAGCGGTCGTTGAGGTATGATGTCAGCCATGTCAGGGCAGATCCAGCCACTCCCATTCCTGCGAGGGCCGCGAGGAGGATCTGATGGTTGACTGTGTCGAAGGCTGCAGATAGATCTAGGAGAATCAGGACAGAGGAGAGGCCTTTCGCTGTTGCTAAGTGAAGTGCCTCTGTGACCGCAATGAGGGCCGTTTCTGTGGAGTGGCCAGTCCGGAAGCCAGACTGATTGGGGTCTAGGAGGTCATTCTGTAAGAGATAAGCAGTAAGTTGGTTGGATACAGCACGTTCAAGTGTTTTAGAAAGAAAGGAGAGAAGAGAGACAGGACGATAGTTGGCTATGACGGTAGGGTTCAGGGTTGGTTTTTTTATGAGGGGCGTGACTCTGGCTTGTTTTAGGGAGGTGGGGACCACCCCCGAGTTGAGTGAGGAGTTGATGGTTGCAGTTAGGAATGGGAGGATGTCCGGTGCTATGGTCTGGAGGAGTGGGGAGGGTAGCTGGTCCAGCTGGCATGTAGTCGGACGGTTCGACGTTACCAGTGTCAGGGTCTCGGCTTCTGTAATGGGAGAGAAAGATGACAGAGTGAAGGATGAGGTTCTCGATTCAGCGTTTGGAATGGGTGGGGGTTGGGAGAAGGAGCTGCGGATGTTCTCCACTTTTTCCTCAAAGAAGATCGCAAAGTCTTCGGCAGAAAAAGATGAGGGAGGAGGGGGTGGGGGGGGAGTGAGGAGGGAGGACATGGTAGCATGCAGTTTGCGAAGATTCTTGGCAGAGGCCTCGATCCTATGGTGAAAGAAAGAAGCTTTGGCATTAGTAATGGTTTTGGAGAATGTTAACAAGAGGTTGTGATATGTGTCGATGTCAGCAGTGAGGTGTGATTTTCTATACTTCCTCTCAGCCGCTCTCAGGACCTGTCTTTGTTCTCTCACTGCATCCGTCAGCCATGGACTGGGTGGGGAACGGCGGGCAGGTTTCTCAACGAGGGGACAGAGCTTGTCAAAGGAGGTTGCAAGGGCTGAGAGGAGGGTGGAGGTTGCCATCTCTGTGGGGAGAGCAGAGAAGGTGTCACTCAAAGGTAGAGCAGATATTATGTCAGAGGAGAGGGTGGAGGGGGATAGGGAGGCCAGGTTACGTCTGAGTGAGACGGTTTGAGTTGGGGTGAAGACCTTTCGGTTAAGCATGAGAGTTAGTGAGAAGGATATGAAGGAATGGTCAGATACATGTAGGGGAGTTACCGTGGTGTTAATGATGCTGGAGTTACGGGAAAATATGAGATCCAAGGAGTTGCCTGCTTTGTGGGTGGGAGGCATGGCAGTGGGAGTCAGGTCAAATTGTTGTAGGAGGGAGACCACTGGGACCGACTGAGATGAGTCAGGCAGGTTGAAGTCGCCCAATAGAAGGAGCGGGGTACCATCTTCCGGTAAGGAGCTTAGAAGCATGTCCAGCTCATCTATGAAGTGATCGAGGGGACCTGGAGGGCGATAGAGTGTAACAATGGTGAGATTGAAAGGATTAGAGACAGATATTGCATGATATTCGAGGGAGGAGAGTGACAGTTCTGGGAGTTGTTAGGTTTGTAGCCCATGAAGGAGATGTCATGAGGCCAGTGCCTCCACCCCGTCTGGAGGGTCGAGGTGTGTGAGTGAAGTTATAGTTTGTAGATAATGCTGCAGGTGTTGATGAGTTATTGGGAGTTATCCAGGTCTCAGTTAGAGCCAGGAGCTGCAGATTTAGACTATGGGCGTAGGCAGTAATGAAGTCAGCTTTCTTGACTGCTGATTGACAATTCCATAAGCCTCCCCGTACTGTGACAGGTGTATTAGTGGCTGTAGGAGGGTAGGAGAGATTTGCCGGGTTGCTAGCAAACTGGCGTGGATGGGTAGAGTCAGTTCTGGAGGAGCAGATTGTGGATATAGGTATGAGGCACATTGTGGTGTCAAGAGTGGCAGGGAGAAGTTTGTAGGGAGGAAGCGAGATAGTAGGGAAATAGCAGAGTGGGAGGGAAATATAGGATTATGGTGTGCTTAGCACTGGGTGGATCGGTGGATCCCTCTGCTGAGAACTCCAGGAAAACTCCAGGAAAACTCCTCTTTGTCCCTCTTCGTTTCTCGACGCTTCGCTGACGCTAGGCCAGCAAGTCCTTAAATCACTATCACTAATTACTGATGAGTGACACCTGCAGCAAAAGGCCACACCTCCAGTTTCTGTCAGCTGGGTGAAACTAATTACAAACTATTTCCACAACACAATTTAGTCACACACTTCAAAATGATGTACACAGTATTATTCAGTTCAAAGATCCTACCCTCTCTGCTGCTGTCATCAGAATGATTCCAACAGAGAAAAAGCTGGTCTTTAAGCAAAAAAAACTGTCACAAGTGCCCACTTAACTTACAAAAGCCACATGCACAAAGGCCACACCTCCAGTTTCTGTCAGCTGGGTGAAACTAATTACAAACTATTTCCACAACACAATTTAGTCACACACTTCAAAATGATGTACACAGTATTATTCAGTTCAAAGATCCTACCCTCTCTGCTGCTGTCATCAGAGACAGACTAACCACCCACTCTGCCATGCTCCCTAGAGAGACAGCAGACTCACCACCCACTCTGCCATGCTCCCTAGAGAGACAGCAGACTCACCACCCACTCTGCCATGCTCCCTAGAGAGACAGCAGACTAACCACCCACTCTGCCATGCTCCCTAGAGAGACAACAGTCTCACCACCCACTCTGCCATGCTCCCTAGAGAGACAACAGACTCACCACCCACTCTGCCATGCTCCCTAGAGAGACAACAGACTCACCACCCACTCTGCCATGCTCCCTAGTAGAGACAGCAGACTCACTAGGGCTGGGCGATATGACGATATTATATAAATATCGGTTACAGTTCATTAACGATACACTTTTTTAACGTATCGTGGATATCGTGATGTTTTGCCCAAGAGGATTGTGTCGCGTCAATCTGGTCCACACGTTCAAACTTTTGAACAACGCCGCCCCCACACACACACTACTGCATCAAAGTTACTACTTATGATTAACAAAGGCATTCGTTTTGTGGCATTAACGTTATATAGTTACGCGTTCAATAACATCAGCGTATTTACCCGAACATAGCAACGTCCGAGGACGACCTAGATAGATAGCAAGCATTACTCGTTCATATCTCAGCCCGTGCTGAGTTGTGCCCATTCTGCGGTCTGTTAATAAAGTTTTCAATCAGACAGATGTATGGAAAGGCTTTTATTATAACATTCGTTGCAGTAAAATCATTATGCCTCGTTTAGTCATCTGCGGAGCGCTGGTAATCTACTAGTCGACCGCGGGCAGCTAACGTTGTTGTTGTTGAGCTCTCGTCAAAATCAATGGAGGACATTCTGGAAATAAAAAACGAATACACGCTTGCCGATTGGTGCTAAGAACAGCAGGGCGGGTGCAAGCGGTGTGACGTAATTGGCAGACTCGACTGTCAATCAAAATTATTCTGTTGCCGGCTGAATGATTGAATGAATGAAAACTTTATTAACAGATTGCAGAATGGGTACAATACAGTACAGCTCAATACAACAACAGTGGACTGGAGGATGAAGACCAGAAAAAGACTTTCGGCTTTTTTACATAAGGGTCCTCCATTTTCAATTCATCAAAACATTTAGAGACATACAAATATACAGTAGTTTCATAAAAATGCTAAAATGCTATTGATTGATTGATTTAAAACTGTATTAACATATTGCAGAATGGGTACAGTACAGCTCAATACATACAATTGTTAAGGGGATGCAGACCAGAGAGAGACTTTCGTCTCGTTTACATCAGGGTCCCCCATTTTCAATTAATCATATTTCATATCTAAATCATATAATATCTCATTGCTAAATATATGCAATATATAATCTAATAATCCAATAATCTAAATCTAATATAAAAATGCTAAATGCATGGGTATTTTATTTTGTCTTTAATGTTAGCTTGCAAACTCAAATACTGTCTTGGTAAGCCTCATAATGAATTGTTTGGGGAAAAAAAGAAAAACATCGTGATGTGTATCGTGTATCGCCGAAAGGTCAGAAAATATCGTGATATCATATTTAGGCCATATCGCCCAGCCCTAAGACTCACCACCCACTCTGCCATGCTCCCTAGAGAGAGAGACAAACTCACCACCCACTCTGCCATGCTCCCTAGTAGAGACAGCAGACTCACCACCCACTCTACCCACTCTGCCATGCTCCCTAGAGAGACAGCAGACTAACCACCCACTCTGCCATGCTCCCTAGTAGAGACAGCAGACTCACCACCCACTCTGCCATGCTCCCTAGAGAGACAGCAGACTCACCACCCACTCTGCCATGCTCCCTAGAGAGACAGACTCACCACCCACTCTGCCATGCTCCCTAGAGTGACAGCAGACTAACCACCCACTCTGCCATGCTCCCTAGTAGAGACAGCAGACTAACCACCCACTCTGCCATGCTCCCTAGTAGAGACAGCAGACTCACCACCCACTCTGCCATGCTCCCTAGAGAGACAGCAGACTAACCACCCACTCTGCCATGCTCCCTAGAGAGACAACAGACTCACCACCCACTCTGCCATGCTCCCTAGAGAGACAGCAGACTAACCACCCACTCTGCCATGCTCCCTAGAGAGACAACAGACTCACCACCCACTCTGCCATGCTCCCTAGGGAGACAGCAGACTCACCACCCACTCTGCCATGCTCCCTAGAGAGACAGCAGACTCACCACCCACTCTGCCATGCTCCCTAGAGAGACAGCAGACTCACCACCCACTCTGCCATGCTCCCTAGAGAGACAGACTCACCACCCACTCTGCCATGCTCCCTAGTAGAGACAGCAGACTAACCACCCACTCTGCCATGCTCCCTAGGGAGACAGCAGACTCACCACCCACTCTGCCATGCTCCCTAGAGAGACAGCAGACTAACCACCCACTCTGCCATGCTCCCTAGAGAGACAACAGACTCACCACCCACTCTGCCATGCTCCCTAGAGAGACAGCAGACTAACCACCCACTCTGCCATGCTCCCTAGAGAGACAACAGACTCACCACCCACTCTGCCATGCTCCCTAGGGAGACAGCAGACTCACCACCCACTCTGCCATGCTCCCTAGAGAGACAGCAGACTCACCACCCACTCTGCCATGCTCCCTAGAGAGACAGCAGACTCACCACCCACTCTGCCATGCTCCCTAGAGAGACAGCAGACTCACCACCCACTCTGCCATGCTCCCTAGAGAGACAACAGACTCACCACCCACTCTGCCATGCTCCCTAGTAGAGACAGCAGACTAACCACCCACTCTGCCATGCTCCCTAGAGAGACAGCAGACTAACCACCCACTCTGCCATGCTCCCTAGAGAGACAGCAGACTAACCACCCACTCTGCCATGCTCCCTAGAGAGACAGCAGACTAACCACCCACTCTGCCATGCTCCCTAGTAGAGACAGCAGACTCACCACCCACTCTGCCATGCTCCCTAGTAGAGACCGCAGACTAACCACCCACTCTGCCATGCTCCCTAGAGAGACAGCAGACTCACCACCCACTCTGCCATGCTCCCTAGTAGAGACAGCAGACTAACCACCCACTCTGCCATGCTCCCTAGAGAGACAGCAGACTCACCACCCACTCTGCCATGCTCCCTAGAGAGACAGACTAACCACCCACTCTGCCATGCTCCCTAGAGAGACAACAGACTCACCACCCACTCTGCCATGCTCCCTAGAGAGACAGACTCACCACCCACTCTGCCATGCTCCCTAGAGAGACAGACTCACCACCCACTCTGCCATGCTCCCTAGTAGAGACAGCAGACTAACCACCCACTCTGCCATGCTCCCTAGGGAGACAGCAGACTCACCACCCACTCTGCCATGCTCCCTAGAGAGACAGCAGACTAACCACCCACTCTGCCATGCTCCCTAGAGAGACAGACTAACCACCCACTCTGCCATGCTCCCTAGAGAGACAGACTCACCACCCACTCTGCCATGCTCCCTAGAGAGACAGACTCACCACCCACTCTGCCATGCTCCCTAGTAGAGACAGCAGACTAACCACCCACTCTGCCATGCTCCCTAGAGAGACAACAGACTAACCACCCACTCTGCCATGCTCCCTAGAGAGACAACAGACTAACCACCCACTCTGCCATGCTCCCTAGGGAGACAGCAGACTCACCACCCACTCTGCCATGCTCCCTAGAGAGAGACAGACTCACCACCCACTCTGCCATGCTCCCTAGAGAGACAGCAGACTAACCACCCACTCTGCCATGCTCCCTAGAGAGACAGCAGACTCACCACCCACTCTGCCATGCTCCCTAGAGAGACAGCAGACTCACCACCCACTCTGCCATGCTCCCTAGAGAGACAACAGACTCACCACCCACTCTGCCATGCTCCCTAGAGAGACAGCAGACTAACCACCCACTCTGCCATGCTCCCTAGGGAGACAGCAGACTCACCACCCACTCTGCCATGCTCCCTAGAGAGACAGCAGACTCACCACCCACTCTGCCATGCTCCCTAGAGAGACAGCAGACTCACCACCCACTCTGCCATGCTCCCTAGAGAGACAGCAGACTAACCACCCACTCTGCCATGCTTCCTAGAGAGACAACAGACTCACCACCCACTCTGCCATGCTCCCTAGAGAGACAGCAGACTAACCACCCACTCTGCCATGCTCCCTAGTAGAGACAGCAGACTAACCACCCACTCTGCCATGCTCCCTAGAGAGACAGCAGACTAACCACCCACTCTGCCATGCTCCCTAGTAGAGACAGCAGACTAACCACCCACTCTGCCATGCTCCCTAGAGAGACAGCAGACTAACCACCCACTCTGCCATGCTTCCTAGAGAGACAACAGACTCACCACCCACTCTGCCATGCTCCCTAGTAGAGACAGCAGACTAACCACCCACTCTGCCATGCTCCCTAGAGAGACAGACTAACCACCCACTCTGCCATGCTCCCTAGAGAGACAGCAGACTCACCACCCACTCTGCCATGCTCCCTAGTAGCGACAGCAGACTAACCACCCACTCTGCCATGCTCCCTAGTAGTGACAGCAGACTAACCACCCACTCTGCCATGCTCCCTAGAGAGACAGAGACTAACCACCCACTCTGCCATGCTCCCTAGAGAGACAGCAGACTCACCACCCACTCTGCCATGCTCCCTAGAGAGACAGCAGACTAACCACCCACTCTGCCATGCTCCCTAGAGAGACAGACTCACCACCCACTCTGCCATGCTCCCTAGAGAGACAACAGACTAACCACCCACTCTGCCATGCTCCCTAGAGAGACAGACTCGCCACCCACTCTGCCATGCTCCCTAGTAGGGACAGCAGACTAACCACCCACTCTGCCATGCTCCCTAGAGAGACAGCAGACTAACCACCCACTCTGCCATGCTCCCTAGAGAGACAGCAGACTCACCACCCACTCTGCCATGCTCCCTAGAGAGACAGCAGACTCACCACCCACTCTGCCATGCTCCCTAGTAGAGACATCAGACTAACCACCCACTCTGCCATGCTCCCTAGAGAGACAGCAGACTAACCACCCACTCTGCCATGCTCCCTAGAGAGACAGACTCACCACCCACTCTGCCATGCTCCCTAGAGAGACAACAGACTAACCACCCACTCTGCCATGCTCCCTAGAGAGACAGACTCGCCACCCACTCTGCCATGCTCCCTAGTAGAGACAGCAGACTAACCACCCACTCTGCCATGCTCCCTAGAGAGACAGCAGACTAACCACCCACTCTGCCATGCTCCCTAGTAGTGACAGCAGACTAACCACCCACTCTGCCATGCTCCCTAGAGAGACAGCAGACTAACCACCCACTCTGCCATGCTCCCTAGAGAGACAGCAGACTCACCACCCACTCTGCCATGCTCCCTAGAGAGACAGCAGACTCACCACCCACTCTGCCATGCTCCCTAGAGAGACAGACTAACCACCCACTCTGCCATGCTCCCTAGAGAAACAGACTCACCAATAAGCAGGCAGAGTGGGGGCCGTCACAACAGCGAACATTGTCTATAAGTCGAGGTATTGCTATTTTTTCATCTGCATAATTTCTAAGGCTGAGACGATGTGCCATTTGAAAGAATCGATAAATCGGGACAAAATTATCGATATCGATATTTGTATTAGTATTTATTTTTAAATTTATTTTAATTCGTTTTTATTTTATTATTTAAACAACAAATTAATGTTTATTTTGCAGCAATTCTTTGTCGTTGCCGCCATTTTTAGTGTTACAGATTTCCCCATTCAAAACTACCACAGTTTAGTTTAGTTTATTTGGATTTCCATTAGCCATTGCCACATGCATAGGCTACTATTACTGGGGTTCACAGAAATCAATACAATACAATAAAATCAATACAATTAATACAATACAATAAAACAATACAATACATCTCAATAACACCTAAAAATATTATATAATAAAATATCTAAGTTCACCAATCACACATACCCATCTACTCAATCATGTTTCAAGGCATATATGTTCACTTAAAGCACAACAATACATCTCAATACAATATACAAATATATTAAAAATCTAAGTTCAACAATCACACATACCCAGACAGACAGTCATATCAGACAGTGATCCTTCTCATGTTACAGTCTGGTCTCTGGATGTGATGGAGGAGTGCACTGCATATTGAACGCACAGTGCAGAGTTGCAATTCAACTTAATTTACATGAAAGGGGGATGTTTTAACTAAAACATGCCACAAGACCTAGTATTTTAGTATAAAGTATAAAACATAAAAATATATATTTTGAAATTCTCTTTTTATTGATTTTCTCCAGGGTCCATACAAGCATGTCATGATGACTTCACTTTCATTTATCTCAGCCTTCTGTAATACAGTTTTCATCCATTGTTAATACCTCTGAGTTAAAGTGCAGAAGTACAAGTACACACACAAGGACCCATACAGTCAATAACATCCTATACTTCTTTTTTTCTAAACAAACAAAAACAATAACCAAAAATAACAATCATATGTCTGGGTGCATCTTCCTGACACTCGACTCCCTTTACACAAGGTTCACTTAAAAATGTACCCGAAAGGACGTAGCTATACACATTAAACAAATGAAGATCGTAACGGTGTAATGTACATTATCCATCTTTCCCATTTCTTCCCGAATCTTGTCCTGTTGCAGCCTAAACGAAAAAGTAATTCTTTCCATCTTAAAAATATCATAAATAATATCAATCCAATCCTCCACTGTAGGAATTTCTGTTCTTAACCACTTTCTAGTAATGGCTTTCCTGCCAGCCGCACTTAGTATCTGAAATATACATCTATCCCCATTTTCTGATGGCCTGGCGCCCAAATATAGACTCTCCAACTTAAATGGGATGTCCACCTGGAATACTTTTCCAAAGATTGTATGGACCTCCCTCCAGAAAGGCATCAGCGAGGGACAAGACCAGAACATGTGGTAATGAGGCCACACTGTCTCCAGCAGTTGGAAGATTTGAGCTGGAGTACTGAAGAACCTAGTCAGGGATTTCCAACTAAATACTCTCCATACGGGTGAACTTGATGTTTTTCATTGTATTTCACATAAATCCTCCCATTCCTCTTCCGTTATATTTAGGTTCACCTCCCTTTCCCATTTCTGTTTTACATACGATGAATTGCCTTTCGTCTGTTGTAATCCCCTATAAAGTCTTGAGATGTGTCGGATACAAAGGTCTGATGACCATATAGAATATAGAATATACCTGGAGCGGGCTGTACGTGAACACCAGCCCCGTCCAGTCAGGTGCCTTAGCACAGGTCCCCGGCAGGCAAGTAATAAACAAAGGCGTTTTCAAATGGCAAATGATATTTATTATAGCGGGGCTTGAAACCCACTGTTTTCCCAAAGGGAAAATGATGTTTATTACAGTGGGGATTTAAACCCACAGCACACTCCTTAAGGA
Source organism: Notolepis coatsorum (assembly GCF_963971535.1). Lineage (NCBI taxonomy): Eukaryota > Metazoa > Chordata > Actinopteri > Aulopiformes > Paralepididae > Notolepis > Notolepis coatsorum. Next base: position 17,845,978 of record NC_140170.1, on the reverse strand, counting down.
CCCAATTAAATAAGTGGATTTCAGCACAGGAATCATCGAATCTTTCATTAATCTGTACCACTCTGAAGGAAATCCGTCAGGTCCCGGGGCCTTACTTGATTTGAGATGAGCTATAGCTGAACTAATTTCTTCCTCCGATATTTCAGTTGCGAGCTGATTACTCTGCTCACTGGTTATTTTAGGAAGATGAATTGTCTTAAAGAAATCCTCCATCTTTGCTTTGTCAAATTGGGGTTGGGAATATAAATTCTTATAAAATGTTTCGAAACAGTTTTGTATATCACTTAGTTTGTGTTGCATAATGTTAGTCAGAGGGTCTTTAATCTTATGAATTGAATTATCCGCCTGTTTTCTCAATTTATACGCCAACAGTTTACTTGCGTTTGCTCCCCCTTCATAATATTTCTGTTTTGTAAATATCATCTTTCTTTGAATATCTTCTGTATATATCTCATTTATTTCATTCTTTTTCCTAATTATTTGTTTTGGAGGTATCAAGATTAGGATTTAATCTAATGTTGAAGTCCCCCCGCAAATCAGGACCCCCTGAGTCTCCACTATTATCAAATCAAATAGAATCTTATAAAATTCCCATTTCGAGTTAGGTGGGGCATAAATGTTTAGTAAAGTTATCAATGTCCCGCCCAAATTTCCTCTTATCAAAACATATCTCCCCTCCGTATCTTTCTTTTCAAATGTGAGTTAAAAACAAAGTTTGCTGGAAATTAGTATCGCCACTCCCCTCCTGTGGCCCGCCGGATATGAGGATGAAAACTGGTATTTAAAACCCATTCTCTTCAGTTTTGCATGCTCTATGTCTGTAAGATGTGTTTCCTGCAAAAAGGCCACTTCCACTTTATCTCTTTTCAATTTAGTTAATATCTTGCTTCTTTTGATTGGATTGAGTAAACCGTGCAGTGCGTGCACATTATACGTTACAATTTTAACTGCTTGCATATTGTCCAATAGAATTAAACACATATCGATAGTGAACTCACTGTATCAAAGGTAACCCCCCAGATGCTGCAAAGAACAGCAGCAACAAAAAACCCATAAATGGGCAAGAACACAATACAAACATCAACAAAAAAAATTACTTCCATGTGTGGGGTCTTCCTCCTGACCCTAAGTGAGCCCCGACTGTAAGAGGGCTTTGAGGGATAACCTCTCCCCCGTATTGGTGGGAGAGGGCCTTCACTTGTCAGCATTTTCCAGTCCATGCTGCAGTGCTGTCCATTAGGTTATGTGGCTAAGGAAACAGCCCAGACCACACATGTATATTCTTTAGTTATTGCCAACAAAGTACTCTTCTCGTATGCAGTAATTATTCACAGTCTGTCCCGAATGCCTTGAACCCTTGAATGCCTTGAAAAATATATATATATATTTTTTACACATGCAAAAAAATTGATAATTATCAATAAATCGATAAGTGGTCTCAGCCTTAATCATTTCGTGGTGCTGTAATTAACACAATGCAAGGATTCAACGTCCCTGATGACATCACTGTTGTGTGTGGATGCGTGTGTGAGGTTATGTCCAAAATAAATCGGCATTGTTGTTTCGAAGTTACTTTTTCAACAGTGTACTTATTCAGCTGTTGTTGGCTAACTGATTATAGACATTTCGTTTGTTTGTTTCTGAATCAGTCTTTGCATTTTATCTTACAGTTTGTTCCTTGTGCATCCGGAAGTTCCTCTCCTACAAATTAGAATGTCCGCTTTGCAGATCGGTGAGTAGAAACTGGGACTGAAGGAACAATTAGTCCGCACCGCTTTGCACATTCATCTTTCCGTAAGGTAGTGGGTTTTAATGTGAAAAGAAACGCGGCTATTATTCATGTTAAACGAGACTTTGTGTTTCACCTTTTTATATACTTTCTTTCTTTTAATTATCTAGCCGGCAGTGGAGCTGGATCTCAGAAACAACCGGTTACTGGATGACTTGGTCACAAGCTTTAAAACGACAAGGTAACCATTCTTTAGACACCTAACACACTTTATATTTATTGGTAAAGAATTTGCACTACAACTCATACCTCATTGAATTGAATTGAATACTTTATTTTGACACAAATCGTATGACAAAAAAAACATTTTAAAAGACAAGACAATAACAGTGTCAATAACGCAGGTCAAAAATGGATAAAACACAATAAAGCCAAGGCTTGTTTCCATTGTGGTCCATACATGGAACATAAAAAGGCACAGAAACACAAATGGACATGTACACTGACAGGACACATTCTAAAAAAAAAATTATAAAAACACCTAACCTGACAACTCATACAGTTAACTAATGTTAAAAGAAAATCCGCAAACCCTTAAAAGCAACTCATGATAAAAGAAATAAAAGCCAAGTTATGATAAAAGAGATAAAAAAAAACATTTTAAGACCAATTTGAGTTGCTGCTGAGCCATGTTTTTAGGGCGGATTTAAATCCGAGAGGGGAGTTCAGGAGTTTTAAAAATGTTGGCAGGGCATTCCACATTACCGTAGCAGAGTAAAAAAATCACACCTTACTTTAAATTGTACCTAAATTGTACCTCATCCCATTTCTGCATTGTACTGTATTGTATTGTAACTCAGTTACTTTTATACTCTGCATTGTATATTGTACATTGAACACTTTTGTCTACGTACTTGACTTCTATTTTATACTTATTTTATACTTATCTATTTTTATCTAACACACTCTCTGGAGCAAAACAGAAAGAAGCATTTTATATAAAAGTATTTTTGTATGACAACTAATAAAGAAACTTGAACTTGATTCATTCTCACCATAGGGAAATGTTTTGAATCCGGTTTCAACATCGAGCCCAAACTGACATAGTGCTGTTTTTAAATTTATTTTTTATATATATATTATTACATTTTTATTTAACCTTTATTTAACCAGGAAAAAGTCTCATTGAGATTAAAAATCTCTTTTACAAGAGTGTCCTGGCCAAGATAGGCAGCAGCACAGTTACAATTTCACATTTACAGACGAAAACTATTTAAAAAAACAAACGTATAGCAATTAAAAACAAGGACAATTCACAGAACCATTTAAAGTCAGTCAAAACATCTGCAGCCAGATGTGCTATATGGGCAGATGTGATATAATAAACTGTGTTCAGTACTGATTTGGATACAATGTGAAGGCGTGTGTGGCTGACACTACGCCCCGCTTCACTCGGCTGACACGCCTGGGTGACACGGTGTCTTTCTCCTCGCCTTCCCCTCAAAACCGGGTTCATCCTGGATATTTATACAAAAGAAAATCAAGTTAATGCGCGGGCGCTTTATAGACTTTGCCCTCAAGAGCGGCGGAAGCGGTATAGCGGGCGAAACGGCACACGGGACTCCTCCCATCTCTGCCAACAAACGCAGCAGGTGGAGCAGGAGGAGGTATAGAGCGGAAGAATTCTCCCGGGGCTGACGCCGTCGCCGTCTCTCTCCGGGGATTCTGGGGAAACTATAAGTAAGTCGTGAGTAATGACGGCAGATTAGCGGTTGATTTCGCGATAGGCTGTTGTTATTGGCGGGATTAGAGTTTGTGTCCTCGGGGGAGGGGGGGGGGGGGGGGGGGGGGGGGGGGCTACGACGACGACGACCAATTTCAAGATGCTTTAGTGATGTTTCAGAAATACTTCCATTTGCCTGCCGTCGGTAATCCTCCCCCCCGACTTCAGGATTTCCTTTAAATCAAATGGGGATTTTGTTTTCATAAACCGGGGTCGTGCCAGGCTACTTCTTTACGACGCTCTGGTATGTCTTTGTTGTGAATCTTTAGGGTCTAGGCCTATACCTTTTTTATTATTATTATTTTTTTATTACAATTGGCTGTTTCATTAAAAATAATTGGACTGATGCTAAGTTGTACCTAGAGATGAGGTACTATAGTGGATACGACCTCTCACTGACCCCCCCCCCCCCAGAATCATATCCTATACCCTTGCAAGCTTGAGGCCTCGTCCCACGATCACCATCTCTCCAGTTTCAACCTCAAGTGACCTATAGACCACCCCTCCACCCCTGCACCCCTGCACCCCTCCACCCCTGCACCCCTCCACCCCTCACCCCTGCGACACTTCCGGTGTCCTGAGCTCATGGAAGAGCGCGGGGGGGAGAAAATGATTGAATGTTGACGAGAGCCTTGACGTAACTAGTGCTTGTAGCTACGGCTGTGGGGGTGCTGGAGACATGATCCAATAGACCAGTGTTTCTCAACTGGTGGGTCGCGACCCAAAAGTGGGTCGCAGGGCCATTTTGAGTGGGTCGCGGATGTGTGTGTAATTTTTTTTTTTTTATTATATATATTTTTTTCACTACCTATCTTTGTGAAAGTGGCTTTTCAGCTCTGGTCCAGCTGAAGACAAAGCGGAGGAACAGATTGGACATTGAGCATGACCTCAGAGTTGTTTTGTCTACCATCACCCCAGACTTTGAGACTCTTGTCAGGAGCAAACAACATCCCCAGTTATCCCATTAGTTCCCTGGGATGTTAAGCTAAGACGTCTGCTAAGAAGGATATATTATTTATTATTATTATAATTTTATTTCATTGTGTTTTTAGCCCTAGTTGCACTTTTGTTGCAACCCCAGTTATCCCATTAGTTCCCCCAAACTTAAATAATACTGATCGGCGTCCCCCGCCGCCCCCATTTCATCCATAGATGCTCTGTAATAGTCCGGATGCTACGCAGTTTGTTTTATTTCATTCGTATATATACAGCAGAAATGGCGTTTGATATAACATGACTAGCCTTTAGCCTCATATCTAGCTTCCCAGAAAAAACACGAGACGAAAACTGCGATAAAGCTTATATTCACGACGCTATAAAATGACAACCAACCGATGGATTTTTATTTTCTTTAAGCCATTATGAAGGCACGGTTTATGCACTCAAGTGACAATGAGAATGGACAGATAGCAATACTATAAAGTATATATATAGCTGTTAGAAAGTACATCGGTTTGTTGACAAACCCTGGTCGTCCAGAACCATATTACACTGCAAACCGTGGTCGCCAATGTGTTAAGCTAAGAAGTCTGCTAAGAAGCGTAATTATTTATTATTATTATTATTATTATTATTATTATTATTATTATTATTATTATTATTATTATTATTATTATTATTATTATTATTATTATTATTATTATTATTATTATTATTATTATTTTATTTCATTGGGTTTTTAGCCCTAGTTGCACTTTTGTTGCAACCCCAGTTATCCCATTAGTTCCCCCAAACTTAGGTCTGTTATGTTAAGCTAAGAAATCGGCTAAGAAGCATATATTATTTATTATTATTTTATTTCGTTGGGTTTTTAGCCCTAGTTGCACTTTTGTTGCACTTTTTGTGTTTATTTCATGTTTTTAACAGTGCATGAAAGATTGTGTATTACTGATTTTTTTTCTTTTCTTTTTTAATAAATCATAGTGGTTCAAAAATTTGCGTCGCGACTTAATGCCTAAGGAAAATGTTGGGTCCCGAGGCGAGACCAGTTGAGAACCACTGCAGTAGACTTCTTTATGCGCCAGAGTCTCCTGAACACGGGAGACGCCAATCTCGAGTCGATTGCCCAGGTGGTCTCCAGCAGCACCCCCCACAGCCGTAGCTACAGTACACCACCACTTACTGTACGTCAACGAGGCTCTCTTCAACATTCATACATGTTCTCCCCCGCGCTCCTCCATGAGCTCAATTTAACACGGACGTGCAGCGGTCTATCTCCACCTCCGCCCCCCCCCTTCTGGATCCTCCAATCACAATTGTCGCTTCCCTCGGGGAGCTTGATCTCTTCACAGTCTTCCGAATGCTAATGATAGTAAAGGGTTAACCTGCTGTAGTGTGGTAGTGAAATGGTTAAATCAAATCAAATCAAATTTATTTATAGGGCCCGACAACACACGTTAATGTCCCCATGGGCCGTACAGGTCTTCTTTAAACAGGTCAAGAAGACAACATAACAATAAGTCAAGAACAGAACAAGAACACCATAGGGTCCAAATTTTTTTTAGATGAATGCAAATAAATGAAAGAATGCAAGCACTCCCAGACATACCCCACGCGAAGGTAAGGAAAAACTCACTAAAACCTAACAATAGGGAAAAAAGCTCCACAGGCAGTGTGGAGGAGAGAAACCTTAGAAGGGCCGTTCAAGGGGGGATCTCCCTTCTTAGATGTTGGTGATAGTAGTGTTGCAGACGGACAGTTGGTAAGCATGCACTCATGTGTGTGGTGAAACACAGATGAGTGCATGCAATAGCAACTGTACATTTTGAAAAATTAAAGATAGAGCTAATAGCGATAGCAACTGAACATTTTGAAAGATTAAAGATAGAGTTGATAGCGGATCTATTTGAGGCACAGGGGCGGCGCAGAGAGGGTCACGTCCTCCCCGTCTTAGTCACGGGACATTCAACACTCCGGTCGTTGCTCAGGGACAGCCGGAGACAGGGAGATAGGGGGTGGCGCAGAGAGGGTCGCGAACTCCCCGACATCATCGCGGGACATCCGGCACTCCGGTCACCACTACGAGACCTCCGGAGACAGGGGGGCACGCAGAGGGGGTCGCAATCTCCCGGCCTTCGTCACGGGACGTCCAACACTCCGGACAACACTCCAGGACAGCAAGTCATAGGAAGACAGGGAGACGGGACAGGCGTTAGACAGCTCATGAGATTGTAGTAGGCGGACATAGCAATAGATACAAGTGGTAGGCATATATGTGAATGGAGTAGATATATGAAGTAAGCGTATTATGTGAATAGAATAGAAGTACTTAACCCAGCAATGAAACCGCGTTGACTGTTAATCTGTTAACAGTCTGTTAATCAGTTGACAGGACCACGGACAGACGGCGGAGAATAACTGATCCAAGGCCTCGGAGGTGCATGTAGAGCAGTCACTACAAGCTTGGCCAAGACCCCGAGGCATCCATCACCTTGGTCAGCGCCAGGAGACGGGTACTCAGAGAGAAGGGGGGGGGGGGGGGAGGGGGGGAGAGGGGGGGAGAGGGGGGGGGGGGGGAGAGTTAGAGAGTTCCCATGTTTGTGGTGCTGCAAAGGAGCAGACATGTAGTACCCTGTAGTGCCATGTAGTACCCCGTAGTGCCATGTAGTACCCTATAGTACCCCATAGTGCCATGTAGTACCCCGTAGTATCCTGTAGTACCCTGTAGTGCCATGTAGTACCCTGTGGTGCCTTGTGGTACCATGTAGTACCCCGTAGTGCCATGTAGTTCCATGTAGTGCCATGTAGAGCTATGTAAGCCATGTAGTACCCTGTAATGCCATGCAGTACCATGTAGTACTCTGTGGTACCATGTAGTACCCTGTACCCTAACTAAACTACCCTATAGTAAACTACCCAGTGGTACCATGTAGTACCCTGTACCATAACTAAACTACACAGATTAATCTAAAGGTCAGTCCCCGACCAGGTGAGATCAAGGTAGGTTGAAGGAGAGAGAGAAAAGATGAGTCTTAAGCAGGGATTTAAAAGCTTCGACAGAGCAGGCGCCCCTGATGACGGCAGGTAATTTGTTCCACAGGTAGGGAGCGCGGTAGACAAAGGCTCTGTGGCCGGCGGATTTCTTTTTAACCCTAGGGGTCGATAGAAGCCCCGCATTTTGTGAGCGCAGAGCACGAGCGGGCGAGTATCGGGAGATGAGATCGGATAGATAGAGCGGTGCAAGCCCATTTAAAATTTTGTAGGTGAGGAGTAGCACTTTAAAGTCAGAGCGGGCTTGGATAGGAAGCCAATGTAGGGCGGACAAAACTGGTGTGATGTGATCAAATTTTCTAGTTCTAGTTAGTATCCGTGCAGCCGCATTTTGCACGAGTTGAAGATTTTTGATGCTTGAATTAGGTAGGCCTGAAAAAAGTGCATTACAGTAGTCCAGACGTGATGAGACAAAAGCATGAATCAGGGTTTCAGCATCAGCCAGAGTTAAAATGGGGCGTATTTTTGCGATATTACGAAGATGGAAGAATGCAATTTTGGTGACATTTTTTATATGTGCATTAAATGAGAGGGAGGAATCAAAAATGACTCTGAGGTTTTTTATGGTGGAGCTCTGGGATACATGACAGGTATCAAAGTTGAGGGAGATGTCCTGAAACAGGCCTCTGTGGTTTGGGGGGCCAACAATTAACATCTCAGTTTTATCTGCATTAAGGAGTAGAAAGTTTTGCGACATCCATTTTTTGACGGCAAGCAAGCAGGCCTCAAGGTTTTGTAGTTGGGAGGAATCATTTGGCTTAATAGGTATATATAATTGGGTGTCATCAGCGTAAAAATGAAAGTTTATGCCAAATTTGCGTATGATATCGCCGAGGGGTAGCATGTAAATCGAAAATAGCAAAGGGCCCAGGACAGAGCCTTGTGGGACACCACATTGCACTGGGAGGGTCTCAGATGTTAAATCATTATAGACCACGCAGTGTGTTCTATCAGTTAAATAGGATTTAAACCAAGCTAGTGCGAGACCCCGAATGCCAACATGGTTCTCATAGTCTTTCTTTGGGAACTGTTAAGCCTTAGTGTAGGTGTTCACATTTTTGTTACTCAATCCCAATTATTGGTATTTCAAAACAATGAAGCCATAACGATGCATGTAAAAATACTGAACAGATGGTTCACTTTATCTCAATGACAAGCATCCTAGACAGTTAATATATGGCTAATGTTTGCCATTTACCTCTGCTAGAAGTGCTATTGTTTTTTTGTGATAAAAGGTGAAAAATAATCCATTATAATTGGGGATGTTCGATATTGTTTTTTTTTTTACCAATATCCCGATATTGTCCAACTATTTAATTTTCGATACCAACCGATACCGATATATGCGGGGTCCCCCCCCCCCAAAAACGGAATAATTTCAGGTAATTAACATTACATATCTCTTGTCGTGGAATTAACACAACATTATGCATACTTTTCACAATAAATAAAAAGCCAATATCGGTAGGCCGATAATATCGGACATCCCTAATTATAATCAAGACATGACTGGAATAAATTATGTTCATCTTGAAACTTATAAGTGAAACAAGATGGAGGCAGACGGTGAAGGAACACGGTGAACCTTTTTGTTTAATTTCTACCATATTTACTTGTTTTCGCCTACAATCACCACACTTTTGGTGGACCTGGACACCACATATGTGATATAAATGTGTAGGGGGGGGGGGGGGGTCTTCTTTTATATGTTCTTCACAGTAAACGAGGCCAATGTGTCTCAGGTTGACAAGGAAAATGATTGTATAATTTCTCTTTTTAGTTGAAAACAGGGCCGACACAAGGGTGAGATCGTGTAGGCATCAAAACATGGGGCTATAGTGACCGGGCCCAGCTGTTCTATATGTAACAGAACCCAGCTGTTCTATATGTAACAGAACCCAGCTGTTCTATATGTAACAGAACCCAGCTGTTCTATATGTAACAGAACCCAGCTGTTCTATATGTAACAGAACCCAGCTGTTCTATATGTGACAGAACCCAGCTGTTCTATATGTAACAGAACCCAGCTGTTCTATATGTGACAGAACCCAGCTGTTCTATATGTGACAGAACCCAGCTGTTCTATATGTAACAGAACCCAGCTGTTCTATATGTGACAGAACCCAGCTGTTATATATGTGACAGAACCCATCTGTTCTATATGTAACAGAACCCAGCTGTTCTATATGTAACAGAACCCAGCTGTTCTATATGTGACAGAACCCAGCTGTTCTATATGTAACATAACCCAGCTGTTCTATATGTGACAGAACCCAGCTGTTCTATATGTAACAGAACCCAGCTGTTCTATATGTAACAGAACCCAGCTGTTCTATATGTAACAGAACCCAGCTGTTCTATATGTAACAGAACCCAGCTGTTCTATATGTAACAGAACCCAGCTGTTCTATATGTAACAGAACCCAGCTGTTCTATATGTGACAGAACCCAGCTGTTCTATATGTGACAGAACCCAGCTGTTATATATGTAACAGAACCCAGCTGTTCTATATGTAACAGAACCCAGCTGTTCTATATGTAACAGAACCCAGCTGTTCTATATGTAACAGAACCCAGCTGTTCTATATGTAACAGAACCCAGCAGTTCTATATGTAACAGAACCAAGCTGTTCTATATGTAACAGAACCCAGCTGTTTTATATGTAACAGAACACTGCGGTCAAGTGAGCCGTCTTTTGCTTTTGCGTGGTCAAGTGAGCCGCTCTTGTTTTTCGAGTGCGCGATTAGTTCCAGGTTTACGGTAATGCATTAAAACAAGCCTGGGACGCTGTTGTAATGAACCGACGTGACTTTTGAACACAGTCTCACAAGTAGATCTTACAGAAATACTTAATATGACATTGAATGCGCATCGAATCAATAGGACGTTTAGTCTAATCAATAGGACGTTTCGTATGTGCAGTATTATTGAACATCGAATCAATAGGACGCGCAGTAAGTATATTCGATCACTAAACTAAAGCTACAGACAATTCCACAGAGGAACACTTCCGGTGAGGATTTCAAAGTAAAGGATGGCATGTGGTTCATTTCTATTATTTCATAAGTAGTTTATTACACTGCCATGTTTGTACTTAATACTTCTCAAGACTACTTGCACAAATAATATTAACTACTTTTACTGTGTACTTTGAGTAATTTGAGTTTCAAAGTCCTTTTTATAGAACAATGAGTATTTTCGACTAACTTTGATGTGGGATAAAAAAAGATTTTCCCATAAGCACCTTATGAAACTGCCATGGTTGTACTTAGTACCTCTTAGACTACGTGTACAAATTATATGAAATATTTTTACTGTGTACTTTTTGAGTAATTTCAGTTTTAAAGTCCCCAGAATCAGCATTTTCGACTAACTTTGATGTGGGATAAAAAAAGATTTTCCCATAAGCACCTTATGAAACTGCCATGGTTGGACTTAGTACCTCTTAGACTACCTGTACAAATTATATGAAATATTTTTACTGTGTACTTTTTGAGTAATTTCAGTTTTAAAGTCCCCAGAATCAGCATTTTCGACTAACTTTGATGTGGGATAAAAAAAGATTTTCCCATAAGCACCTTATGAAACTGCCATGGTTGGACTTAGTACCTCTTAGACTACCTGTACAAATTATATGAAATATTTTTACTGTGTACTTTTTGAGTAATTTCAGTTTCAAAGTCCCCAGAATCAGCATTTTCGACTAACTTTGATGTGGGATAAAAAAAGATTTTCCCATAAGCACCTTATGAAACTGCCATGGTTGTACTTAGTACCTCTTAGACTACTTGCACAAATTATATGAAATATTTTTACTGTGTACTTTTTGAGTAATTTCAGTTTTAAAGTCCCCAGAATCAGCATTTTCGACTAACTTTGATGTGGGATAAAAAAAGATTTTCCCATAAGCACCTTATGAAACTGCCATGGTTGTACTTAGTACCTCTTAGACTACTTGCACAAATTATATGAAATATTTTTACTGTGTACTTTTTGAGTAATTTCAGTTTTAAAGTCCCCAGAATCAGCATTTTCGACTAACTTTGATGTGGGATAAAAAAAGATTTTCCCATAAGCACCTTATGAAACTGCCATGGTTGTACTTAGTACCTCTTAGACTACTTGTACAAATTATATGAAATATTTTTACTGTGTACTTTTTGAGTAATTTCAGTTTTAAAGTCCTCAGAATCAGCATTTTCAACTAACTTTGATGTGGGATAAAAAAAGATTTTCCCATAAGCACCTTATGAAACTGCCATGGTTGTACTTAGTACCTCTTAGACTACCTGTACAAATTATATGAAATATTTTTACTGTGTACTTTTTGAGTAATTTCAGTTTTAAAGTCCTCAGAATCAGCATTTTCGACTAACTTTGATGTGGGATAAAAAAAGATTTTCCCATAAGCACCTTATGAAACTGCCATGGTTGTACTTAGTACCTCTTAGACTACTTGTACAAATTATATGAAATATTTTTACTGTGTACTTTTTGAGTAATTTCAGTTTTAAAGTCCCCAGAATCAGCATTTTCGACTAACTTTGATGTGGGATAAAAAAAGATTTTCCCATAAGCACCTTATGAAACTGCCATGGTTGTACTTAGTACCTCTTAGACTACGTGTACAAATTATATGAAATATTTTTACTGTGTACTTTTTGAGTAATTTCAGTTTCAAAGTCCCCAGAATCAGCATTTTCGACTAACTTTGATGTGGGATAAAAAAAGATTTTCCCATAAGCACCTTATGAAACTGCCATGGTTGTACTTAGTACCTCTTAGACTACTTGTACAAATTATATGAAATATTTTTACTGTGTACTTTTTGAGTAATTTCAGTTTTAAAGTCCTCAGAATCAGCATTTTCGACTAACTTTGATGTGGGATAAAAAAAGATTTTCCCATAAGCACCTTATGAAACTGCCATGGTTGTACTTAGTACCTCTTAGACTACGTGTACAAATTATATGAAATATTTTTACTGTGTACTTTTTGAGTAATTTGAGTTTCAAAGTCCCCAGAATCAGCATTTTCGACTAACTTTGATGTGGGATAAAAAAAGATTTTCCCATAAGCACCTTATGAAACTGCCATGGTTGTACTTAGTACCTCTTAGACTACTTGTACAAATTATATGAAATATTTTTACTGTGTACTTTTTGAGTAATTTCAGTTTTAAAGTCCTCAGAATCAGCATTTTCGACTAACTTTGATGTGGGATAAAAAAAGATTTTCCCATAAGCACCTTATGAAACTGCCATGGTTGTACTTAGTACCTCTTAGACTACGTGTACAAATTATATGAAATATTTTTACTGTGTACTTTTTGAGTAATTTCAGTTTTAAAGTCCCCAGAATCAGCATTTTCGACTAACTTTGATGTGGGATAAAAAAAGATTTTCCCATAAGCACCTTATGAAACTGCCATGGTTGTACTTAGTACCTCTTAGACTACGTGTACAAATTATATGAAATATTTTTACTGTGTACTTTTTGAGTAATTTCAGTTTCAAAGTCCCCAGAATCAGCATTTTCGACTAACTTTGATGTGGGATAAAAAAAGATTTTCCCATAAGCACCTTATGAAACTGCCATGGTTGTACTTAGTACCTCTTAGACTACTTGTACAAATTATATGAAATATTTTTACTGTGTACTTTTTGAGTAATTTCAGTTTTAAAGTCCTCAGAATCAGCATTTTCGACTAACTTTGATGTGGGATAAAAAAAGATTTTCCCATAAGCACCTTATGAAACTGCCATGGTTGTACTTAGTACCTCTTAGACTACGTGTACAAATTATATGAAATATTTTTACTGTGTACTTTTTGAGTAATTTGAGTTTCAAAGTCCCCAGAATCAGCATTTTCGACTAACTTTGATGTGGGATCAAAAAAGATTTTCCCATAAGCACCTTATGAAACTGCCATGGTTGTACTTAGTACCTCTTAGACTACCTGTACAAATTATATGAAATATTTTTACACAGTAAAAATATTTCATATAATTTGTACACGTAGTCTAAGAGGTACTAAGTACAACCATGGCAGTTTCATAAGGTGCTTATGGGAAAATCTTTTTTTATCCCACATCAAAGTTAGTCGAAAATGCTGATTCTGGGGACTTTAAAACTGAAATTACTCAAAAAGTACACAGTAAAAATATTTCATATAATTTGTACAAGTAGTCTAAGAGGTACTAAGTACAACCATGGCAGTTTCATAAGGTGCTTATGGGAAAATCTTTTTTTATCCCACATCAAAGTTAGTCGAAAATGCTGATTCTGGGGACTTTAAAACTGAAATTACTCAAAAAGTACACAGTAAAAATATTTCATATAATTTGTACAGGTAGTCTAAGAGGTACTAAGTACAACCATGGCAGTTTCATAAGGTGCTTATGGGAAAATCTTTTTTTATCCCACATCAAAGTTAGTCGAAAATGCTGATTCTGGGGACTTTAAAACTGAAATTACTCAAAAAGTACACAGTAAAAATATTTCATATAATTTGTGCAAGTAGTCTAAGAGGTACTAAGTACAACCATGGCAGTTTCATAAGGTGCTTATGGGAAAATCTTTTTTTATCCCACATCAAAGTTAGTCGAAAATGCTGATTCTGGGGACTTTGAAACTCAAATTACTCAAAAAGTACACAGTAAAAATATTTCATATAATTTGTACACGTAGTCTAAGAGGTACTAAGTACAACCATGGCAGTTTCATAAGGTGCTTATGGGAAAATCTTTTTTTATCCCACATCAAAGTTAGTCGAAAATGCTGATTCTGGGGACTTTAAAACTGAAATTACTCAAAAAGTACACAGTAAAAATATTTCATATAATTTGTGCAAGTAGTCTAAGAGGTACTAAGTACAACCATGGCAGTTTCATAAGGTGCTTATGGGAAAATCTTTTTTTATCCCACATCAAAGTTAGTCGAAAATGCTGATTCTGGGGACTTTGAAACTGAAATTACTCAAAAAGTACACAGTAAAAATATTTCATATAATTTGTACAGGTAGTCTAAGAGGTACTAAGTACAACCATGGCAGTTTCATAAGGTGCTTATGGGAAAATCTTTTTTTATCCCACATCAAAGTTAGTCGAAAATGCTGATTCTGGGGACTTTGAAACTCAAATTACTCAAAAAGTACACAGTAAAAATATTTCATATAATTTGTACACGTAGTCTAAGAGGTACTAAGTACAACCATGGCAGTTTCATAAGGTGCTTATGGGAAAATCTTTTTTTATCCCACATCAAAGTTAGTCGAAAATGCTGATTCTGGGGACTTTAAAACTGAAATTACTCAAAAAGTACACAGTAAAAATATTTCATATAATTTGTGCAAGTAGTCTAAGAGGTACTAAGTACAACCATGGCAGTTTCATAAGGTGCTTATGGGAAAATCTTTTTTTATCCCACATCAAAGTTAGTCGAAAATGCTGATTCTGGGGACTTTGAAACTGAAATTACTCAAAAAGTACACAGTAAAAATATTTCATATAATTTGTACAGGTAGTCTAAGAGGTACTAAGTACAACCATGGCAGTTTCATAAGGTGCTTATGGGAAAATCTTTTTTTTATCCCACATCAAAGTTAGTCGAAAATGCTGATTCTGAGGACTTTAAAACTGAAATTACTCAAAAAGTACACAGTAAAAATATTTCATATAATTTGTACACGTAGTCTAAGAGGTACTAAGTACAACCATGGCAGTTTCATAAGGTGCTTATGGGAAAATCTTTTTTTATCCCACATCAAAGTTAGTCGAAAATGCTGATTCTGGGGACTTTAAAACTGAAATTACTCAAAAAGTACACAGTAAAAATATTTCATATAATTTGTACAAGTAGTCTAAGAGGTACTAAGTACAACCATGGCAGTTTCATAAGGTGCTTATGGGAAAATCTTTTTTTATCCCACATCAAAGTTAGTCGAAAATGCTGATTCTGGGGACTTTAAAACTGAAATTACTCAAAAAGTACACAGTAAAAATATTTCATATAATTTGTGCAAGTAGTCTAAGAGGTACTAAGTACAACCATGGCAGTTTCATAAGGTGCTTATGGGAAAATCTTTTTTTATCCCACATCAAAGTTAGTCGAAAATGCTGATTCTGGGGACTTTAAAACTGAAATTACTCAAAAAGTACACAGTAAAAATATTTCATATAATTTGTGCAAGTAGTCTAAGAGGTACTAAGTACAACCATGGCAGTTTCATAAGGTGCTTATGGGAAAATCTTTTTTTATCCCACATCAAAGTTAGTCGAAAATGCTGATTCTGGGGACTTTGAAACTGAAATTACTCAAAAAGTACACAGTAAAAATATTTCATATAATTTGTACACGTAGTCTAAGAGGTACTAAGTACAACCATGGCAGTTTCATAAGGTGCTTATGGGAAAATCTTTTTTTATCCCACATCAAAGTTAGTCGAAAATGCTGATTCTGGGGACTTTGAAACTCAAATTACTCAAAAAGTACACAGTAAAAATATTTCATATAATTTGTACACGTAGTCTAAGAGGTACTAAGTACAACCATGGCAGTTTCATAAGGTGCTTATGGGAAAATCTTTTTTTATCCCACATCAAAGTTAGTCGAAAATGCTGATTCTGAGGACTTTAAAACTGAAATTACTCAAAAAGTACACAGTAAAAATATTTCATATAATTTGTACACGTAGTCTAAGAGGTACTAAGTACAACCATGGCAGTTTCATAAGGTGCTTATGGGAAAATCTTTTTTTATCCCACATCAAAGTTAGTCGAAAATGCTGATTCTGGGGACTTTAAAACTGAAATTACTCAAAAAGTACACAGTAAAAATATTTCATATAATTTGTACAAGTAGTCTAAGAGGTACTAAGTACAACCATGGCAGTTTCATAAGGTGCTTATGGGAAAATCTTTTTTTATCCCACATCAAAGTTAGTCGAAAATGCTGATTCTGGGGACTTTAAAACTGAAATTACTCAAAAAGTACACAGTAAAAATATTTCATATAATTTGTGCAAGTAGTCTAAGAGGTACTAAGTACAACCATGGCAGTTTCATAAGGTGCTTATGGGAAAATCTTTTTTTATCCCACATCAAAGTTAGTCGAAAATGCTGATTCTGGGGACTTTAAAACTGAAATTACTCAAAAAGTACACAGTAAAAATATTTCATATAATTTGTGCAAGTAGTCTAAGAGGTACTAAGTACAACCATGGCAGTTTCATAAGGTGCTTATGGGAAAATCTTTTTTTATCCCACATCAAAGTTAGTCGAAAATGCTGATTCTGGGGACTTTGAAACTGAAATTACTCAAAAAGTACACAGTAAAAATATTTCATATAATTTGTACACGTAGTCTAAGAGGTACTAAGTACAACCATGGCAGTTTCATAAGGTGCTTATGGGAAAATCTTTTTTTATCCCACATCAAAGTTAGTCGAAAATGCTGATTCTGGGGACTTTGAAACTCAAATTACTCAAAAAGTACACAGTAAAAATATTTCATATAATTTGTACACGTAGTCTAAGAGGTACTAAGTACAACCATGGCAGTTTCATAAGGTGCTTATGGGAAAATCTTTTTTTATCCCACATCAAAGTTAGTCGAAAATGCTGATTCTGGGGACTTTAAAACTGAAATTACTCAAAAAGTACACAGTAAAAATATTTCATATAATTTGTGCAAGTAGTCTAAGAGGTACTAAGTACAACCATGGCAGTTTCATAAGGTGCTTATGGGAAAATCTTTTTTTATCCCACATCAAAGTTAGTCGAAAATGCTGATTCTGGGGACTTTGAAACTGAAATTACTCAAAAAGTACACAGTAAAAATATTTCATATAATTTGTACAGGTAGTCTAAGAGGTACTAAGTACAACCATGGCAGTTTCATAAGGTGCTTATGGGAAAATCTTTTTTTATCCCACATCAAAGTTAGTCGAAAATGCTGATTCTGGGGACTTTGAAACTCAAATTACTCAAAAAGTACACAGTAAAAATATTTCATATAATTTGTACACGTAGTCTAAGAGGTACTAAGTACAACCATGGCAGTTTCATAAGGTGCTTATGGGAAAATCTTTTTTTATCCCACATCAAAGTTAGTCGAAAATGCTGATTCTGGGGACTTTAAAACTGAAATTACTCAAAAAGTACACAGTAAAAATATTTCATATAATTTGTGCAAGTAGTCTAAGAGGTACTAAGTACAACCATGGCAGTTTCATAAGGTGCTTATGGGAAAATCTTTTTTTATCCCACATCAAAGTTAGTCGAAAATGCTGATTCTGGGGACTTTGAAACTGAAATTACTCAAAAAGTACACAGTAAAAATATTTCATATAATTTGTACAGGTAGTCTAAGAGGTACTAAGTACAACCATGGCAGTTTCATAAGGTGCTTATGGGAAAATCTTTTTTTTATCCCACATCAAAGTTAGTCGAAAATGCTGATTCTGAGGACTTTAAAACTGAAATTACTCAAAAAGTACACAGTAAAAATATTTCATATAATTTGTACACGTAGTCTAAGAGGTACTAAGTACAACCATGGCAGTTTCATAAGGTGCTTATGGGAAAATCTTTTTTTATCCCACATCAAAGTTAGTCGAAAATGCTGATTCTGGGGACTTTAAAACTGAAATTACTCAAAAAGTACACAGTAAAAATATTTCATATAATTTGTACAAGTAGTCTAAGAGGTACTAAGTACAACCATGGCAGTTTCATAAGGTGCTTATGGGAAAATCTTTTTTTATCCCACATCAAAGTTAGTCGAAAATGCTGATTCTGGGGACTTTAAAACTGAAATTACTCAAAAAGTACACAGTAAAAATATTTCATATAATTTGTGCAAGTAGTCTAAGAGGTACTAAGTACAACCATGGCAGTTTCATAAGGTGCTTATGGGAAAATCTTTTTTTATCCCACATCAAAGTTAGTCGAAAATGCTGATTCTGGGGACTTTAAAACTGAAATTACTCAAAAAGTACACAGTAAAAATATTTCATATAATTTGTGCAAGTAGTCTAAGAGGTACTAAGTACAACCATGGCAGTTTCATAAGGTGCTTATGGGAAAATCTTTTTTTATCCCACATCAAAGTTAGTCGAAAATGCTGATTCTGGGGACTTTGAAACTGAAATTACTCAAAAAGTACACAGTAAAAATATTTCATATAATTTGTACACGTAGTCTAAGAGGTACTAAGTACAACCATGGCAGTTTCATAAGGTGCTTATGGGAAAATCTTTTTTTATCCCACATCAAAGTTAGTCGAAAATGCTGATTCTGGGGACTTTGAAACTCAAATTACTCAAAAAGTACACAGTAAAAATATTTCATATAATTTGTACACGTAGTCTAAGAGGTACTAAGTACAACCATGGCAGTTTCATAAGGTGCTTATGGGAAAATCTTTTTTTATCCCACATCAAAGTTAGTCGAAAATGCTGATTCTGAGGACTTTAAAACTGAAATTACTCAAAAAGTACACAGTAAAAATATTTCATATAATTTGTACACGTAGTCTAAGAGGTACTAAGTACAACCATGGCAGTTTCATAAGGTGCTTATGGGAAAATCTTTTTTTATCCCACATCAAAGTTAGTCGAAAATGCTGATTCTGGGGACTTTAAAACTGAAATTACTCAAAAAGTACACAGTAAAAATATTTCATATAATTTGTACAAGTAGTCTAAGAGGTACTAAGTACAACCATGGCAGTTTCATAAGGTGCTTATGGGAAAATCTTTTTTTATCCCACATCAAAGTTAGTCGAAAATGCTGATTCTGGGGACTTTAAAACTGAAATTACTCAAAAAGTACACAGTAAAAATATTTCATATAATTTGTGCAAGTAGTCTAAGAGGTACTAAGTACAACCATGGCAGTTTCATAAGGTGCTTATGGGAAAATCTTTTTTTATCCCACATCAAAGTTAGTCGAAAATGCTGATTCTGGGGACTTTAAAACTGAAATTACTCAAAAAGTACACAGTAAAAATATTTCATATAATTTGTGCAGGTAGTCTAAGAGGTACTAAGTACAACCATGGCAGTTTCATAAGGTGCTTATGGGAAAATCTTTTTTTATCCCACATCAAAGTTAGTCGAAAATGCTGATTCTGGGGACTTTGAAACTGAAATTACTCAAAAAGTACACAGTAAAAATATTTCATATAATTTGTACACGTAGTCTAAGAGGTACTAAGTACAACCATGGCAGTTTCATAAGGTGCTTATGGGAAAATCTTTTTTTATCCCACATCAAAGTTAGTCGAAAATGCTGATTCTGGGGACTTTGAAACTCAAATTACTCAAAAAGTACACAGTAAAAATATTTCATATAATTTGTACACGTAGTCTAAGAGGTACTAAGTACAACCATGGCAGTTTCATAAGGTGCTTATGGGAAAATCTTTTTTTATCCCACATCAAAGTTAGTCGAAAATGCTGATTCTGGGGACTTTGAAACTCAAATTACTCAAAAAGTACACAGTAAAAATATTTCATATAATTTGTACATGTAGTCTAAGAGGTACTAAGTACAACCATGGCAGTTTCATAAGGTGCTTATGGGAAAATCTTTTTTTATCCCACATCAAAGTTAGTCGAAAATGCTGATTCTGGGGACTTTGAAACTGAAATTACTCAAAAAGTACACAGTAAAAATATTTCATATAATTTGTACAGGTAGTCTAAGAGGTACTAAGTACAACCATGGCAGTTTCATAAGGTGCTTATGGGAAAATCTTTTTTTATCCCACATCAAAGTTAGTCGAAAATACTCATTGTTCTATAAAAAGGACTTTGAAACTCAAATTACTCAAAGTACACAGTAAAAGTAGTTAATATTATTTGTGCAAGTAGTCTTGAGAAGTATTAAGTACAAACATGGCAGTGTAATAAACTACTTATGAAATAATAGAAATGAACCACATGCCATCCTTTACTTTGAAATCCTCACCGGAAGTGTTCCTCTGTGGAATTGTCTGTAGCTTTTGTTTAGTGGTCGAATATACTGCGCGTCCTATTGATTCGATGTTCAATAATACTGCACATACGAAACGTCCTATTGATTAGACTAAACGTCCTATTGATTCGATGCGCATTCAATGTCATATTAAGTATTTCTGTAAGATCTACTTGCGAGACTGTGTTCAAAAGTCACGTCGGTTCATTACAACAGCCTCCCAGGGTTGTTTGAATGCATTACCGTAAACCTGGAACTAATCGCGCACTCGAAAAACAAGAGCGGCTCACTTGACCACGCAAAAGCAAAAGACGGCTCACTTGACCGCAGTAACAGAACCCAGCTGTTCTATATGTGACAGAACCCAGCTGTTCTATATGTAACAGAACCCAGCGGTTCTATATGTAACAGAACCCAGCAGTTCTATATGTA
This sequence comes from Notolepis coatsorum, assembly GCF_963971535.1. NCBI lineage: Eukaryota > Metazoa > Chordata > Actinopteri > Aulopiformes > Paralepididae > Notolepis > Notolepis coatsorum. Next base: position 17,825,063 of record NC_140170.1, on the reverse strand, counting down.
ACAGAACCCAGCAGTTCTATATGTAACAGAACCCATCTGTTCTATATGTAACAGAACCCAGCTGTTCTATATGTAACAGCACCCAGCTGTTCTATATGTAACAGAACCCAGCTGTTCTATATGTAACAGAACCCGGCTGTTCTATATGTAACAGAACCCAGCTGTTCTATATGTAACAGAACCCAGCTGTTCTATATGTAACAGAACCCAGCTGTTCTATATGTAACAGAACCCAGCTGTTCTATATGTGACCAAGCCCAGCAGTTCAGGCCAGCGGTGGCCTATAAGTTAGAGAAGCGGGTTTGTGACCGGAAGGTCGCCGGTTCGATCCCCGGGACCGGCAGGAACACCAACCGCTGAAGTGCCCTTGAGCAAGGCACTTAACCCCAAACTGCTCCAGTGGAGTTGCTCAGTGGCCAATGGTGTCAGACTGTGGTTGTACTGGGCAGCTCCCAGGTGTCAGACTGTGGTTGTACTGGGCAGCTCCCAGGTGTCAGACTGTGGTTGTACTGGGCAGCTCCCAGGTGTCAGACTGTGGTTGTACTGGGCAGCTCCCAGGTGTCAGACTGTGGTTGTACTGGGCAGCTCCCAGGTGGCAGACTGTGGTTGTACTGGGCGGCTCCCAGGTGTCAGACTGTGGTTGTACTGGGCAGCTCCCAGGTGTCAGACTGTGGTTGTACTGGGCAGCTCCCAGGTGTCAGACTGTGGTTGTACTGGGCAGCTCCCAGGTGTCAGACTGTGGTTGTACTGGGCAGCTCTCAGGTGTCAGACTGTGGTTGTACTGGGCAGCTCCCAGGTGGCAGACTGTGGTTGTACTGGGCGGCTCCCAGGTGTCAGACTGTGGTTGTACTGGGCAGCTCCCAGGTGTCAGACTGTGGTTGTACTGGGCAGCTCCCAGGTGTCAGACTGTGGTTGTACTGGGCAGCTCCCAGGTGTCAGACTGTGGTTGTATGTGTAGGTGTGAATGGAACTGTGTGAATGTGAAGCAGGGCGTAGCTAAAAAAGAGCATCCGTGCTCAGCGAACCTACCCTGGGTAAATAAAGGTTAAAGAAAACAAACAAAAGTTCGTGGCACAAGTCTCCCTCTTGTTATTTTACAGATTACGAAAGTAAAGAATGTAAGCTTTCAAATGATGTGTCATACGTTGAAATCATCATGTATGTAGCACCAGTGTATATATTCAGTGAACATATTTGAAGAAGATATGTTTATTTGAATCTAGTTAAAAACCTAGAGAAAAACTGAGAAAATCCAATTAAAAAGTTTGACTGTATTTTTAACACCTTGAATGAATGAATGAAAACTTTATTTAACAGATTGCAGAATGGGTACAATACAGTACAGCTCAATACACACAATTGTTAAGGGGATGCAGACCTGAGAAAGACGTTTGTCTTGTTTCCATCAGGGTCCCCCATTTTCAATTCATATAGACATTTATGACATACACAACATACATGACATTTATGGCATAGGGACATATAGGTATTTAGTACTGGCAGCCAGATGCTACAGTAGGTGTCACAAACTGCCTTTTTAAACAAACGTTTTTACTATTTAGAGATACAGCTAACCGTTATAAACTGTTACAGTAAATATGTTCTAACACATTCAAACTGTGATAATATGGGGGGAAAAAAACTAAAAACATTTCATTCATTTTCTCGCGATCATGACTTCCAAGATATGAGTCTCTTACCGCTGGGTCACATATTCATGCATCATAAGCAGACCTCCCGGCTGCTGGTATGGATTACCCTCCGGGGGGGGGGGGGGGGGGGGGGGGGGGCACGCCGCACGCTATCAGTGGATCAGCCCTAACACCGGCGTCGCCCCTGCGCTCTCTGGAAGGTCTTCCTTGGCGCTGCGGAGCCTGCAGATAGATGCCTATCGAGGGTCGGGCAGCGAGCGCCTCGTACGCCTCTCTCTCTCTTTCCCTGTCCTTTAATTTCCTGTTGGCTCACAGCACTGAGGGGTATCTCTCTCTCTCTCTCTCTCTCTATAGGTCTGGTGAAGTAGAAGTCCATTATTCACCGCTGGCAACAGGCTGCTCCTCGTTTCCCCCTGAATCACTCACCTCTGGCCCTTAATAATACACCTTATTTGTAGATCGCAGTTCATGCCTTCTAAGGTTTCATTTTTTTCCTATTGCTAGGTTTTAGTGAGTCTTTCCTTACCTTCGCATGGGGTATGTCTGGGAGTGTTGCATTCATTTATAATTATCTTTTTGGACTTTATGGTGTTTTTGTTTTGTTCTTGATTTATTGTGATGTTTCTTCTTGACTTGTTTAACTCAATCAGCGCCAGACCCGAGGATAGTCGGGTTTTCATCGTTATTTCTTTTATTCGATATTTTTATTCATTTATCTCACACAGACCTCAGGGTTACCATAGGGAACCACTCTGAGATCGCTAGAGTGCAATACCGGCCGCATTCCAGGTAGTGGCATTATCGCCCACCCTTCTAAACCTTTTTTTCACACACAGTGTTACACTCAAATGTCTCCGGGCACAGTTTTCTTGGTCAGGCGAGTCTAGCGGTTCACTCGATGGCATTGGAACGCGTCCAATGCCCCCGATGCATGTGTTGTGGTGGATTATGTTGGCGACACGATGGACACCAATACTGGAAATCGCGATCAGACAATTGGAATATTATTTTTGGGGTACCTCCTAGTGAAGGTAAGGACTATATGACATCAATCCTGCTTTGATCCAACCATGATTTCACATTGATCGTTGCGACCATGTGTAACGTACTCCAGAACGTATGCCGTTGGTGACGATCAAAGCATCAAAAAACAACCGCCCCCCCTTTCATGCATTCATGATGAAACATACCTATTATATACATTTGATTTGGAAATAGTAGCGTGTCCAGGTGAGCAACGCCAACGCTTTTAGTGAAATTCACGTATTCCTCCATAGCGCCGTTTTCTGGGATTAGCCAGAAATATCTATAGAATATAGATATAGCCCTGCAAACACCGCCACTTATCCCTATCTCTTAGAGCGTTGGCCCAGTAGGAACTAAGATGCTCTAGGCCTCCGGCGCTGAATGAGTTAAAGAAGACGTGTCCGGCCCATGGGGACATTAACGTGTGTTGTCGGGCCTTACACATAAATTTTATTTGATTTATGCAAGAATGGTAGTCCAAAGTGCTTCACAGCAGTGATGTAGACATACAATTTACATATGACATGAGCATAACGTTGGCGTAATTATAGACGGGCATATAATGAGCCGATAATTGACGGAATAAAAACAATGCATGAAGTGCAGACATAAAATTTGTATAGAATATAAATAAAATTTGCATATAATTGGTAGAATAAAAGCAATGCATGAAGTGCAGACATAAAATGAGTATAGAATAGAAATAAAATTGGCATAGAATTGGTAGAATACAAATAATAACATTGTTACTCAGCTGAGAGTTGTGCCCTTCCTGATGATTCGTCGTACAGAACTTGTAAGTCGCTTTGGATAAAAGCGTCAGCTAAATGTAAATGTAAATGAGCCCAAATGTTCAAACGTTCAGACCTTCGTTCGCATTCGAATCTTAAATAATGGGTTCGAACCTTTTTTATTTGAAAATTCTTTTTTTCTTTATTTTACATGAAAAATAGATACGAATGTGATATATATCAGAATATCACACAGTACTATGTTGTGTTTACAATAATGTGAAAGTCACGCACGGGTCGAACACAGGTCACAACAACACAGTCTAGTCTAGATGAGGAGGGGTCACCGTCATACATTATCAGGAAATTAATCAATCATGCAAAAAAGAGAGTTGAGTCACTCACACTCACCGTCTTATTTCATAATACAACGTTTCTGAATGGACGTTTGGATTAAACCAAGTGTATGCAGTGATGCTGATGCTTTCCCAGCAGAACACAAGTTACTTAACGTTACACCGGTATGTTATGCACGTTAATTAAGCTATGCAGAGCGCAGCCCTTTAACTGGCTAACGTTAAGAAAGCAGGAGCCGTCGGCCAACAAAGGTATTGTTTCAACAAATGGATTCACAAAATGGATTATCATCCAAACGTTATTGAAGCCTCCCGTGACCAGTAAGTACTATACTCTTAATAACCGCAGCTATGTGCCTAAAGTCGAGACACGACAGTACTGAACCAGAATTTTTTTTTGCATTATTAAAAACGATGGTTCGAACGTCCGTTCGCAAAACCCTGGTGAATGTTTGAATCCCAAAAACAGGCTTGGGGACAACCCTAGTGCATAATTAGCAAATTAAAATATTGTTTGGTTAGGCCATGGGTAGGTAGGGAATTTATTTTATTTTTTATTTAATTTTTTCCCACGGCGACTATGGATAGGGAATTTCTTTATTTAATTAAAATGTTCACAACAACATGGATGCATGTACTCTGCCAGCATGTTTAATATCCATAATACTAAAGGTTTGACTAAGATTTTTATGAAACTTTATTGTAAAAAAATAAATAATTTTTTTTACTCATAAAATTAATTGGGTCGCACCTAAATCGGCAGGGTTGGTCGGCAACCGGAACCAAACCATTATTTTTGTTAGGCCCTATTGTAATGACCCTGCTGTGTTACAAACATATCATTCATTCATGGTTTCAGGGACACCTGTAGTGAGGGGGGGGGGAGAAACAGCCCAGTGCAGAGTGTCAATTTGTTCTGTCTGCTTGTCATCCTGCCTTTACAAGCTTCAACATTTTATTCATCATCTAAATGTGGCAATACAAGCTTGATATTCAACGATAAATGAATGACCTTCTGTGTTAAGACTGTTCGTAAGCCAGTGTAAAGTAAAGTAAAGATATTGAGCATACATTTGTAAAACGTGCAACCCTAGTTTCACCTAGTGTCGTATGAGACGTATTCGTCGTATGGCTGGATGTACCGAACCGTGGCGTCCGTACAGTGAAGTCGCGGGACGAATACACGTACCGTTACACCCCTAGTAGTATGTATGTTTTTAATTTTGTTCTATGTGGACCCCAGGAAGAATAGCTGTTGCCTAGGTGACAGCTAATGGGGATCAGAATAAACAATAATAAATCACTTCAATTTAATTATTATAGAATGTTGAATAAATGCCTCCACCACAGCCAAAAGAAAAATCAGAGATGCAGCCTTTGCTAATTAAGCACTAGGGCCTTTAATTCCTTTCACACAAAACTCTTGCTCAGCAAAGACGGGAAATACTATCAAATAAATACTATCAAATAAATACTATCAAATTGTTTATTTAAATACGTATGAATATCACTTGTGTAAAAATCGGATAACATCAATTACGAATCATTAATTTGCTCTTCAGCACCGGACACACACACACACACACACGCACGCACGCACGCACACACACACGCACGCACAGCAGCTCACAGTCAGACCTTCAGCACCGTAGCAAACATATTTAAAAATGTTGTCAGTGCTGTAAAGTTTAAACCTTTTTAAATCTTAGACAAACAAAACACTTTGCTTTCATGAAATATTGTAAGCCGTCATTTGAGGCTTTCTTTATAAAAGCAGCACAATGAACACAAATCTGTCAGTGCCGAGTCCGACCTCATCTTAAATAACAAACAGCATTGCTTGTTGTAATTAACAAAGAGAGGTGGAGTTGATTTTGCAAAAAATAAATAAAAAAATTCATATATATATATATATATATATATATATATACCGTAATTCCTCTAATAGTAACCCCGGCTTGTATTTGTTTCAACTGTAGCTGATACCAGGCTTGTATTAGGAGGAGGCATGTATAAGAGAGAGGCCTATATTTCTGATTTTCAAACGGATCATAATGAATAAATCAACATTTTGTGTCAGTTTGAACCCAGTAAAATGTACTGGGTTCATTTATTGAAACCAAGTACTGTATGAAATACGGTAGTAAACAGTGCAATTACAGGTGGTAAAAAAAAGTAAAATAAAGTAAAATAGTGCAATCACAATACTGGTATAATAATAATAACTTCGTTTTATACAATTCTGAGGTAGGCTTACTCTCTTGGTAAACATTAACACCATACCATTATATGGTATTTACTGCACAGCCAGGCCAGCATATACATGAAACCCGGCTTGTATTAGGAGGCCGGCTTATAATTGCTTAGCTCAACAGCGCACCCGGTCATTAATAGAGACCCGGTTTTTAATTGAATACCGGTTACTATTAGAGGAATTACGGTATATTTTTTTATAATCGCATTTTATTTTCATATTCGAATCCCATGCCCATCGAACGAAGCTTTGAAGTATTTAAGACAGCCCTACTGCTGACACACTGTTTGAAAAGGTCAGCTAGTTTGGGCCACTCAGGAACACAGTCTGGCCCACAGCCTGGCGTCATGGCAACCAGATAAACAATAACGTGGACCCGGCTTTTAACCCTTTCACTGCCACGCTTATGTCTTATACCGTCCTCTGCCAGCTCTATTTGTCTATGGAGATGTTCACCTTCTTTGCAGGGCTATAACTTTTTAAATTGTATTGCTAAATTGACATTACTATGCCCATTCAACGTCAAGTATCTATCGTTTAGGATGTAGCAACGTTCTACTTTTTCATTCACATATTCATACTAAAATACGGTCTAAAGTATAAATATGTTTTAATCGTTTTCTGCAGCATTCTGCAGAATGTGAGTTATAGCCCTAAATACATATATTAGATCATCAAATGTAGTTTGATACCGATTGACGTCAGATAAAAAATGTCAATTGTACAAGGTCCTACACGTCATGCCTCATCATCTGCTGGTGACCGGAGGGGGGGGGGGGGGGGGTTTATAAGTCCGTGGCCGACGTTAAATCATTTATTTAGTATGGGTGATATGTTGATCGGAGCAGTGTGTATGTTTAATAATAATCAAACACGCTGAAACTCACCGCAGCTTCCTCGTAGCGTTGGGCGATCAGCGTGGAGCAGAAAGTTCCCTATTATGGGATGTTGATATATGCGATCCATTTCCAGGTTGTATAATCCTATATACGTCCAAATCTAGTTGTTTATCGAGTTATTGGCAACGGATCGCTATCCAGTGTATCAAGCTTGAGTCCCGCTAGTGATAGCGAGTGGCCGGACGAAATATGGGTGAGCACCACTTCCGGCGCGTCACTTCCGGTTTTGGCGATTCGCCGATCGGCCACCAGATGGCGGTCTTGAACCGTTGGAGAGTTGACAGGAGATCAACAGCAAGTCTCAAGTCTCCGTGGGTGAAATATGATTGCCATGACAGATTTTTTAAATATTGATCTCAAAGACACTGTACGACGTCATTGGCAGATTACGCATGGCGGAGAATGACGTGTTAAGTCGTCCTTGGCGATTAAAGGGTTAATTGAGACCGGCCTTTATTTGTCAAAGCTTGTAGCCAGTAAAACACAAGCAGCCAGTAAAGGGAACAGGGGTTGAGATTAGATTAAATTCAAAGTAGTGCTAATCAGATGTATGTACAGAGTTGTAGTATTAATATGTACAGTGATACAGGTATAAAGACACTATGGTAGTGAGTCGTACTGGCCAGCAGCGTAACTAGTAAGAATAGGTAACGGATATGTACAGATATAGACATAGTATCTACAGATATGCAAAAATAATCATACAGTTCTATGCAGTTGTATAAGTACTGTAGGTATATAGAAGGATTATATGCAGGTATATATTCAGACAGTTATGGATATATATACATGATATAAATGTATATACACTATTGTACATGCCAGAGTTATATGGGTAGACTTTAGTATGAAGTAGGTAGTTTATATGGGACTCTGCCTTTAATTTAAGTTTTACAGTATATATATATCAATTCATTTAAAATTGTCCTCCCGTCTCAAAGAGTGTAAAACCTCTTCCTCCTTCCATGTGTATTGATGTAATTTCCTGCAAATACAATCTATACATGCATATATATATTTATATATATATATATTTCAGTCGATGTAATTTGTCAAGTGTCTTTCTGTTCTCCTGGCATGTTCTCTTTATTTAGATGGGTACCTGTAAATAACAACATGCTACAGACGGACCCATTGTTTATTTATTGTTGTTTATTGTTTAAAGGGGAACTATTTTACTATTTCTTTCACTATTTGGGCACTTTTACACAATTCCTGTGAGTCTATGGAACACCTCTGTAATATATATATTTTTTTTATTCATTGTTTTGTATTTCTAATCAAGTCCTCAAAAACAGCATTTTTCTACCTCAAGATCTCGAGCTGTTTTGAGCCTGGGCTCCTAAACCACTGCGCCGGGTCCCGCCGCCTGAACATTAACATGCAGCGGTGTCTTTATGACATCACATATCGCGCACATTTTCAAATGACTCAGTTCAGTGAGGGTGAATATTGTGAGAGGAGAATTGGAAGAATGCGCCAATATGAGAATTTTGAGACATAGATCATATTAATATAAGTTCACATAGCTATGAAACAATGCTAAACACTGAAAAAGGCCATTTATAAGATAGTTCCCCTTTAACACATTGATGGCCATTTGGATGCGTCTAAAATCACTGTAGACGGCCAGCATATGTAAACAGACTTGCACAGTCCGTGGGGCTGTTTGTAGAGCTAAATCTATACTTTATAGTATTGCTATCTGTCCATTCTCATTGTCAATTGAGTCCATAAACCGTCCCTTCAAAATGGCTTAAAGAAATAATTTTTTCATCAATACGTTCTCATTTTATAGCGTCTTGAATATAAGCGTTATACGGGATTTGGTCTAGTTAGTATATTTTCTGGAAGGCTAGATAAAGGGCTAATAGCTACTAACGTTATATCCAATGGCATTTCGGTTATACAGAAGCTACAGTTAAAACTCAAAGTGCATATGATCCGCACGATCCTCAAGCATGAATGCATGAAGGGGGGGGGGGGGGCGGGGGACGTCGTTTCTGATTATTGATTACCAATAACCGTGTTCGCCTCAGTAGCCACATACGCTGATCTAGGGCTGGGCGATAAAACGATAACGATAACTATCGCGATAAATTATTTCCTCGAAATCAGTGAAGGAGATGGCCGACAGCGGAAGGAGACGTAGAGAGGTATGACTCAAGTAGTAAACAAGGCTGGCTAGGATAATTAGCTTGCACGGCGCTATTTTATAGTTTACCTGCCGAGTTGGTGTGTGTTTTGAATTCTGAGGGTAATGGTTATAGTAGTGTGGGGTATACGGTGGACGTCGTTGCAATGTATTGGGGTGGAACAGAGTATTTTAGGGTCATATTTAGTACATTGTCATGGGATACACCGCTTGCTCTAGCTAACTGCTAACGTGCGCGGACTGATGACAACATCAACTCGAGACATTCGCAGCAGCAAAACAAGTCTATTAATAGCCCGTCCATCGGCGCCGGGCATAAGAAGTTAATTAAACTTGACAGACATTATATCGACGATAATTATCGATATCGAGTTATATGAAAATAATTTTATAATTTTATCGCAATAACGTTTCTGGCCATATCGCCCAGCCCTACGCTGATCGGCTGGTTGAGTATCATAACAAGCCCTGATCAGCATGTAATTTACGTGAAAAAGATCTTACCATGAGCCGGTTGGATCCCCCTGACCATTTCCCAGTTATCGATCGCCATCTGGTAGATCGATATGTCCATTGGCTGATGATATATTCCCTTATTACATGGCGTTTTAACATTCGCTGAAATGCTTGATTGTGATTGGTCAATAGCGCTCGTCAGAGGTACATTATGTAAGGGATAATGTATAGCTACGAGGTCATTGTCGCAAAATAATTGACCGACACGGAGTTTAAAATACCGAGCCGCCTCGGCGAGGTGTTTTAAACGTCAGTGAAGGTCAATTATTTTTGCGATGATGACCGAGTATAGCTATACATTATCCCGCTTATTACATGGCTAACTTACTAACAATATACCTAATTCATTTGACAAATCGCAGTTGTTCTGTTGCTTTGTCAGCCCAAATAAAGTGATTATTATTATCGCGGGCAGCCCGGCAGGTGTGTCTGATTGGCTGCACTGAAACAGTGTGTGTCAGTGGGGCTTGATTACTCCAGCTGCGAAAAACAATAATCACCGGTGGTTATCGAAAAACAATTCACCGCTGTCGGGGGCTATTGACCAATCACAAGCAAGCATTTCGGCGAATGTGAAAACGCCATGTAATAATACTCGATAACGGACCTCTGCCGAGCAATAATGACCGCTGTTCGCAGCTGTAGCAATCAAGCCCACTGACACACACTGCATCAGTGCAGCCAATCAGACACACCTGCCGGCTGCCGGCGAAGCTGCCGGCGATGACAGCGCGGAGCGACAGAACAGAACTGCGTCTGCATTTGATCTCGACTTGTCGATGGTGTAAAATGAATTAGATATATTGTTAGTAAGTTAGCCATGTAATAAGCAGGATAATGTATAGCCTATACTCTGTCATTGTCGCAAAATAATTGACCTTCACTGACGTTTAGAACACCTCGGCGAGGCGGCTCGGTATTCTAAACTCCGTGTCGGTCAATTATTTTGCGACAATGACCTCGTAGCTATATATTATCCCTTACATACTGCATAGTGAAATCCGCGTCCCAAAAGGTATTCCGTGCAACAGGCTATAGGGATCGCTTCAGGTTAGTAGAAAACTACATTGGAAATCCAGAAAAAAAAAGACAACTTCTGCCACAGGGAACACTGCATTATCGAAATAGCGCCCCTAAGAGGATCTGGCCGGTAATGCACTTTTTCGAATTCAAAGAGTAGGGTACATCTGCAGTGCCGCTCGGCGACCTTGAATAGGTTATTAAAATGGAATAAAAGCCAAAACAACCTTCCCACGGAGATATCCGTGGATGGCCCTCTAGCGGTGGATTCGAAACACTGATATATACGTCCTTGGCCGCCATTGTGTTAAAAGGATCCCCATTAGCTGCCACCTAAGTGGCGAGCTAGTCTTCCTGGGGTCCACACAGAAAGACAACACAAAACACAAAACATAACAATACATGAGATATACATATGACAATAACAATTCACTTAATTAACAATGATAATCTAAAAACAGTAAAACATTGTAGACATCATTATCAACATGAGAATATTTTGCTCACATATTTAAGTAGTGCATTCTCAGGTGGTATTTGAAAGACACTTTGCTATTCAATTTACTTATGTTCAGTGGGCAGTTATTCCAATGATTGATGGCACGATAAACAACCGTCCTCTTTAAAGCATTTGATTTTGGACGTGGTATTTTGGTAACATAATCTCTCCATCATCGGCTGACCTAGTAAAATAAGAATGAACCCGACTGCATCTGACAATTTGTTTGTATAAGAAAACAGGTTGCGACGAAAAGACAGTGTTCCTGAAAAATTGTACTGTGATGAAAACCAGCCTATTCTCCACGTTAACCATGAGAGTTGCCGGTGCATAGTGATGGTGTTTGTTCTCATGGAACAATGTAAGACTAACCTTGCAGCTCTGTTCTTGTTCTCTTCAGAGAAAATGCGCTAATGGCGCGCATACCAGCGAGGCTAACTGCCTAAGAAAACACTGAAGGCACTGAAAGAGGATTTCACCCGTCTAATGAACACACAGACAAATATCAAGATGTATCCATCAGTGGACCAATTGCATGCTTTAGCAGAGGACAAGAAGCCTTCAGTCGACTCCTTCAGACATTAACACTTTGGTTGCCATGGGTTAAATTCATGATATACCATAGGTTGCCGGCTCTATTTGTCTATGGAGAAGTACCCCTTCTTTGCATGGCTATAACTTTTTAAATTCTATTGCTACATTGCCATTATTAGGGCCCATTCAAAGTCCTATATGTATTGTTCATTGTGTAGCAACGTTAAACTTTTTCATTCACATATTCATAGTAAAGTATGGTCTAATGTATAAGTATGTTTTCATCTCTTTCTGCAGCTTTCTCCAGAACGTGATCTATAGCCCCAAATACATTATATTGATGATGCAATACAGTTTTATGGCAATCAGCGCGATATAAAAAATTCCAACTAGACGTACTTCTAGAAGTTACTACACGTCATCTGATGTTGACCGGATGGGCTAGGGGGCGTTTATAATTCCGTGGGCAGCGTTATACCAATCATCTAATGTGGGTCAAATGTTGATAATAGCAGTTAGTATCGAAGACGGTAACGTTACACGCTAAAACTCACCCCAGTCTCCGCGCGCCGTTGGGCGATCATCGTAGAGTAGAAATTTTATCATTATGGGATGTAGATTTACCCGGTCCATCTCCAGCTTGTATAATGGTATATACGTCCAAATCATGTTGTTTATCGAGTTATTGGCAATCGATCGCTGTGTATTGTGACAAGCTAGAATGCCGGGACCTATAGCGAGTGCCCGGAAGTAATACGGCCGTCCAGCACAACCTCTATGCCACTTCCTGTTAAGCGATTGCGCCGATCGGCCACCAGATGGCGCTCCTGAACAGCCAGAGAGCTCAGTGGGTCCTCCTGGTGGATCTCAGGCCAGCGGAGGGGACATATGAATCCGATCGCAGATTTTTGAAATATTGATATAAGGACGCTGTAAAGCGTCCTCCGGCAACTTGAGCATGGCCGGGAATGACGCTTTTAAGCGTTTCCTGGCAGCCAAAGTGTTAAGCACCTCCACACAACTCCCAAAAAAAGAAATAAAGAAAAAAAAATATATATACCCCTTTTTTTTTTTATTCAGGGGCGTAGTCTACTATTAGTCGACTTTCGGCCAATCAAAGTCGACTAGGCATAAAATAAAATATTGTTTGTTTCCTGTTGGTTGTCAGTTAAGGCCATGGGTAGGTAGGGAATTTATTTTATTAAAAAAAAAATGTTTATTCTTTCCCACGGCGACTATGGATAGGGAATTTCTTTATTTAATTAAAATTTTCACAACAACATATCCATAATACTAAAGGTTTGACTAAGATTCTTATGAAACTTTATTGTAAAAAAATATATATTTAATAAAAAAATATTTTTTTAAACTAAAATAAATTGGGTCGCACCTAAATCGGCAGGGTCGGTCGGCAACCGGAAACAAACAATTTTTTTTAGGCCCTATCCAAATCCTTAGTCGGTGACAGCCCTACTGTGAACACATGTTTTCTAGCCAGGAGAGGACTGTGTTAGTGGTCCTGACACCGGGTGCATGTTACAGTTCAAATCAGACCTATAGAGAGGCTACTCTCTTCTCATTTAGCTACGAAAGGACGTTAGAACTCCTGGATCAATACCAGTGAGACAGTCTGAACACAATTAGTTGCTGGGCTTTAAGGAGGCAGTATTGATTCTTCTCGTGTGTTTTAGCAGTCACAGGTCCATACCGGTACCTGGGCGATCAATGAGCTCTTAAAACAGATTGGCCAAAACCCAGCGCTCTCTCACTACCTTTTGCTTTACTTCTCAACTCCACATGCTATGTGTTTATCGGCAGTGTTTAATTTCTACCTGCTGTTGTGAAGTAACACAAATGTTTATCACTTTGTCCAATTACGCAAATAAACATTGCACTCGTTTATGCTGAGATAATGTATTTCTTTTTGTTAGTTTTTTTTTATTTATAGAAAACTACTCTCTTCTCATTTAGCTATGGGAGGACGTTCGAACTCCTGGATCAATACCAGTGAGACAGTCTGAACACAATTAGTGTGTGTGTGCTTTAAGGAGGCAGGACAGGCAGGAGAGGGACTCTTCTCGTGTGTTCTAGCAGTTTACCGGTCCATACCGGTACCTGGGCGATCAATGAGCTCTTAAACAGATTGGCCCAAACCCAGCGCTCTCGTTTCCCTTTTCAAACTCCACATGCTATCTGTTTATCTCGTTCCCTTGTCAAACTCCACGTGCTATTTGTTTATCTCGTTCCCTTTTCAAACTCCACATGCTATCTGTTTATCTCGTTCTCTTTTCAAACTCCACATGCTATCTGTTTATCTCGTTCTCTTTTCAAACTCCACATGCTATCTGTTTATCTCGTTCCCTTTTCAAACTCCACATGCTATCTGTTTATCTCGTTCTCTTTTCAAACTCCACGTGCTATTTGTTTATCTCGTTCCCTTGTCAAACCCTTTTTGTTTATCAGCCGTCTTCACTTCCCTGCCTGCTGTTATAAGTAACGCACATCACATTCTCTAATGACGGAATTAAACGGCACTTGTTGATAATTGCTAATGTAGTTTTATTTCTTTGCAGACCGTTGGTGTTTCACATTTGATCAGTTATTACCACCTAGTCTAGTTCTTCTTCTTCTTGTTCTTGTTCTTCCGTCTGTAATATTTTACATTTATAAGCTAAACGGACCTAACTTCAGCTGCCACCTGTTTCCATACTCACAGAGCAGGTAAAATAAAACTTAGTATTGTATACATGTATAGTCTTTATTCTTTTTACTTTACTGTCTGTAATGCCGCAACAATTACCAATGTGTTTTTACACAAATGGCTTAATAAAGGAATCTGAATCTGAAGCACAGTCTCGGGAGGCTCATACGGAACCAAGCATTTCACTGTAATGTACCTTTATATATGTGACGAATAAAAACAAAACTTGAACTTGAAACTCCAGCCAAAATGGTCATCAGTTTGACTTACAGTAGCGATAGCATCTCGTAGTGAAGGACTCTTGGTGCTGTGATCACCTTAACGTGTAGCTGCTGTGTGTGGGCTGGGCGCTGTCCGGTGCTGAAGGTCTGACTGAGCTGCTGTGTGTGTGTGGGCTGGGCGCTGTCCGGAGCTGAAGTTCTGACTGAGCTGCTGTGTGTGTGTGGGCTGGGCGCTGTCCGGTGCTGAAGGTCTGACTGAGCTGCTGTGTGTGTGTGGGCTGGGCGCTGTCCGGAGCTGAAGGTCTGACTGAGCTGCTGTGTGTGTGTGGGCTGGGCGCTGTCCGGTGCTGAAGGTCTGACTGAGCTGCTGTGTGTGTGTGGGCTGGGCGCTGTCCGGAGCTGAAGGTCTGACTGAGCTGCTGTGTGTGTGTGGGCTGGGCGCTGTCCGGAGCTGAAGGTCTGACTGAGCTGCTGTGTGTGTGTGGGCTGGGCGCTGTCCGGAGCTGAAGTTCTGACTGTGAGCTCCTGTGTGTGTGTGTGGGCTGGGCGCTGTCCGGAGCTGAAAGTCTGACTGTGAGCTCCTGTGTGTGTGTGTGTGTGGGCTGGGCGCTGTCCGGAGCTGAAGGTCTGACTGTGAGCTCCTGTGTGTGTGTGTGTGGGCTGGGCGCTGTCCGGAGCTGAAGGTCTGACTGTGAGCTCCTGTGTGTGTGTGTGTGGGCTGGGCGCTGTCCGGAGCTGAAGGTCTGACTGTGAGCTCCTGTGTGTGTGTGTGTGGGCTGGGCGCTGTCCGGAGCTGAAGGTCTGACTGTGAGCTCCTGTGTGTGTGTGTGTGTGTGTGTGGGCTGGGCGCTGTCCGGAGCTGAAGGTCTGACTGTGAGCTCCTGTGTGTGTGTGTGTGTGTGTGTGTGTGTGTGTGGGCTGGGCGCTGTCCGGAGCTGAAGGTCTGACTGTGAGCTCCTGTGTGTGTGTGTGGGCTGGGCGCTGTCCGGAGCTGAAGGTCTGACTGTGAGCTCCTGTGTGTGTGTGTGTGTGTGGGCTGGGCGCTGTCCGGAGCTGAAGGTCTGACTGAGCTGGTCTTTCCCCACATGATTACATGCCAGGAATTCATTATGAGATGAGAGACATGAGAGACATGACTCCAAAAACGTCACCTTGGCGAGTTATATTGACCATATCCACTACGTTTCTCGCTGCTCACAGACCCAACGGAGAGCTAGAGACTTGTCCGGTAAACCTTCCCAATGGGAGCACGGTTGGCTGGCTCGGTCCGAGACCCAACCCCCAGGTGAGCCAGACTACCTCTGGACGTGGTCTGGCTGCTCTTTTATTTTTATAGCTTTCTATCATTTTCTCCTCCCATCCCATTGCCCTACTGTCGGTCTGGGGAGGGTGTAGACTACCACATGCTGCCCTACTGTCGGTCTGGCGAGGGTGTAGACTACCACATGCTGCCCTACTGTCGATCTGGGGAGGGTGTAGACTACCACATGCTGCCCTACTGTCAGTCTGGGGAGGGTGTAGACTACCACATGCTGCCTTACTGTCGGTCTGGGGAGGGTGTGGACTACCACATGCTGCCCTACTGTCAGTCTGGGGAGGGTGTAGACTACCACATGCTGCCTTACTGTCGGTCTGGGGAGGGTGTAGACTACCACATGCTGCCTTACTGTCAGTCTGGGGAGGGTGTAGACTACCACATGCTGCCTTACTGTCGGTCTGGGGAGGGTGTGGACTACCACATGCCAGCCGCTTCTTTTCACCGGACGGCGAGGAGTTTCACTGGGAGAACGTAAGGCGGAGGTGCACGCTATTTCCCCCAGATCCCCTCTCTGCTGAACACGCGCCCCGATCTACCAGATCGACCAGTAGGAGTCGCTGTTTGCAACGACCAGGACTCGTACCCCACCGGCTTCCCACCGCTAACACCGCCAATCGTGTTGGTTAGGACGACTGACCGAGCCGGAGGTGCCGCTGACGGCTGGATTCGAACCCAGAGTCTCTGCGGTGGTAGGCTTAGACCTTTTTCATTATCCAGATAAGACATCCAGGCGCAGATCACAGGTTAATACCAGCCGTTAACGGGGTCTCGCGTTATCTCACGCTGCCGCCCTCTCCCTCCCAAGCACAGGCAGGCAGATACAGGTCTCGCTCTACGCTTACGTCCTGCTTCCTGTTTTCACTTCCTGGCGGCAGTGTCACTGCGACGAGACGCAGATGTGCAGATCCAGGGTCTGCTGTCGTCGTGTCAGCGTTAGTGTTGAGAGGGAGATTCCCAATCCTCGCCGTTGGGGAAAACTAAACCTATCTTTGCCCAGCGACTCAGGTTTAACTGTTCTGGGACCAGCTTGGTTGACATTAGCAGCTAACTTTAGTTTAGGTCATCGGAACTGTCAGCTTGTAGGATATGATCTTTACTCCACACATGTGCTCCTAAATAAAAGATTATTCCGGTTTGCACTATTGCTATTTTAGTCGTAAATGTGTGTGTGAAACGTCCTGGCTTTAAGCAGAATCACGGATTGACAATGTGGGAAATGCCTTGGTGTGTTTTTTAGCTCACACTGTTGACGCCCATTACGCAAGGCCTGCATACACACGCATACACACACACGCACACGCACACGCACACGCACACACTGCTCCGGTCACGCATCCACTCAACTCATAGAAAATACGGCATCAGGCTATTAATAATAATAATAATAATCAACTTTATTTTTTTATAGCACCTTTCATACAATAATTGCATCTCAAAGTGCTTCACACAGACATAAAATTAGCACAAAATTGGCATAAAATGAGCTAAAAATTTACAAAGAAGTGCAGACATAAAATAAGTATAAAATAGATGGCAGCAAAATAGACGGAGTCGAGGTAAGGCATAGAACATCAAATCTAACTTATTAAGCTTAATTGTTTACGGTTTGATTATCACTGATACACATCCTTTTAACTTTAGCTTTTGTGATTTATGATCACAGGAACTCGAACCCACAGTATCCTCCTTTCAACTTTAGCTTCTGTGATATTATTATTAAGTATCGAATCATATTAAAATGGAGTATTTGACTGTTTTTAACAGCTGGGTATTGTAATACTTTTCTAGTATGGGTGTATTGTGCAACCCTAGTCTACCTTTATGGAAAAGATTGAAAGGCATGGCGTACTATTGTACATAGGACTGTCCTTAAATATACAAATACCGTAATTTTCGGACTATAAGCATCGCCTTTTTTCCCATTTTTCGACCCTGCGGCTTATATAACAGTGCGACTAATCTATGGATTTTTACAGCTAACGGCCACTAGGGGACCTCCTAAATCTATGGATTTGACAGGTTACAGTCCACCACCTTTAACTCTCACTCGCTCCTCTCTCACAGGCCCACAGCTGCTGCAGCAGTGCACGCCTTGCCCCCCCTCCTCCCCCTCACAGACCCACGTCAACAAACCCTTACGGCAAGAGTCGAGTGCATGAGCAGCTCAGAGCTCCTCTTTCAACATAACCGAAGCATTAAACAATTTTGATTTTGTGCTGAATAAAAAAAATATATGATCCGAAGCATTAAACAAAATGGCCCAGTCAACTATTCACTTTAGTTTAATACATGAGGCATTGTCTAACGTTATCTAGCTTGCTAGCTACTGATAGCTCCTGATATCAACGTCTGATAATCAGTTTGGCATTTGTTTTCGCAGGTGCTGGCTAGTGTTGGCTAACTAGCTATCGTTCCGTGAGCTAACGTTAGTACCTAGCTAACGTTACTGTTTAAACAAAAATGTTAATAAATGGGAGCTTCTTCAAACAGCCATCTCTTTCCCGACAATCTCCTCTGTGCACGAACCCTTACATATGCTAATTAAACATTAAAACACCTGCGGCTTATAGTCCAGTGCGGCTTATATTATGTACACATCATTCAATTTAGCTGCTGCGGTTTATATTCAGGTGCGCCTTATAGTCCGAAAATTACGGTACTTAGTTGACATTTTTTTTTACAATGGATAATTTTTATTATTATTATTATTATTATTTTAGTTTTTAACCCAGACCCTGTTTAAAGGGATATTTCACTTTAGTAGAACTTGCAGTCTTGCCTCTATCGAAGGTCGTCTACAAGTGAACTAGCGACCACTGTCTCTGTTGTCTGCTGTCAATCACTTCCATAATAAAATTATGGATATATGAACATCATATAATAACACATAGTCTGAGACTCTGAGTATTATGTCAATGTACATTCACAGGGTTTTTACAAGGTGCTTAAAACGTCCTTGAAATTAAAATCAACCATTCACATTGAAAGTTTTGTTCATCCATGATAAAATTGTTCTGAATCAAGAAATAGATTTTTTTTTTAATTTAAAGTGTAACTAATTGTCGGAAATTGGTTTTAAGCCATAAATATTGGATCCGATTTTTTTTCTATAAAAACTGCATTTAAAAGAGAAGTGTATCCTTTTAAATGCCCTTTTAAAATGAAAAATACTGCTTAGGAAAGTACTTGAATTTAATTTTAATAATAATAATACTAACTTTATTTGTATAGCACTTTTCATACAGAAGTTGCAGTTCAAAGTGCTTCACAACAGTAAAAATACAGGCATAAGCGAGCATAACAAATTAAATACATATTTTGCAATATCTGTGGGAACCCTGCTACCTCCCTATTAAACTATGTACGTTGTTTAGGAGGAATTGTTGGCAGACAGGAGTTGTTGCTAACGACCAGAGCACCTTATCGTACAGTTAGCAGTGATGTGTGTAGCAGTCACCTGTAAGTAACCCACTTCATCATTAAAAAAAAAGGAGCAATAAAACTGGGGTTAAATGTGTCGATACCCGTCAATTATATGCTGTCCTGGATTGTCGAGAAGAAATCCTGTAAATTAATGTCCTGGAAAATGATTTCTCAAAGAGAGCGGAAACCCCTTCCTGTGGTCCCCACAGAATACTAATTATGTCCAAATATGGATTTTGTTATATTGACCAATCATAGAAATGCTGATGCGCTGCAGAAAAATAAGTTTGTTGCGCTGGTTGAAGAGGCGTTTGCTCTCTCATGTGACTTTTAGCGTTATTAGATTTCTATATAGACGCTGGATTCTGTTTTATGACTCTCTTTCACTCTCAGCCCACTGCCCAGGATCATCCATTTAACCAGTCGGTACAATGAAGAATCATTGCATTTTGTAACGGAAGGTTCAAATCTTAGAGTAGATTCATAGTATTGTCATCATGCAGCACAAGTACAGTCAGTGTTGTGCTAGTTAATAGTAACTAGTTACCATTACTAGTTATTTCATTTAAAAAGTAACTCGGTTACTTTACTGATTACTTCCCACCAAAAAGTAATGCGTTCCTGTGAAAAGTAACTTTTTAGTTACTTAACAAAAAACAAAAACAACATTCAGATCCAGATTCCTTTATTAAGCCATATGTGTAACCACATTGGTAATTGTCACAGCGATACAGTGTCCATACATCTTTCTTTTCAGAAAACAACAAGACACAGGACAAATACAGTGCAGTGCAGGATTTATCATCTCTCTCTCTCTCTCTCTCTCTCTCTCTCTCTCTCTCTCTCTCTCTCTCTCTCTCTCTCTCTCTCTCTCTCTCTCAACTACTAACTACTACTAATCAACTACTGACTCTCTCACTGACTGTCTACCACCCAGTCAGCAGCACATGTTAGCATACTGCTTAACAGTATGCTAAATGCTTAAGCAGCATAAACAGATCAGTCTGAAGAACGTTCTCCATGGACTTACTGTGCAATGTGCTCCGGTGAGAATGTTTAAGTACACTGTTAAGTTGGGTATGTATTTATGTATGGTTTAAGTGTTCAATGTTAAGTTGGGGATGTATTTATGTATGGTTTAAGTGTTCAGTGTTAAGTTGGGTATGTATTTATGTATGGTTTAAGTGTTCAATGTTAAGTTGGGGATGTATTTATGTATGGTTTAAGTGTTCAATGTTAAGTTGGGTATGTATTTATGTATGGTTTAAGTGTTCAATGTTAAGTTGGGTATGTATTTATGTATGGTTTAAGTGTTCAATGTTAAGTTGGGTATGTATTTATGTATGGTTTAAGTGTTCAATGTTAATTTGGGTATGTATTTATGTATGGTTTAAGTGTTCAGTGTTAAGTTGGGTATGTATTTATGTATGGTTTAAGTGTTCAATGTTAAGTTGGGTATGTATTTATGTATGGTTTAAGTGTTCAATGTTAAGTTGGGTATGTATTTATGTATGGTTTAAGTGTTCAGTGTTAAGTTGGGGATGTATTTATGTATGGTTTAAGTGTTCAATGTTAAGTTGGGTATGTATTTATGTATGGTTTAAGTGTGCAATGTTAAGTTGGGGATGTATTTATGTATGGTTTAAGTGTTCAATGTTAAGTTGGGGATGTATTTATGTATGGTTTAAGTGTTCAGTGTTAAGTTGGGTATGTATTTATGTATGGTTTAAGTGTTCAGTGTTAAGTTGGGTATGTATTTATGTATGGTTTAAGTGTTCAGTGTTAACACTTTCTTCGCCAGGCTTATGTACATCATTATACCATCCTCTGCCAGCTCTATTTGTCTATGGAGAAGTTCCCCTTCTTTGCAGGGCTATAACTTTTTAAATTGTATTGCTAAATTGACATTACTATGGCCCATTCAACATCAAGTATCTATTGTTCAGGGTGTAGCAACGTTATACTTTTTCATTCACATATTCATACTAAAATACGGTCTAAAGTATAAGTATGTTTTTATCGCTTTCTGCAGAACGTGATTTATAGCCCTAAATGCATTATATTGATGATTGTATACAGTTTGATAGCGATCGGCGCGAGATAAAAAATGTCAAATGGACGTGCTTCTAGAAGTTACTACTTATCATCTGATGTTGACCGGATGGGGGGGGGGTCGTTTATAATTCCGTGGCCAACGTTAGATGATTCATCTAGTGTGGGTGATATGATCATTAGAGCAGTTTGTATCGAACACGTTAAAAAAAAACGCTGAAACTCACCGTAGCTTCCTCGTAGCGTTGGGCGATGAGCGTGGAGCAAAAATATTCCTATTATGGGATGTTGAAATATGTGATCCATCTCCAGGTTGTATAATAGTATATACGTCCAAATCATGTTGTTTATCGAGTTATTGGTAACGGATTGCTATCCATTGTGTCTAGCTCGAGTCCCGGGACTATTAGCGAGTGATCGGATCACGTTTCCGTTTCCGGTTTGGGCGATCCGCCAATCGGCCACCAGATGGTGCTCTTGAACCGTTGGAGAGTTGAGAGGGGATCAACAGTAGATCTCAAGTCTCCGGGGGAGAAATATGATTGCGATCACAGATTTTTGAAATATTGATGTCAATGACGTGTTACGGCGTCATTGGCAGAATGAGCATGGCGGGGAATGACGAGTTTAGGCGTCCTTGGCAGAGAAAGTGTTAAGTTTGGTATGTATTTATGTATGGTTTAAGTGTTCAGTGTTGGGGATGTATTTATGTATGGTTTAAGTGTTCAATGTTAAGTTGGGTATGTATTAGGGATGCCCCGATCACGTTTTTTGCCACCGATACCGATCGTCGTGAGCCATATCAGCCGATACCGATCGTTTTTGATTACATTTTTTTTTTTAATTATTTTATATACATTTTTTATTTTTATTTTTTTTATAAAATATATATATTATATAATTAGACTTGTACTTGTATTATCTGCGAGACATCGCCACCACGCAACAAGCTCCACGGTCTGTGTGTACTCGAGTAGCCTCCAGCTACGGCCAGGATTCTCCGGAGCTGCAGCTGGACCTATACTCGAGTAGCCTCGAGCTACGGCCAGGATTCTCCGGCTCTGCACCTGGACCCTATTGGTATAACGTTACTTAACTGTGCTCAGCAAGCCCTCAGCTCGAATACGCATCGAATCAGTGTTATAAGACATTGATATCAGGAGCTATCTGTAGCTACTGCTAGCCGGATATATAACGTTAATATTTAGTATATTTTAGTTCAATGGGCCATTTAGTTTTGAACAGTGAACTAACAGTGAGCTAACAGAGCTATCATACACGTCTCTACTAGACTATTGCTGGAGCATTTGTTGATATCATGAGCTATTAGTAGCTAGCCGGCTAGATACCGTTCGGTTAGACAATGCCTCATCATGTATTAAACTAAAAGTGAATAGTTGACTGGGTCATTTTGTAACGGTAGCTAACATTAGCTCATGGAGGTCCCATCCCAATAGACTAGACTAGACCCGTGTTTACATGCGTGCGGGAGGGGCTGGAGGAGGAGCAGACGTGCAGCACTGTGTGCAGCTCCCGGTGTGATCGGTTTTGACGATCGGCGAAAATAAAGCATTATCACCGATCGCATATTTATATTTATCGGCCGATCGATCGGGGCATCCCTAGTATGTATTTATGTATGGTTTAAGTGTTAAATGTTAAGTTGGGGATGTATTTATGTATGGTTTAAGTGTTAAATGTTAATTTGGGGATGTATTTATGTATGGTTTAAGTGTTAAATGTTAAGTTGGGGATGTATTTATGTATGGTTTAAGTGTTAAATGTTAAGTTGGGGATGTATTTATGTATGGTTTAAGTGTTAAATGTTAAGTTGGGGATGTATTTATGTATGGTTTAAGTGTTAAATGTTAAGTTGGGGATGTATTTATGTATGGTTTAAGTGTTAAATGTTAAGTTGGGGATGTATTTATGTATGGTTTAAATGTTAAGTTGGGGATGTATTTATGTATGGTTTAAGTGTTCAATGTTAAGTTGGGGATGTATTTATGTATGGTTTAAGTGTTCAATGTTAAGTTGGGTATGTATTTATGTATGGTTTAAGTGTTCAATGTTAAGTTGGGGATGTATTTATGTATGGTTTAAGTGTTCAGTGTTAAGTTGGGGATGTATTTATGTATGGTTTAAGTGTTCAATGTTAAGTTGGGGATGTATTTATGTATGGTTTAAGTGTTCAGTGTTAAGTTGGGGATGTATTTATGTATGGTTTAAGTGTTCAATGTTAAGTTGGGGATGTATTTATGTATGGTTTAAGTGTTAAATGTTAAGTTGGGGATGTATTTATGTATGCTAATTGCTAATTGCTAAATGCTAAATGCTAGAACTATAAAGACCATCCATCTACTGGCTAAAAATGGCTGAAGTAGTGAAAGAATGAAAAAAAGAAAACGTTTGAATATCAAATAAATGGAGAAAGAAGGTAATTCGGTCTGGTTCATTGAGTAAAACCCAGTTAACCCTTCGGGTGAACACGCAACATCCTTTCAAGTTGGGGACAGTGAGTGCACAAGGTCAAACACATACAACTGGACAGCGTTACATTTACATTTAGCTGACACCTTTATCCAAAGCGACTTACAAGTTCTGTACGACAATTCATCAGGCTGAGTAACAATGTTCATCAAAGTGCTACAGTGTAGGTTAGTTTATTAGGACAAGTGCATGACAGTAAGGTTAGTTAGGGTTAGATTTGAATTTTTTTCCATATTTTTTTCCATTATTTCAGATAATATATTCAAAATATTAGCATATTTAGACATAAAATAAGAGAGACTCTGCAATGCCACGGAAACAATCAAATAAATAATTGTACTTACAAAAAGGGTTAGAGTACTAGTTACTGCCAAAAGTAATGGCGTTAGTCCCAACACTGAGTACAGTACAATGAAAATACGTTTTGGCGTCCAACCAGAGTGCAAAATGTAGCAGTAAGGTGCAACAGTAATATACAATGTACTACAGGTGATTAAACGGCATGTGGTGACTAGTCTCTACAACACCCCCCCCCCCAGACCCACGGTAGGGCAATGTGCCAGGCAGGGCTTCGACAAATAAATTGGGCGGGATGAGGAGGAAAGAGAGCACGATTGGAAGAATACATGTGTTTTGTCTCCGTGTCTTGGCTGCATATTTTGTAGTTCTGAAGCGACCCGGTCCAGTGTTTGTCACAGGAATGTGAGCTCAGTGTGGCCCGGGTCCGGGTGGCCCGCCGGGGGCAGGAATGTGAGCTCAGTGTGGCCCGGGTCCGGGTGGCCCGCCGGGGGGAGGAATGTGAGCCCGCGGTGCCGGTGGCTCGTCGCTGCCACGAATAATAAAAGTCACCTTCATACAATATTTATGCAGCAGCCTCGGTCCATTTTGTTATGATGGGGAGAGCTGGCCTTGTTTTACACTGCTGCGCAATACTCACCTGTTACCTCTCTTTACCCCACTGGGTCTGTCTCTCTCTCTCTCTATACTCTGTCTCTCTCTCTGTCTCTCTCTCTCTCTATACTATGTCTCTCTATACTCTCTGTCTCTCTCTCTCTATACTCTGTCTCTCTGTCTCTCTCTTTCTCTGTCTCTCTCTCTCTCTCTCTCTCTCTCTCTCTCTCTCTCTCTATACTCTCTCTCTCTCTCTCTCTCTCTCTCTATACTCTGTCTCTCTCTCTCTCTCTCTCTCTCTATACTGTCTAATTTATCTCTCTTTTTGTCTCTCTATCTCTCTATTCTTTCTCTCTCTCTCTCTGTCTATTATCTTTCTGTCTCATCTCTCTGTCTCTCCTCTCTCTCCTCTCCCCCCTCTCTCTCCCCTCTCTCTCTCTGTCTCCCCTCTTTCTCTCTCTGTCTCTCTCTCTCTACTCTATCTCTCTCTGTCTCTACTCTATCTCTCTCTGTCTCTATCTCTCCCATGTCTCTGTCTCTCTCTCTCTCTCTGTCTCTCTCTCTCTCTCTCTTTCTCTTTGTCTCTCTACTTTATCTCTCTCTGTCTCTCCCCTCTCTCTCCTCCCCCCCCTCTCTCTCTCCCCTCTTTCTCTCTCTGTCTCTCTATCTCTCCGTCTCTCCCCTCTCGCTCTATCTCTCTCGCTCTGTCTTTCTCTTTCTTATCTCCCCTCTCTCTCTCTCTCTCTCTCTCTCGCTCTCTCTCTCTCTCTCTCTCTCTCTCTCTCTCTCTCTCTCTCTCTCTCTCTCTCTCTCTCTCTCTCTCTCTCTCTCTCTCTCTCTCACCTGGTGTATTCCTCAGTCACTGCTGTGTTAGCAGCTAACATTGTTGTTACACATTTCACACTCGGATCACGTGTTGCACTTGGTAAAAGAAAAGCCAGTCGAGTATGAAGTAATTGGGACAATGGGATCTTGCTGGCGCACCAGTGGCTGTATACACACAAAATAGAAGGGTTATTATATCTGTTGCACTATTTTTTACTAAAGCTGGCGCTCCAGCCTCCTCAACAGATGAGTGACATCGTCGTACTTTCTGACAGTCACATATAGATTCGGTTAGATTCAAATGTCATTATACAGCACAACTCTTTAAAAAAAAGAAGAAAAAAAACACATTTGTTTAGACAGGCCTTTGGTCATACATAGGCACTCTTTCTTGTCCTCACTGTTCCTATAGTTTTGTTTTTTAATTAGTGACTGATGATTTTATCTAAATTCTTTTATTCTACTTTTTTTTTAAATCTGGTTTCACTGTTTTTTTTAACTGCTGTCTGTTGTCATTTATTTCAGATTTAGTTTTAGTTTTAGTTTTTATATACTAAGCTGTAGTGTAAAGCACCCTGTGCATTCGTGCTGTGAAGGGTGCTGTATAAATAAAAGTCATTCATTCAAGTACAGTACAACAAAAATGTAACCGTAGGTGGTCTCTCTATTTCAAAACTGACGCTCGTTGGCTGTTATAAAAATGGTAAATTGCTGTGTTTATATAGCGGCTTTTATCCAAAGCACTTTACAGTTTGTTCCTCACATTCACACACCGACGGCGGAGGCGACCATGCGAGGTGCCGACCTGCTCATCGGGAGCAACTATGTTCTTGACATTTGGCTCTGCATATCTAGGGTTCTCTCTCCCGATTGGATGAAGTGGGAAGGGATACCAGACAGACGCACACCATATATCAGTGATGGCTGTCAGAATGTAGAGCTATTATCTTAACAACAAACAAAAACACTTAACGGCATCTTTAACGCCACTTTTTATTTGAAAGTGTCCATCGTTTCCTCTTTCTTCGTGTTTGAATCTTTTCATTTGGGGATTGTTTAAAGTTTTTGTTACTTAATTTTTTCTCCTTTTGTCAAATCTTTGGAATTTTCATGTATGTGTGTTTATATATGTATGTAGATGTACAGTATGTATGTAGCCTAGATTAATAAATCCACAGTAGGCCGTTTACGTAACACTCATTGAGACGAACGAGGTGGCAGACCGCCCCTCGCCGCACGTGTCCCCCGGCGAACAGTGCAAGTGTTTGTCAACCTGCTCGTAACGCGCCGTCCGGAGACGAAGATAAAGCCTCTTTTCAAGACGGGGAGCGGAGCCGCTCGGCACACCTCATTGACTCCGTTTTACAGCCCAGTAATGGCTTCGCTGCAATTTATTTACTTTCCACGTTTTCCACAAGATTGTGGCCAAGCGCCTCTCTCTCTCTCTCTCTCCCCGCGGTGTCTCTCTCTCTCTCAGGGTAATTGAACATGTGCAGTTTACGTCAAGGGGCTCACATTACCGGCGGTCGGCATTCGTTGCCAGATACGAGCCGTCGTCTTTCCAACCAGGGGTTCTAATGCGGTTCCCCCCCCAGAGGGAGCACACTCTAGATTGTTATTTGTGTCTGTTTTTATTTGGCCGTCGCTTGTCTGTGTGTGAATGGGTGCCAGGGTACATTTTAGCATTCCTCTCGACGTGCGCTCTCGCTCTCTCTGCACCGCCTGGATCCAGTCTACGACGCTGTGCGTTCTTCTCAGCCGCACGCAACATGCACTAATGTCTTTCTTCCACTTGCTTATTGTTATTCCAGGCGGCAGCGGTCGCCGTCATTAAGTCCCTACCCATCTATGGTAACCACCACAGTCAGGACGGCTGAAACCACCACAGTCAGGACAGCTGGAACCATCACAGTCAGGACAGACAGCTGAAACCATCACAGTCAGGACAGACAGCTGAAACCATCACAGTCAGGACAGCTGGAACCATCACAGTCAGGACAGACAGCTGAAACCATCACAGTCAGGACAGACAGCTGAAACCATCACAGTCAGGACAGACAGCTGAAACCATCACAGTCAGGACAGACAGCTGAAACCATCAGTCAGGACAGCTGAAACCATCACAGTCAGGACAGATGAAACCACCACAGTCAGGACAGCTGAAACCAGCACAGTCAGGACAGACAGCTGAAACCACCACAGTCAGGGCAGCTGAAACCAGCACAGTTAGGACAGACAGCTGAAACCATCACAGTCAGGACAGACAGCTGAAACCATCACAGTCAGGACAGCTGAAACCATCACAGTCAGGACAGCTGAAACCATCACAGTCAGGACAGACAGCTGAAACCATCACAGTCAGGACAGATGAAACCACCACAGTCAGGACAGACAGCTGAAACCATCACAGTCAGGACAGATGAAACCACCACAGTCAGGACAGCTGAAACCACCACAGTCAGGACAGCTGAAACCACCACAGTCAGGACAGCTGAAACCACCACAGTCAGGACAGCTGAAACCACCACAGTCAGGACAGCTGAAACCATCACAGTCAGGACAGATGAAACCACCACAGTCAGGACAGCTGAAACCACCACAGTCATGACAGACAGCTGGAACCACCACAGTCAGGACAGACAGCTGAAACCACCACAGTCAGGACAGATGAAACCACCACAGTCAGGACAGCTGAAACCACCACAGTCAGGACAGCTGAAACCACCACAGTCAGGACAGCTGAAACCATGACAGTCAGGACAGACAGCTGGAACCACCACAGTCAGGACAGACAGCTGAAACCATCACAGTCAGGACAGACAGCTGAAACCATCACAGTCAGGACAGACAGCTGAAACCATCACAGTCAGGACAGACAGCTGAAACCATCACAGTCAGGACAGCTGAAACCACCACAGTCAGGACAGACAGCTGAAATCATCACAGTCAGGACAGCTGAAACCATCACAATCAGGACAGTTGAAACCACCACAGTCAGGACAGACAGCTGAAACCATCACAGTCAGGACAGCTGAAACCATCACAGTCAGGACAGCTGAAACCATCACAGTCAGGACAGACAGCTGAAACCATCACAGTCAGGACAGACAGCTGAAACCATCACAGTCAGGACAGACAGCTGAAACCATCACAGTCAGGACAGCTGAAACCATCAGTGTCAGGACAGCTGAAACCATCACAGTCAGGACAGCTGAAACCACCACAGTCAGGACAGACATCTGAAACCATCACAGTCAGGACAGACAGCTGAAACCATCACAGTCAGGACAGCTGAAACCATCACAGTCAGGACAGACAGCTGAAACCACCACAGTCAGGACAGCTGAAACCACCACAGTCAGGACAGACAGCTGAAACCATCACAGTCAGGACAGCTGAAACCACCACAGTCAGGACAGACAGCTGAAACCATCACAGTCAGGACAGCTGAAACCACCACAGTCAGGACAGACAGCTGAAACCATCACAGTCAGGACAGACAGCTGAAACCATCACAGTCAGGACAGACAGCTGAAACCATCACAGTCAGGACAGACAGCTGAAACCATCACAGTCGGGACAGCTGAAACCATCACAGTCAGGACAGACAGCTGAAACCACCACAGTCAGGACAGACAGCTGAAACCATCACAGTCAGGACAGACAGCTGAAACCATCACAGTCAGGACAGACAGCTGAAACCATCACAGTCAGGACAGACAGCTGAAACCATCACAGTCAGGACAGCTGAAACCACCACAGTCAGGACAGACAGCTGAAACCACCACAGTCAGGACAGACAGCTGAAACCATCACAGTCAGGACAGCTGAAACCACCACAGTCGGGACAGACAGCTGAAACCATCACAGTCGGGACAGACAGCTGAAACCATTACATTCGGGACAGACAGCTGAAACCACCACAGCCAGGACAGACAGCTGAAACCATCACAGTCAGGACAGACAGCTGAAACCATCACAGTCGGGACAGACAGCTGAAACCATCACAGTCAGGACAGACAGCTGAAACCATCACAGTCGGGACAGACAGCTGAAACCATCACAGTCAGGACAGACAGCTGAAACCATCACAGTCAGGACAGACAGCTGACACCATCACAGTCGGGACAGCTGAAACCACCACAGTCAGGACAGCTGAAACCATCACAGTCGGGACAGACAGCTGAAACCATCACAGTCGGGACAGCTGAAACCATCACAGTCCGGACAGACAGCTGAAACCATCACAGTCGGGACATACAGCTGAAACCATCACAGTCGGGACAGACAGCTGAAACCATCACAGTCGGGACAGACAGCTGAAACCATCACAGTCAGGACAGACAGCTGAAACCATCACAGTCGGGACAGACAGCTGAAACCACCACAGTCAGGACAGACAGCTGAAACCATCACAGTCGGGACATACAGCTGAAACCACCACAGTCAGGACAGACAGCTGAAACCATCACAGTCGGGACAGACAGCTGAAACCATCACAGTCAGGACAGACAGCTGAAACCATCACAGTCAGGACAGACAGCTGAAACCATCACAGTCGGGACAGACAGCTGAAACCATCACAGTCGGGACAGACAGCTGAAACCATCACAGTCAGGACAGACAGCTGAAACCACCACAGTCAGGACAGACAGCTGAAACCACCACAATCGGGACAGACAGCTGAAACCACCACAGTCGGGACAGCTGAAATGCTCAGCCACACACAAAACGCACTACCTCCTGATAGGGGTACTGTGGACATTTCTTGATTCTAAGATGCATCGCGATGCGGACGTGGACGATTCAGCATCGATGCGGTGACGGAACATAATCGATTATTAAAATGTAAAAAGAAATGCTACAAATCAATATTATTATTATTATTATTAAAGCTAGTGCTCTGATCATGCATCCACTCAACTCATAGAAAATACAGCATTATGCTATTCTAAAAGTATTGATACTAAAAAAAGAGTATTGAACCGTTTTTTAACAGCTGGGTATCGAGATACCTTTCTAGTATCTGTATCATGCAGCACTAGTAAAGACATTTATTTTGCCATTCTGATTTAAGAACTTTCTAAATAAAAGTAAATTGATCTGACTGCTTGTATTAATTGATGAAAAAGTAGCCATGTGCAGTAATATAGATTATAAAATTGAGGAGATGCTAAACGAACAATAAACACTATGCAACAACCATCAAATGCACACAACACATACACCCACACGCACACACTCACTTAAACAAACAACACACTGCAGCACCCACTCTCCACACTTTAGAACACACTAACACACTTTATATTTATATTTATTGATAAAGGATTTGCACTACAACTCGTACACCTACTGTAAATTGTACCTAAATTGCACCTCATCCTATTTCTGCCTTGCACTATATAGTATTGTATATTAGTACACTACACAGTATTGTATATTATATGGTAACTCAGTTACTTCTATTCTGCATCGAACATTGTACATATGTCTATACTGAACACTGTGACCTCATTTTTTTACTTCTAATTTACATGCTATACTATGTTATTTTATTTCACACTTATCTTGTCTAGCACAGTCTCTGGAGCGTAACAGTAAGAAGCATTTTGTATAAAAGTATTCTGTACTTCTGTATGACAACTATTAAAGAAACTTGAGATGTAATATATTATTGAGCTGCATCGTAGAATCGAATCGCGAACAGCTGAATCGTAAATCAAATCGCGAGGCCAGTGAAGATTCACAGCTCTACCTCCTGAGCGACTGTGGCTCAGGAGGTAGAGCAGTCGTCTGGTAATCCAGAGGTTCCCAGTTGGATTCCCGCCCCTCCCTCCCGGGGCAGCGTGTCGAATGAATGACTTTTATTCATATAGCACCCTTCACAGCACGAATGCACAGGGTGCTTTACAGTTTACACTACAGCTTAGTATATAAAAAACACAACAACAAAATCAGAAATAAATGACAACAACAACAGACTGCAGTTATAAAAAAAACAGTGAAGCCAGATAAAAAAGTAGAATAAAATAATTTGGATAAAATCACGAGTCACTAATTAAAAAACAAAACTATAGTAACAGTGAGGACAAGAAAGAGTGCCTATGTATGACCGCAGGCCTGTCTGAACAAATGTGTTTTTAGTTGTTTTTTTTAAAAGAGTTTTCAGAGGGGGCAGTTTGCAGGTCCAGGGGGAGAGCGTTCCAGAGCCTTGGTGCTGTCACCTGGAAGGCTCGATTGATTGATTGATTGATTGATTGAAAACTTTATTAACAGATTGCAGAATGGGTACAGTACAGCTCAATACATACAATTGTTAAGGGGATGCAGACCAGAGAAAGACTTTCGTCTTGTTTACATCAGGGTCCCCCATTTTCAATTCATCGTAACATATGAGACATACATGACATACCGATAGACAGTACTGCTACATCTATACATTTATGACATATCAGATTTGCAATTACAGTACTGTTTGTGATACAAAAAGAGTCCAGAAAGAAAAGAGTATATACATTAGACGTAGAAACTGTACATTGGATTGGGTAGGTGGGGGTGGGGGGGGACTGTACATTGGAGGTGGATGGGTGGGTGGGTGGGGGGGGGGGGGGGGGGGGGGGGGGGGGGTTGGGTTGGAGTGGGGGGGGGGGGGGGGTGGGTAGGAGGGGTGGGTGGGGGACACTGTACACCTGTACAAACAAACACTGTACATTGGATTATTGACAAGACCATACTTGGTAATTTACTGTACATTGGAGGGGGTTGTGTTCGGACATTTACAGGGGCCAGCTCGATCACCCCTTGTTTTTAGCCTGGACCTGGGGACCACCAGGAGGTGCTGACCGGCAGATCTGAGTGAGCGGGTGTTGGTGTAGGGATGGATGAGTGCAGTGATGTAGATAGGGGCCTGACCGTGCAGTGCTCTGAAAGTGAAAGTGAGGACTTTGAAGTGAATTCTATAGTGTACCGGGAGCCAGTGCAGGGATACCAGAATGGGAGTGATGTGACACGATTTTGTTTTACCTTTGTGAGTAGCCTGGCTGCAGCATTTTGGACCATTTGTAGTTTGTCTGTGGATGATTTGGTGAGACAGGTGAAAAGTGTCCTTGAGCAAGACACTTAACCCCCTGACTGTGCAGTTTGACACCTTCTGCCGTCGGTTTGTGAATGTTGAGTGAATGGGTCAAATCTGAATAACAAATTGTAAAGCGCTTTGGATGAGAAAGCTGCTATATAAATGCAGCCATTTACTAATGGTAAGAGTGACAACCCCCACTCTACCTGCTAATGGGTGAGTCTGGTGACCCCCACTCTACCTGCTAATGGGTGAGTCTGGTGACCCCCACTCTACCTGCTAATGGGTGAGTCTGCTGACCCCCACTCTACCTGCTAATGGGTGAGTCTGCTGAGCATGGTGGAGTGGGTGGCTCGTTAGCCCAATGAGTCTCACCTGGGCAGTGAGAGAGCTGCACAGGTAAACTCCCTCCGTCTGCGTTTCCATCTCCCAGGACACAGGTTATCCACCACCCATCTTGAATGAATGAATGAATGAATGAATGAATGAAAAGTTTATTTTTGAACATGTAATTCTCCATTTCCTCCAAACAAATCACGGTATCTTGTTCCGTCAAACCAAACAATCATAACAACAAATTAAAAAACATTAAAAAAAAACATAAAAAAAGGGAATTATAAACAAAAGGTCAAGAGCAATGTGTTTGGTTAGCAGATATGTCCAAAAAAGGAGTAGAGGGAAGCTAAGCTTATTGATCCCTACCCCCTTACATTTATATTTGTTCTTCCATTAATTTTACTAGATATAACATCATTTAGTATATTACAAGTTTCAAGTTTCTTTAATAGTTGTCATACAGAAGTACAGAATACTTTACAATATAGAATATACTTTTACTTATATTAAAAAAAATAAAACACTTGATTCACTTGACAGCAGTGAATATAGTACAGCACTACATAACACAATATAGCATAACTTTGTTTATCCTCATTACTCATTTCTGTATTTCTCTAATGTGTATCTTTTTAGCTGCTTTTTAAATTGTGCCACATGTTTACTCAGTTTGATGTATTCAGGTAAATGATTCCACAACTTCACATGCTTTTCAGCGTGGTGTCTTGACCTTTGATATTGGAACACTAATACTCACACCACACTTTTCACTCATCCACACACTGCATTTCATCACCGATTCTGATACATAACACATTCCTTGTTTTATGTAATTAATTGTCTTCGATTAGGTTTAAATAAATTCTTTTGTTGAATTGCTTTCACGTGTGGACTCCCTGTTTGTCACAATTGACCCGTTTGTGACACTAATGTCTCTCGTCCACTTGCTTACCGTCATTCCAGGCAGCAGCGGCCGTCAACGGGCCATTTGGAGACTCCTCCAGCGACGCCCAAGACGGAGAGCTCAGCGTCCCCCCGGGAGAGCCGCCCGCAGAGGAGCCCTTTAATTTCCACTCACTTTCTCCAGAAGGGGCTCAGAGCGTCTCTCGCTACCTCCTCGGCCTTTCCTCCTCTTCCTCCTCCTCCTCCTCCGGTGAAAGAGGAGCCCATGGAGGTGGAAATGTCGGCCCTGGGGTCTCCTCCTCCTCCTCCGTCATCCGTGGCTGACTCCCTGTTGCCACCGCGAGAGATGATGTCTGAGGTCAAAGGTGAGGCCTGACTGCTCCTGGTTAAGCTTCTGGTTAATCTTCTGGTTAAGCTTCTGGTTAGCTACTGGTTATATTTACATTTAGTCATTTAGCTGAAACGCTTTTATCCAAAGCGACTTACAAGTTCTGTACGACAAGTCATCAGGAAGGAAGGGCACAACTCTATCAGCTGAGTAACAATGTTCATCAAAGTGTTGAGTGCTACAGTGTAGGTTAGTTTATTAGGACAAGTGCATGACAGTAAGGTTAGTTAGGGTTAGATATATATATAATTTTTTTACTGAGTTTTACTGCTCATGACCAACTTGAACAGCTCAAGTGTATTAAAAACACAATCTATTTTCAACATTAAGCCAAGAGAGGTGGCATGCATACGGCTCACATTAGACCTTAGATGCAGTGTGTGGCTGAGACAGTAGGGGGCGATGGCTCCCATCAGCTCCATTGAAACGGCGTTTGGAGCACAGTGTGTCTCCTGACCTCAAGGCGACACTAGCGTATCATTTGCAAGACATGAGGATTAGAGAGTTGATGCGTAGAAAATTGATTTACACAAACAATTCTAATCACTTCATATCATATGACAATTATACAATAATACGGCTATGATATAATGTATTTCACGTTCTCGTTGACTTAACAAATGGAGGAAGGGTCAGAGAGACTTTAGTATCATATCACCATAGCAACATTGTACACATTATGGTCTGGCCCGTCCACAGTGCTGATCCCAACACACTGGACCTACAGCTGCTGCTGTATAACCAAGTAAAACAAACATTATGGAGGGTTGACCTTTTTAGAAGTGGATAGAGCTGTTTCCCCGAAGCCTGTTTTTGGGCTTCGAACTTCGTCAGGGTTTTTCCGAACGGACGTTCGAACCTTTGTTTTTAATAGTAATAATGAAAAAATTCCCCAAATTTTTTTTCATATATTTTTTTTAATAAATATCCTTAAACTAAATCCTCAATTTGAATAAAGTGATTAATCTGATTAAATTAGTCTTTTTTCTTTTTTATTAAATCAACTTTCTTAAATGAATAACTCATCAGTTTTAATACTATAATATTAGTGTAGCCTAATCTTTATCTGCAACTGTAAAGAAAAACCCCATTGGTTTAAACAGAATGAATAGACGCATACAAAAATATATATATTATAAAGAAATGTATAAAAAATTCGAATGTTGATTTAGAATTAGAATGCCAACGTAACGAACATTTGGGCTCAGCCGTAGAAGTGGAACCTTTAGACCTTATTGCTGAGACGAGACGAGAGTAACATGATTGTTAATTGTTTGACCTCGCTCATTTGCTGTCTCTTATTCCCCCGGGGTCAGAGGTCAACTAAGATGCATTACCCTGTGTGGAGTTAGGAATGTTACAACCTGCCACTAGGGTTGCCGTGGTGATGTGAAATTTCCCATGATTAATAAACTCATGACAACAAGACCTGTGTTAGCGGTGTCACCGGGCGTTTTTACAAAACGACGCTCGGCATCTGTAGAGCCCCTACTTTGATCTCTAACGTGATGCTGCTACGTTGATCCGCTGTGTTTGTCCGTCTACCTCTGCTTTTAATTCATTTTCTTTATTTTTTTTGAATTTTTTTGAAAATCTTTTTCCCCCTCCTTTTTCCGTTTTTCTCCCATCCCAATGTTGGTCGTTATGCCAATTCCCAATCCCCTTCCTGGTCGTTGCGCACGTACCCCCCCCCATACCGTCGGTCTGGGAGGGCGGAGACTATCACATGCTTCCTCCGAGACATGTGTAGCCAGCCCACCGCTTCTTTTCACCTGGCAGCGTGGACTCTCACTGGGGGAGTGTAACGTGTGGAAGGATCACACTACCTCTCCCAGCTCCTTCCCTCGCTGTGCAGGCGCCCCGACCGAACTGTAGGAGTCGCTGTTTACAACGACCAGGACCCACCCCACCGGCTTCCCACCCACTGACTGCCAATTGTGTCAGTACGGACGGTCGGCCAAGCCGCAGGTACCGCAGCTGGATTCGATCCCACTGTCTCTGCGGTGGTAGACAGACGCTTAGTCCGCTGCGCTACCCGGCCGCTTACTTTGATCTCTAATGGTATGCGGCTACATTGATCCGCTGTGTTTGTCCGTCTACCTCTGCTTTTAATTCATTTTCAATAACGAGTATCCGTTTGTTGGACAGACAAGAGTTCACCTTGGGTTCTAATTTAAAAGCCAACGGACAGTAATACCATCCGTCACTTTTCTACTAGGGATGCCCCGATCTATCGGCCAGCGATCGGTATCGGCCGATATGCAGTATAAATATGAGATCGGTGAATTCCGTTAATGCTTTATTTTCGCCCATCGCGAAAACCGATCGATGACACGCGCGAAAAACATGATCCAGTTCTCAGCGGAGTTCTCACTCGCTGTCTTCTTTTTTTATTTTATTTTTACTTCTCTTTATTTGAATAACAGGTGTACAGCAGATACATGTCCCAGAGCACACAGCAATTATCTCACCCTCTGGTCCCTTCCCCCACCCGCGGCCAACAAAACTAAATAAAGACAGGACAATAATAAAAATTAAAATAAACAATAATAAATAATAACAACAATGACAACAACAACATCATTGTTGTACAACTTCTTCCACTAGAGAAACCCACCTCCAAAAAATACACAACCGGGGACAGACACCCCAAGACCCTCGGCCCCCACCCCTCCCCCAACCAAACAGCAAAACCACCAATCGACACGTCCAGCGGCAGCATGCGGATATATTCACATACCGCCACTAGCCGTATCAATCAACAGCCCCCCTGCTCAATCGAGAAAACAGCGGAGACCAAAGGTCCCGGAACATCCGCCCCCCCGGCCGCGCTCCTCCAAGGTCAATCTCTCCAGTGGAAGAAGCTGGGATATCTGATCTTGAAACATCTCAAAAGTGGGCGAAGAGTCATTTTTCCAAAACGGGAGAATACATTTCTTGGCAAAGTATGTTATAACAATCAGCAATCTATATTTTTTTGGATCCATCTGGATCGCGGGTAATTCATTTAGTAAGTAGGCACATGGAGACAAGTCAAATTCCGTTTCCAATACAGATTTTGTAAATGAATGAATACAATTCCAGAATCGTTTTAATTTATCACAGTGCCAAAACATGTGTAGAAATGTTCCTTCGTTAGTTTAGAAGTTATAGAAGTTTTAGTTATAGAACCTATAGAATAGCTCTGCTGTCCACGCAGACACTTTCGCACTAATTATTGACAACACGCTTAGTACAAATTCATTCATTTAAGAAATATATTTGAATGTGGACACTTTTTATTTTTTTTTTAAATTCTTTTCCCCCTCTCCTTTTTCCTCCGATTTTCTCCCATCCCAATGTTAGTCGTTATGCCAATTCCCAATCCCTTCCTGGTCGCTGCGCACTTACCCCCCACAGTCGGTCTGGGAGAGTGGAGGCTACCACGTGCTTCCTCCGACACACGTCCAGCCAATCAACCGCTTCTTTTCACCTGGCAGAGCGGACTCTCACTGAGAGGGTGTAACCTGTGGAAGGATCACACTACCCCCCTTAGATCCTATCCTCGCTGAGCAGGCGCCCCGACCAAACTGTAGGAGTCGCTGTTTACAACGACCCGGACCCACCCCGCCAGCTTTCCCACCCTCTAATACTGCCAATTGTATTAGTGTGAACGGCCAGCCAAGCTGGTGACAACGCCGGGAGCTGGATTCGAACAGGCGAATCCAGCGTATCCGGTGTTGGTGACGAACGCAATCTCCGCTACGCCACCGGACCGCCTGACACCTTTTTTTTAACAAACAAGGTGATGGCCAAGTAATGTACTTGGTGGATGGCTGAGCACCTAGTAACACCAGTATCGCACACTACCGAGACAAGTCTACCTGACACTAGAGACAAGTCTACCTGACACTAGAGACAAGTCTACCTGACACTAGAGACAAGTCTACCTGACACTAGAGACGAGTCTACCTGACACTAGAGACAAGTCTACCTGACACTAGAGACAAGTCTACCTGACACTAGAGACAAGTCTACCTGACACTAGAGACAAGTCTACCTGACACTAGAGACAAGTCTACCTGACACTAGAGACGAGTCTACCTGACACTAGAGACAAGTCTACCTGACACTAGAGACAAGTCTACCTGACACTAGAGACAAGTCTACCTGACACTAGAGACGAGTCTACCTGACACTAGAGACAAGTCTACCTGACACTAGAGACGAGTCTACCTGACACTAGAGACAAGTCTACCTGACACTAGAGACGAGTCTACCTGACACTAGAGACAAGTCTACCTGACAGTGTAGACGAGTCTACCTGACACTAGAGACAAGTCTACCTGACACTAGAGACAAGTCTACCTGACACTAGAGACAAGTCTACCTGACACTAGAGACAAGTCTACCTGACACTAGAGACGAGTCTACCTGACACTAGAGACGAGTCTACCTGACACTAGAGACGAGTCTACCTGACACTAGAGACAAGCCTACCTGACACTAGAGACAAGTCTACCTGACACTAGAGACAAGTCTACCTGACACTAGAGACGAGTCTACCTGACACTAGAGACAAGTCTACCTGACACTAGAGACACGTCTACCTGACACTAGAGACACGTCTACCTGACACTAGAGACACGCCTACCTGACACTAGAGACAAGTCTACCTGACACTAGAGACAAGCCTACCTGACACTAGAGACGAGTCTACCTGACACTAGAGACAAGTCTACCTGACACTAGAGACAAGTCTACCTGACACTAGAGACAAGTCTACCTGACACTAGAGACAAGTCTACCTGACACTAGAGACAAGTCTACCTGACACTAGAGACGAGTCTACCTGACACTAGAGACGAGTCTACCTGACACTAGAGACGAGTCTACCTGACACTAGAGACAAGCCTACCTGACACTAGAGACAAGTCTACCTGACACTAGAGACAAGTCTACCTGACACTAGAGACAAGTCTACCTGACACTAGAGACAAGTCTACCTGACACTAGAGACGAGTCTACCTGACACTAGAGACGAGTCTACCTGACACTAGAGACGAGTCTACCTGACACTAGAGACGAGTCTACCTGACACTAGAGACGAGTCTACCTGACACTAGAGACAAGCCTACCTGACACTAGAGACAAGTCTACCTGACACTAGAGACAAGTCTACCTGACACTAGAGACAAGTCTACCTGACACTAGAGACAAGTCTACCTGACACTAGAGACAAGTCTACCTGACACTAGAGACGAGTCTACCTGACACTAGAGACGAGTCTACCTGACACTAGAGACGAGTCTACCTGACACTAGAGACGAGTCTACCTGACACTAGAGACAAGTCTACCTGACACTAGAGACAAGTCTACCTGACACTAGAGACAAGTCTACCTGACACTAGAGACGAGTCTACCTGACACTAGAGACGAGTCTACCTGACACTAGAGACGAGTCTACCTGACACTAGAGACGAGTCTACCTGACACTAGAGACAAGTCTACCTGACACTAGAGACAAGCCTACCTGACACTAGAGACAAGTCTACCTGACACTAGAGACAAGTCTACCTGACACTAGAGACAAGTCTACCTGACACTAGAGACAAGTCTACCTGACACTAGAGACGAGTCTACCTGACACTAGAGACGAGTCTACCTGACACTAGAGACGAGTCTACCTGACACTAGAGACAAGTCTACCTGACACTAGAGACAAGCCTACCTGACACTAGAGACAAGTCTACCTGACACTAGAGACAAGTCTACCTGACACTAGAGACAAGTCTACCTGACACTAGAGACAAGTCTACCTGACACTAGAGACGAGTCTACCTGACACTAGAGACGAGTCTACCTGACACTAGAGACGAGTCTACCTGACACTAGAGACGAGTCTACCTGACACTAGAGACAAGTCTACCTGACACTAGAGACAAGTCTACCTGACACTAGAGACGAGTCTACCTGACACTAGAGACGAGTCTACCTGACACTAGAGACGAGTCTACCTGACACTAGAGACAAGTCTACCTGACACTAGAGACAAGTCTACCTGACACTAGAGACAAGTCTACCTGACACTAGAGACAAGTCTACCTGACACTAGAGACAAGTCTACCTGACACTAGAGACGAGTCTACCTGACACTAGAGACGAGTCTACCTGACACTAGAGACGAGTCTACCTGACACTAGAGACAAGTCTACCTGACACTAGAGGCGAGTCTACCTGACACTAGATACGAGTCTACCTGACACTAGAGACAAGCCTACCTGACACTAGAGACAAGTCTACCTGACACTAGAGACAAGTCTACCTGACACTAGAGACAAGTCTACCTGACACTAGAGACAAGTCTACCTGACACTAGAGACGAGTCTACCTGACACTAGAGACGAGTCTACCTGACACTAGAGACGAGTCTACCTGACACTAGAGACGAGCCTACCTGACACTAGAGACAGGTCTACCTGACACTAGAGACAAGTCTACCTGACACTAGAGACGAGTCTACCTGACACTAGAGACGAGCCTACCTGACACTAGAGACGAGTCTACCTGACACTAGAGACGAGTCTACCTGACACTAGAGACGAGTCTACCTGACACTAGAGACGAGTCTACCTGACACTAGAGACGAGTCTACCTGACACTAGAGACAAGCCTACCTGACACTAGAGACAAGTCTACCTGACACTAGAGACAAGTCTACCTGACACTAGAGACAAGTCTACCTGACACTAGAGACAAGTCTACCTGACACTAGAGACAAGTCTACCTGACACTAGAGACAAGTCTACCTGACACTAGAGACAAGTCTACCTGACACTAGAGACAAGTCTACCTGACACTAGAGACAAGTCTACACTAGAGACAAGTCTACCTGACACTAGAGACAAGCCTACCTGACACTAGAGACGAGTCTACCTGACACTAGAGACAAGTCTACCTGACACTAGAGACAAGTCTACCTGACACTAGAGACAAGTCTACCTGACACTAGAGACAAGTCTACCTGCCACTAGAGACGAGCCTACCTGACACTAGAGACGAGTCTACCTGACACTTCAAGTCAAGTCAAGAGTTTTAATTGTCACGGCATACAGGTATACAATGAAATGCGGGTGGTCTTGCCCGCAACGATGTGCAATACAGTGGTACATATAATAGAATCAAAAGAAGAAACAACATTGTGCAGTAACAGGTAGCAGGTAACATGGAGTGACATCTCGGTATCTGTACATAGTTATTTACAGAGCATGTGTGACATGCTAGTTAGCTTTGGTAGTGCAATACACTGTTCCTGTTATTCTAATTTAAAGTGTCCTTTCCTTTGGCCATAAGTGTGCGTGTGTGCGACATGAGTGTGTGCCCGCTCATGTTAAAGTGTTAAGTGGCTGCTCGTGTGTGAGCGTGCACAGTGTGCGTGTCGTGTGTGTGTTCATGTGTGCTTGTGTGTGGACAGTTCAATGTTCTGAGCACTCAATGTTCATTGTTCATGGCTCTGATGGCCTGGGGGAAGAAGCTGAGCCTAAGCCGCTCTGTCCTAGTAGCTGGGGTTCGCAGGCGTCTGCCTGACCTCAGCAGCTGAAACAGGCTGTTATTGGGGTGGTGAGGGTCTTTCATTATCCTGCAGGCTCTGGATTTGCACCTCTTGTTGTATAGAACCTGCAGGGGGGGTAGTGCAATACCCGTGGTACACTCGGCTGAGCGCACCACTTTCTGTAGGGCCTTCTTGTCCTGTGCCGTGCTGTTTCCATACCAGGCAGTGATGTTTCCGGTCAGGATGCTCTCTACAGCTCCTGAGTAGAAGGACTGGAGTATCTTCCCCGATACTCTGAACTTCCTTAACTGTCTCAGGTGGTAGAGACGCTGTTTCGCCTTCTTTACTACTGTGTCTATGTGTGTTGACCATGTCAGGTCCTCTGAGATGTGGACCCCCAGGTACTTGAAGCTGCTCACCCTGTCCACTAGAGACAAGTCTACCTGACACTAGAGACAAGTCTACCTGACACTAGAGACAAGTCTACCTGACACTAGAGACAAGTCTACCTGACACTAGAGACAAGCCTACCTGACACTAGAGACAAGCAAGAGAGATGATTGACTCTAGTTGTCTCTACAAGGAAGAAATTATCAGGCTACATTACTAATGGATAAAGATTCTATAATTACAGAGTCAGCGTGTGCATCTTTCCAGCTTGGTCTGTGGTCCTTAAAATGTCTACGGGGTCCACAGAGTTTGTGGCACGGACATCAGACGCCTGTGCATTCAGCCGCTCGAATCAAGTCCAATGCATAACATCCAGGGTTCATAAGGTCAGGGAAAACCACCTGGAACAGTCATGGAATTTTGGAAACTGTGTTTTTTCCAGGGGCTCTAGAAGAGTTATTAAAATTATACATCTGAAATTA
Organism: Notolepis coatsorum; assembly: GCF_963971535.1. Lineage (NCBI taxonomy): Eukaryota > Metazoa > Chordata > Actinopteri > Aulopiformes > Paralepididae > Notolepis > Notolepis coatsorum. The sequence continues at coordinate 17,782,391 of NC_140170.1, read as the reverse complement.
GTTTTCCGCTCAGCCAGTGGAGCGTTTAACGTGGGGTTTGGTTGCAGATGGACTGAGTTAGCTTTGACGGAATAGAAAACCCCAAAGACCACATCTCCTGATTACACCAGTCGACCATGATAGTTGTGGCTCATCAAAACCAGACCTGGGACGTCTAATACAATTTTTAAAAAACATTTTACATTTGAACATAGACACCAGGAAGTCTAGGGTCATGGAAAAATTGCATTATGTATCGTGGGATTAACCCTGAATATCGCAGTCCATGTCGTCCCTACTAACACAATCCTGGTCGTTGTAAACAGCGACTCCTACTGGTCGGTCGGGGCTCCTGCTCAGCAGGGAAGGGATCCAGGGGAGGTAGTGTGATCCTCCCAAGCGTTACACTCACCCAGTGAGCGTCCTGTCGGGTGAAAAGAAGCGGCTGGCTGACTCCATGTATCGGAGGAGGCATGTGATGGTCTTCAACCCTCCCTAGGCCAGCAAGTGGGGGGGAAATGCGCGCAACAACCAGGAAGGGAATTGGCATAACGACTAAATTGTTTTATATATATATATTTTTATGAATATGTCTATTCATTCAGTTTAAACCAATGGGGTTTTTAAATAAAACATTTATCATAAATGATGTAGCCTGTCTGCATCCGCTTGGTGCTCGGCGCTCCATCAAGACGTCACCATCACCTTCGTACCAACCAGTGCCCTCATTGGATTATTCATGTTGACGAAACTGACGAGTTATATTCATTAAAGAAAGTTGATTTAATAATAAAAAATACTCATTTAATCAGATTAACTCAATCAGCGCCAGAGGGATATAATAATAATTAGGGATGTCTGATATTATCGGCCGATATTGGCCTTAAAATGTGATATCGGAAAATATCGGTATCGGTTTTCGAATTTCTTTTTAATTTTTTTTTTTACATTTCTATAACCTTTATTTACCCAGGAAAGCAAGTAAGAACAAAATCTGATTTTATTTATTGTCAAAAGTATGCATAATGTTGTGTTAATTCCACAACAAGATATATGTAATGTTAATTATCTGAAATTATTACGTTTTTGGGGGGGGGGGGGGGGAAACCCTGCATATATCGGTATCGGAAATTAAGAGTTGGACAATATCGGTATATCGGTATCGGTAAAAAAGCCAATATTGAGCATCCCTAATACATTTTATTTGGAGGCGCCTTTCAAAACACCCAAGGTCACCTTACAGGGCATAATAACAGAACAATCAAGATTAAGACAATGATCTTGGCAAAAAGTGTCAGTGGAATTAAAAACAAGACAAACAGTGTAAACGTAAGAAATATAAAACAGTGGCACACAGGGTGCAGTTATAGTGAGTATGCCCAGTAAGCAAGGCAGTTAAAAGACAAGGTTAGGAAAAGAATAAGATAAACAACAAGAAGTATAAAAGACAGTGAAGTTAAAATAACAGACAAAATATGATATATGTCCAATGTGTGGTTAAAAGGCCAGCGTTCTAAAGTATAGGAATACGTGGCAGTGTTTGCAGGGCTATAACTATATTATAGCTATTGATACAATACTATGGCCCATTTGACATCGGGTATCTATCGTTCAATATGTGAAAAAATTAAAAATATTTCATCCATACATTCACGTTTTATACCGTGGTGAATATAAGTATGATTTTGGAGCAGTCTAGGGTAATTCATGGGAGGCTGGTAATAGCCCCCAACGTGTATTATACTAAATGCATTGGCGTTCCGTCCCTACACACGCTACAATAAAAAAATCAAATGCATATGATAGGTATTATGTTCCATCATGAATGCATGAAAGGGTGGGGGGTGGGGGGGTAGTTTTTTGATGCTTTGATCGTCCCCAACGGAATACGTTATGGACTAGCGTTACACACTAGCGTTACACACATACGCTTGGATCGCGATGAAGGCATGCTTTGAGCAACGCAAGATTGATATCATATAGCCCTTACCTTGACTAGGATGTGCCCCAAAAAGAATATTCCAATTATCTGATCCGATCGCGAGTCCCAGTATTGGTGTCGATCGTGTCGCCAACATAATCCGCCACACATCATCCATCTGGAGTATTTGACGCTTCTTAAGCCAATTGAGACAACAACTATGACACTTTAGATCGACGCACAGCCCAAGACACAATGTTTCAAAGGGTGCTCGATACCGCCGCCTGGTAGGATGCGGCCAGTATTGCACTTTTGAGATCTCGGACTCATTCCCTATGATAACACCAGGCTCCCTGGATGGATAATGAATGGAAATATTGAATAAAAGAAATAACGATGAAAACCCGACTTTTCTCAGGTTTGGCGCCCAAGCGTCGGCGAGTTAACCTCTTAAGCCAGGAGCCCTATTTTCTGAAAATCTGCCTAAAATACATACCTAAGTAAATGGAATATTGCTCCACTTCTACAAGGTCCATTTGCATGTTGGTATCTAGGGACATCTATGGACCTCAGTGAATGTATTCCCAGTGTCAGAAATTTTTTCTTTGCATCTTTGACAGTGTACACCATGCTAATAATGACCAGACATGAAGAACTGCCACTGATCTCGTTCAGTACCTTCTTGAGATCATGTGTACAAAAAATCGAAGGAAATTAATAAAGGGAAGATGATTAACACTTTGGATGCCAGCGATGCGTTTTGTCGTTAGTTCATGCCGCCAGTTGAGTGCCGGCAACGCTATATAGCGTTTGTTTGTCGTATTTTTTTTTATTGGCGATTTGAATTCATATTTCATCAATCGAGCCTCAGCCGCTAGTGTTGCAGAGTCTCTCTGAGCTCAATTGGGAAGATACCGCCCCCTATCGTCTCTCCCTGTGTAACTGCACCCCATTAGTTTAGACCAGGGGTCTCAAACTCGCGGCCCGCGGACCATTTGCGGCCCGCAGGATGATATTTTGCGGCCCCCTACTTGACATCAAAGTTTAGTGTTAGTGTGGCCCGCGCGCAACCTTTTGCCGACCCGTTGCGCGAGTTGGGCGTTTTATTTATTTTATCACTTATAGGCTACCATAGCGCAGGCTCATGGCAGCAACGTTAGTGGTTGAAACGTGATTCCGGAGTGATACCAAGTGGAAGGAAATATATCCTGTCATCAGTGCGTATAGCAGGTATCCTCGAAATTCTCCCCTATCTCCTCTGCAAGCTCCTGTCCGGCTGCACTGCTCCAACTGTCTGTGTCTGTCTACTGCTTTGGTCCAATCATATTCAGCGTCCCGTCACCATCCCCCCCCCCCCCCACCCACAGTCTGCGAATCAGAGGCAGAGTAGGGCGGGTCTTCACGGAATGCATGTTGTCTCTTTCAACGGGTCGGAGTCAGAGCGAGAGTTGACAACGCATCTACAGTAGTCTAATGTCTAATCTGCAGGTACTGTAGCTAGTAGCATAGTTTTGCCAGCAGGCAGCTAGTAGAAAAATATGGCATGTTCAAAGATGGTCAGTAAAATAAAAGTCAACAGTGAAAATCGCTGCAATTCAAAGGTGAATGGACTGAAAAATATGCGTTCATCCTCCCTCCAACCAGCACAATGTGCCAAGAAACGGTAGCTCTTGTGAAGAGTGGCAATTTGAAACGCAATTTGAAACGCCAATACGAAACAAAACAGTTATTTTGATGCAACCTTTCAGCACTAAGAACCACAAAAATAAATGGAATGAAATCATCATATCAAGCTGCAAGCAGAATTATTGTTAAAGTTATGACACAACGATAAAAAGCAACCAAGTCCTCACTCAGTGGCATGGGTGTTGGCTAAACACAAGAAGCCATTCTCTGATGCATACATAATACAATTATGTATGACTGAAGTGATGGAGACCATGTTTGAAGGCAAACAAAAGCAAATCCTCCTCAGATAGCACAGCAACCAGAATAACTGAAATACTGGCTGATGATTTCATTAAACAGCTTTGTGATAGAATAAAAACAATTCACAGTGCATTTCCATAGCTGTGGATGAGTCCACTGACACCACTGAGAATGCTCAGTTGCTGGTGTTTGTGAGGTTTTATGATGAGGCAAAGGGGTAGTTTGTTGATGTATTAATACATTTTTGGAATACTTGAAACCCTTTTTTTGTGGAATATTTGATGCGGCCCAGCCTCACCCAGACTCTACCTCCAGCGGCCCCCAGGTAAATTGAGTTTGAGACCCCTGGTTTAGACTGATGGGGGGGGCCAGTTTCCTCATTTTACTTTTCCGTCAAGCCAAATGAAGAGACCAAGTGATCGCCGGCCATCAGAACAGCGTGGATTATGTATTTCCAGCACCCAACGCTGAATCAATAAACGCGATCGATATTTGGCATGGCGATCAGGAATTGGAATAATCTTTTTGGATAACATATGATCTGAGGTAAGGAATCTATTTTACCAGTCTTAGGATAATCAGAGCTGTTTTCACCTATATATCAACGTGTCCCGTATGTGTGTATGTATGTATGTGTGTGTGTGTGTGTGCGATCAGGAAATAAGATAATCGATTTTCCAGCCCGCTTCCCTAGCGTGCATAAGTACACATATACTATCGATAATCTAGCGTTTATTTGAAAACTATTCATAAATAGGCCGAAAAAGGACGTTTTTGTGTATGCCAGAATATTCCAGTAAATGTTGTTTATCACGGAATCTATATATTTTCCTGAAAAAGGAGGGTTTTTCAAAATGCTATAAAACGGAAATGAACCGAAAAAAAAAAAAAAATCTGTTTCGACACTGTTGACTGCAAACAACTCATTGATAAGCAACGGGCAGATTAGACACATAGCCATAATTTAAGACAGAGATTATGCGTTCACAACGCTATCATTGAAGTGGGTGCTGGCATTTAACCACGTTTTACCATGTTAAAGGGGAACTCCAACATTTTGGGAAATTAGCTTAGTTAACATCTTCCCTGGAGTTAGACAAGAAGATACATACCTTTTTTGTCTCTGTGCGTGCATTTTAGCTTTGGGAATAGACGCTCCGTTAGCATAGCTTAGCTTCATCACTGGAAGTGAGGCAGGACAGTAGCCTTACAGTGCCTTACAGTGTATTGCAAGGTCTGACATTGACCAAACTTGATATGCATGACCTTGGTGGGCTCTAGGTCAACTCCTGAAAAGGGGGTCAATGTCAGACTTTGCAATCAAAAGTTAGGGGGCTAATAACCCTTGCCATAATTTCAGTGCGCCCCCTAACTTTTGATTGCAAGGTCTGACATTGACCCCCTTTTCAGGAGTTGACCTAGAGCCCACCAAGGTCATGCATATCAAATTTGGTCAATGTCAGACCTTGCAATACACTGTAAGGCACTGTAAGGCTACTGTCCTGCCTCACTTCCAGTGATGAAGCTAAGCTATGCTAACGGAGCGTCTATTCCCAAAGCTAAAATGCACGCACATAGACAAAAAAGGTATGTATCTTCTTGTCTAACTCCAGGGAAGATGTTAAATAAGCTAATTTCCCAAAATGTTGGAGTTCCCCTTTAACCAGTGGTAATCAAAGTGTTAAACAGAAGGTTCTGTAGATACAGTACTGAATTCTCCCATCCGGACCAATGCAATTTGAAATATTATTATAGAATAGCAGGCTTATAAATTACCTTATTATAGCCAATTCGCACATTTATATATATATATATATATTATCTTTCAAATGGCCAAGTTCAATTTGGATTTAGTATCACCAGGCGTGCATAAGAACCGATAATGAAATCTACTGTAATCTACTGTACTTTTTTAAATCTAATTGTTGCTGCATGCTAAAAATAGGGAAGAGAAACTAACTGCGCTTCAAATTATGTCTAACGTTAAGTGTTGTGGTTTATTATCCCGAATAATAAGAGATATTAAAAAAATTCATACAGAAGTATGACGCTTGAAACCCCATAAAGCCTTTTGGGAAGTGTCGTTCTGAAAAATTCCAATGCTGATCGACAGCTAGCGATGTCCTTTCCAAAATGGCAGCAAAAAAACTACAATTCCCATGGTTCAAAATGTCCAAAATGGTCGCCTCTCGCGAAATAAACAAACTAAATGAAAATCTATCTAATAACTAGTGCTGTCAGGCGATTAAAAAAATGCATCTAATTAATTACAGGATTTGTAATTAATTAATCTAATTAATCACATTTTAATCGCATAACCATTTTATGCCTGATATTCTATATTCTATAATCATATTTCAAATAGCATGTGTCCGGATGGCAGAATTCAGTACTTGTAGGAGCCAAAGCTATATTTAGGTTATTGTATTATATAATTGTCATAATAGAACATTCTAGAACATTTGTGATGTCACAGTATGATGTCATGGGCGAACATTCTAGAACATTTGTGATGATGTCATAGCCGAACATTCTAGAACATTTGTGGTGATGTCATAGCCGAACATTCTAGAACATCGAACATTCTAGAACATTTGTGGTGATGTCATGACCGAACCTTCTAGAACATTTCTATACAGTATATTCAGCAATTCTCTCAGCCAGGTCAGAGTGCATCTGTGGACCATCCATTTGCATATCTTTGTTTTACACTGGAGTGGCTGTGGACATAATTTTTCTTTATCAACGAACGTACTACTCAGGAGTAAGTAATTGTAACCAGTAGAGTGGAACGTCTGCCCTCATAGTACTGTATCTACAAAACCTTCTGTTGAATCATCTTCCATTGATTAATTTGCTTAGATTTTTCAGGTATAATAATACACTTTATAATAAACTTTATTTGTATAGCACCTTTCATACAGAAACTGCAGCTCAAAGTGCTTCACAACAGAAAAAAGACAAAAATGACAACATTCTAGAACATTTGTGGTGATGTCATAGCCGAACATTCTAGAACATCGAACATTCTAGAACATTTGTGGTGATGTCATGACCGAACCTTCTAGAACATTTCTATACAGTATATTCAGCAATAGAAGCTTCGAATGTTAAAAAATTACATTCGGTACAGCCGAATATACAACAAAAGGTATAAAGTGCCCTATAGATATCGAGCGTGACGTCCGATGTCACCGGTGGTAACAACGCCGTTGTCACAAGTTTATTAGTCGCGTGAAATTCCACATCGCCGCGGCAACCCTAGGTGCAGAGTAAGTGGTGTTTCTCCATATTGACCGTCTGCCTGTATGTTGTCGTCTCCTCCCCCTCCTCCAGTGGAGTGCCCCGTGTGTTCCGTGGCCCTGACCCAGAGGGAGGTCAACAAGCACCTGGACATGTGTCTGACCAGGGAGCAGAAGAAGGAGAGCTTGAGGAGGTAACCCCGAGATTGGAAGCACGTAATGGGCCAAGTAGGGTGTCAATCGAACCGCGGCCATTTTAGCTTTCCAACGAGGTTTTGGAAACACCGGGCCGGGGGATATTTTTAGAGGTTGACGCCGGGACCCCACCAGGCGTTTTCGCGCGAGAACAGCACGCCTGGCCGTCCACACCGAGGCCGACTTCAGAGTGGGGGGTATTTCTGTGAAAATGCGTGTGGCGCACGCCTCTGAATACAACCAAAGCGGAAAGAATTTGCTTCCCGCCCCGCGAGTACACTCGGGTTTTCGGGGGTGCTGGCGCTCGACGCATGGCAAGATAAGCCCACTATAGTCATGATTGGCGCTGAAAGATTTAAAGAGGCTGGTGCCTCTGGGAGTCCTTTAAAATATAGAGCTCACTCTATTTCCGCTGGGCAGGTGAACTCACTCGTGCAAATCTCTCGGAAGTTGCAGCTTTAATAGAGGTACATTAACTTGACCATTTCCATACAGTTGTCTTTCAACTTACTTCAAGCGTTGCTTTATAACTCAAGACAAAAAATACCTACTTCTGCAGAATTACTTACTACCTAAATGTACATTCTGTATAACACCCCTTTTAATATAAAAGCCAGCTGAAGGCAGGCTATATAATGAATATCTTTTTTTTTTTGATCCACTTTTTCTCCCATTTTTCTATATTTTTCTCCCATCCCAATTTCGTATCATCCAATTCAACCCTCCCCTGTCACGAACGCTGTTTCTTGCCTCCCACAAGCCGGCTGCAATGTGGACTAAGTCATACATAGCACAAGTCCCCTCCGGTACTTGAGGTAACAGCAGTCGCATCTTTTCACCTGCGCAGCTCGATCTCTTAGTGTCGAGGAGTAACGCGTGGGAGGCTCACGCTGCCCCCGACACTTCCTGATTCTACTGCGCAGGCGCACCAACCGACTTGTAGGAGTCGCTTGTTCACAACGTTCGATCCCCACCCTTCAGTTTTCCCTCCCCGTAATACGGCCAATGTGTATTACTGCGGACGACCAGCCAAACTGAAAAACAATGTGGAGAGCTGGATTCGAACACGCGAATCCTAGCGTCTCCACACTGGTGGCGAGTGCCTTAGACCACTACACCACCTAGCCGCCCTATATAATGAATATCTTTATGTAAATATACATTTAATTATATCCTTGTAGCTCCCCGGGGGGACGTTGCTTGTGCTGGGTTTTCTAGAATGATTAATGCACCCTGGATATAATAATTATTCTGCCAATAATGGGCCATGTTTGTTTGGTCATGATGATGTTTGTGTGGCTGCACACTGGTGTGTGTGGTCGACCGGGAGGTCATGATGATGGATCGCACAGCTCTCTGTCCTCCTCACACACCAGTTCCTAACACAAACTTGTGAAAAGTTTCTGGACAGGATCTGATCGATGTGGCACAGGGACGGGGAACCAAGCAACCTTAAAGATTGGCATTCAGTATTTGTCTCTTCTTGAAAATGAGTGAGCTAGTCTAAATCGTGTTTAGAAAAACTTTAAAACATTTATTTTGTTGGGATACGTTTGTTTGATTTAAAAGAAAAAAGGGTTTCTCAACGGGGGCGGCACTCCCCCAGGGGGCGTTCAGAGAGTGTTGGTACCACCCCCCAGGGGGCCTTCAGAGAGTGTTGGTACTACCCACCAGGGGGCCTTCAGAGAGTGTTGGTACCACCCCCCAGGGGGCCTTCAGAGTGTGTTGGTACCACCCCCCAGGGGGCCTTCAGAGAGTGTTGGTACCACCCCCCAGGGGGCCTTCAGAGAGTGTTGGTACCACCCCCCAGGGGGCCTTCAGAGAGTGTTGGTACCACCCCCCAGGGGGCCTTCAGAGAGTGTTGGTACCACCCCCCAGGGGGCCTTCAGAGAGTGTTGGTACCACCCCCCAGGGGGCCTTCAGAGAGTGTTGGTACCACCCCCCAGGGGGCCTTCAGAGAGTGTTGGTACCACCCCCCAGGGGGCGCTCAGAGAGTGTTGGTACCACCCCCCAGGGGGCCTTCAGAGAGTGTTGGTACCACCCCCCAGGGGGCCTTCAGAGAGTGTTGGTACCACCCCCCAGGGGGCCTTCAGAGAGTGTTGGTACCACCCCCCAGGGGGCCTTCAGAGAGTGTTGGTACCACCCCCCAGGGGGCGATCAGAGAGTGTTGGTACCACCCCCCAGGGGGCCTTCAGAGAGTGTTGGTACCACCCCCCAGGGGGCGTTCAGAGAGTGTTGGTACCACCCCCCAGGGGGCGTTCAGAGAGTGTTGGTACCACCCCCCCAGGGGGCGCTCAGAGAGTGTTGGTACCACCCCCCAGGGGGCCTTCAGAGAGTGTTGGTACCACCCCCCAGGGGGCCTTCAGAGAGTGTTGGTACCACCCCCCAGGGGGCCTTCAGAGAGTGTTGGTACCACCCCCCAGGGGGCCTTCAGAGAGTGTTGGTACCACCCCCCAGGGGGCCTTCAGAGAGTGTTGGTACCCCCCCCCAGGGGGCTTTCAGAGAGTGTTGGTACCACCCCCCAGGGGGCCTTCAGAGAGTGTTGGTACCACCCCCCAGGGGGGCTTCAGAGAGTGTTGGTACCACCCCCCAGGGGGCCTTCAGAGAGTGTTGGTACCACCCCCCAGGGGGCGTTCAGAGAGTGTTGGTACCACCCCCCAGGGGGCCTTCAGAGTGTGTTGGTACCACCCCCCAGGGGGCCTTCAGAGAGTGTTGGTACCACCCCCCAGGGGGCCTTCAGAGAGTGTTGGTACCACCCCCCAGGGGGCCTTCAGAGAGTGTTGGTACCACCCCCCAGGGGGCCTTCAGAAAGTGTTGGTACCACCCCCCAGGGGGGGCCTTCAGAGAGTGTTGGTACCACCCCCCAGGGGGGGCCTTCAGAGAGTGTTGGTACCACCCCCCAGGGGGCTTTCAGAGAGTGTTGGTACCCCCCCCCAGGGGGCGCTCAGAGAGTGTTGGTACCACCCCCCAGGGGGCCTTCAGAAAGTGTTGGTACCACCCCCCAGGGGGGGCCTTCAGAGAGTGTTGGTACCACCCCCCAGGGGGCTTTCAGAGAGTGTTGGTACCACCCCCCAGGGGGCGTTCAGAGAGTGTTGGTACCCCCCCCCAGGGGGCTTTCAGAGAGTGTTGGTACCACCCCCCAGGGGGCGTTCAGAGAGTGTTGGTACCACCCCCCAGGGGGCCTTCAGAGAGTGTTGGTACCACCCCCCAGGGGGGGCCTTCAGAGAGTGTTGGTACCACCCCCCAGGGGGCCTTCAGAGAGTGTTGGTACCACCCCCCAGGGGGGGCCTTCAGAGAGTGTTGGTACCACCCCCCAGGGGGCCTTCAGAGAGTGTTGGTACCACCCCCCAGAGGGCCTTCAGAGAGTGTTGGTACCACCCCCCAGGGGGCCTTCAGAGAGTGTTGGTACCACCCCCCAGGGGGCCTTCAGAGAGTGTTGGTACCACCCCCCAGGGGGCCTTCAGAGAGTGTTGGTACCACCCCCCCAGGGGGCCTTCAGAGAGTGTTGGTACCACCCCCCCAGGGGGCCTTCAGAGAGTGTTGGTACCACCCCCCAGGGGGCCTTCAGAGAGTGTTGGTACCACCCCCCAGGGGGCCTTCAGAGAGTGTTGGTACCACCCCCCAGGGGGCCTTCAGAGAGTGTTGGTACCACCCCCCAGGGGGCCTTCAGAGAGTGTTGGTACCCCCCCCCAGGGGGGCCTTCAGAGAGTGTTGGTACCACCCCCCAGGGGGCGTTCAGAGAGTGTTGGTACCACCCCCCAGGGGGCCTTCAGAGAGTGTTGGTACCACCCCCCAGGGGGCCTTCAGAGAGTGTTGGTACCACCCCCCAGGGGGCGTTCAGAGAGTGTTGGTACCACCCCCCAGGGGGCCTTCAGAGAGTGTTGGTACCACCCCCCCAGGGGGCCTTCAGAGAGTGTTGGTACCACCCCCCAGGGGGCGTTCAGAGAGTGTTGGTACCACCCCCCAGGGGGCGTTCAGAGAGTGTTGGTACCACCCCCCAGGGGGCCTTCAGAGAGTGTTGGTACCACCCCCCAGGGGGCCTTCAGAGAGTGTTGGTACCACCCCCCAGGGGGCGTTCAGAGAGTGTTGGTACCACCCCCCAGGGGGCGTTCAGAGAGTGTTGGTACCACCCCCCAGGGGGCCTTCAGAGAGTGTTGGTACCACCCCCCAGGGGGCGTTCAGAGAGTGTTGGTACCACCCCCCAGGGGGCGTTCAGAGAGTGTTGGTACCACCCCCCAGGGGGCCTTCAGAGAGTGTTGGTACCACCCCCCAGGGGGCGTTCAGAGAGTGTTGGTACCACCCCCCAGGGGGCCTTCAGAGAGTGTTGGTACCACCCCCCAGGGGGCGCTCAGAGAGTGTTGGTACCACCCCCCAGGGGGCCTTCAGAGAGTGTTGGTACCACCCCCCAGGGGGCCTTCAGAGAGTGTTGGTACCACCCCCCCAGGGGGCCTTCAGAGTGTTGGTACCACCCCCCAGGGGGCCTTCAGAGAGTGTTGGTACCACCCCCCCAGGGGGCCTTCAGAGAGTGTTGGTACCACCCCCCAGGGGGCGTTCAGAGAGTGTTGGTACCACCCCCCAGGGGGCGTTCAGAGAGTGTTGGTACCACCCCCCAGGGGGCCTTCAGAGAGTGTTGGTACCACCCCCCAGGGGGCCTTCAGAGAGTGTTGGTACCCCCCCCCAGGGGGCGCTCAGAGAGTGTTGGTACCACCCCCCCAGGGGGCCTTCAGAGAGTGTTGGTACCACCCCCCAGGGGGCGCTGAGAGAGTGTTGGTACCACCCCCCAGGGGGGCCTTTCAGAGAGTGTTGGTACCACCCCCCAGGGGGCCTTCAGAGTGTGTTGGTACCACCCCCCAGGGGGCCTTCAGAGAGTGTTGGTACCACCCCCCAGGGGGCCTTCAGAGAGTGTTGGTACCACCCCCCCAGGGGGCGTTCAGAGAGTGTTGGTACCACCCCCCAGGGGGCCTTCAGAGAGTGTTGGTACCACCCCCCAGGGGGCCTTCAGAGAGTGTTGGTACCACCCCCCAGGGGGCCTTCAGAGAGTGTTGGTACCACCCCCCAGGGGGCCTTCAGAGAGTGTTGGTACCACCCCCCAGGGGGCCTTCAGAGAGTGTTGGTACCACCCCCCAGGGGGCCTTCAGAGAGTGTTGGTACCACCCCCCAGGGGGCCTTCAGAGAGTGTTGGTACCACCCCCCAGGGGGCGCTCAGAGAGTGTTGGTACCACCCCCCAGGGGGCCTTCAGAGAGTGTTGGTACCACCCCCCAGGGGGCCTTCAGAGAGTGTTGGTACCACCCCCCAGGGGGCCTTCAGAGAGTGTTGGTACCACCCCCCAGGGGGCCTTCAGAGAGTGTTGGTACCACCCCCCAGGGGGCGATCAGAGAGTGTTGGTACCACCCCCCAGGGGGCCTTCAGAGAGTGTTGGTACCACCCCCCAGGGGGCGTTCAGAGAGTGTTGGTACCACCCCCCAGGGGGCGTTCAGAGAGTGTTGGTACCACCCCCCCAGGGGGCGCTCAGAGAGTGTTGGTACCACCCCCCAGGGGGCCTTCAGAGAGTGTTGGTACCACCCCCCAGGGGGCCTTCAGAGAGTGTTGGTACCACCCCCCAGGGGGCCTTCAGAGAGTGTTGGTACCACCCCCCAGGGGGCCTTCAGAGAGTGTTGGTACCACCCCCCAGGGGGCCTTCAGAGAGTGTTGGTACCCCCCCCCAGGGGGCTTTCAGAGAGTGTTGGTACCACCCCCCAGGGGGCCTTCAGAGAGTGTTGGTACCACCCACCAGGGGGCGTTCAGAGAGTGTTGGTACCACCCCCCAGGGGGCGTTCAGAGAGTGTTGGTACCACCCCCCAGGGGGCCTTCAGAGAGTGTTGGTACCACCCCCCAGGGGGGCTTCAGAGAGTGTTGGTACCACCCCCCAGGGGGCCTTCAGAGAGTGTTGGTACCACCCCCCAGGGGGCGTTCAGAGAGTGTTGGTACCACCCCCCAGGGGGCCTTCAGAGTGTGTTGGTACCACCCCCCAGGGGGCCTTCAGAGAGTGTTGGTACCACCCCCCAGGGGGCCTTCAGAGAGTGTTGGTACCACCCCCCAGGGGGCCTTCAGAGAGTGTTGGTACCACCCCCCAGGGGGCCTTCAGAAAGTGTTGGTACCACCCCCCAGGGGGGGCCTTCAGAGAGTGTTGGTACCACCCCCCAGGGGGGGCCTTCAGAGAGTGTTGGTACCACCCCCCAGGGGGCTTTCAGAGAGTGTTGGTACCCCCCCCCAGGGGGCGCTCAGAGAGTGTTGGTACCACCCCCCAGGGGGCCTTCAGAAAGTGTTGGTACCACCCCCCAGGGGGGGCCTTCAGAGAGTGTTGGTACCACCCCCCAGGGGGCTTTCAGAGAGTGTTGGTACCACCCCCCAGGGGGCGTTCAGAGAGTGTTGGTACCCCCCCCCAGGGGGCTTTCAGAGAGTGTTGGTACCACCCCCCAGGGGGCGTTCAGAGAGTGTTGGTACCACCCCCCAGGGGGCCTTCAGAGAGTGTTGGTACCACCCCCCAGGGGGGGCCTTCAGAGAGTGTTGGTACCACCCCCCAGGGGGGGCCTTCAGAGAGTGTTGGTACCACCCCCCAGGGGGCCTTCAGAGAGTGTTGGTACCACCCCCCAGGGGGGGCCTTCAGAGAGTGTTGGTACCACCCCCCAGGGGGCCTTCAGAGAGTGTTGGTACCACCCCCCAGAGGGCCTTCAGAGAGTGTTGGTACCACCCCCCAGGGGGCCTTCAGAGAGTGTTGGTACCACCCCCCAGGGGGCCTTCAGAGAGTGTTGGTACCACCCCCCAGGGGGCCTTCAGAGAGTGTTGGTACCACCCCCCCAGGGGGCCTTCAGAGAGTGTTGGTACCACCCCCCCAGGGGGCCTTCAGAGAGTGTTGGTACCACCCCCCAGGGGGCCTTCAGAGAGTGTTGGTACCACCCCCCAGGGGGCCTTCAGAGAGTGTTGGTACCACCCCCCAGGGGGCCTTCAGAGAGTGTTGGTACCACCCCCCAGGGGGCCTTCAGAGAGTGTTGGTACCCCCCCCCAGGGGGCCTTCAGAGAGTGTTGGTACCACCCCCCAGGGGGCGTTCAGAGAGTGTTGGTACCACCCCCCAGGGGGCCTTCAGAGAGTGTTGGTACCACCCCCCAGGGGGCCTTCAGAGAGTGTTGGTACCACCCCCCAGGGGGCGTTCAGAGAGTGTTGGTACCACCCCCCAGGGGGCCTTCAGAGAGTGTTGGTACCACCCCCCCAGGGGGCCTTCAGAGAGTGTTGGTACCACCCCCCAGGGGGCGTTCAGAGAGTGTTGGTACCACCCCCCAGGGGGCGTTCAGAGAGTGTTGGTACCACCCCCCAGGGGGCCTTCAGAGAGTGTTGGTACCACCCCCCAGGGGGCCTTCAGAGAGTGTTGGTACCACCCCCCAGGGGGCGTTCAGAGAGTGTTGGTACCACCCCCCAGGGGGCGTTCAGAGAGTGTTGGTACCACCCCCCAGGGGGCCTTCAGAGAGTGTTGGTACCACCCCCCAGGGGGCGTTCAGAGAGTGTTGGTACCACCCCCCAGGGGGCGTTCAGAGAGTGTTGGTACCACCCCCCAGGGGGCCTTCAGAGAGTGTTGGTACCACCCCCCAGGGGGCGTTCAGAGAGTGTTGGTACCACCCCCCAGGGGGCCTTCAGAGAGTGTTGGTACCACCCCCCAGGGGGCGCTCAGAGAGTGTTGGTACCACCCCCCAGGGGGCCTTCAGAGAGTGTTGGTACCACCCCCCAGGGGGCCTTCAGAGAGTGTTGGTACCACCCCCCCAGGGGGCCTTCAGAGTGTTGGTACCACCCCCCAGGGGGCCTTCAGAGAGTGTTGGTACCACCCCCCCAGGGGGCCTTCAGAGAGTGTTGGTACCACCCCCCAGGGGGCGTTCAGAGAGTGTTGGTACCACCCCCCAGGGGGCGTTCAGAGAGTGTTGGTACCACCCCCCAGGGGGCCTTCAGAGAGTGTTGGTACCACCCCCCAGGGGGCGCTCAGAGAGTGTTGGTACCACCCCCCCAGGGGGCCTTCAGAGAGTGTTGGTACCACCCCCCAGGGGGCGCTGAGAGAGTGTTGGTACCACCCCCCAGGGGGGCCTTTCAGAGAGTGTTGGTACCACCCCCCAGGGGGCCTTCAGAGTGTGTTGGTACCACCCCCCAGGGGGCCTTCAGAGAGTGTTGGTACCACCCCCCAGGGGGCCTTCAGAGAGTGTTGGTACCACCCCCCCAGGGGGCGTTCAGAGAGTGTTGGTACCACCCCCCAGGGGGCCTTCAGAGAGTGTTGGTACCACCCCCCAGGGGGCGCTGAGAGAGTGTTGGTACCACCCCCCAGGGGGCGCTCAGAGAGTGTTGGTACCACCCCCCAGGGGGCCTTCAGAGAGTGTTGGTACCACCCCCCAGGGGGCGTTCAGAGAGTGTTGGTACCACCCCCCAGGGGGCCTTCAGAGAGTGTTGGTACCACCTCCCAGGGGGGGGCCTTCAGAGAGTGTTGGTACCACCCCCCAGGGGGCCTTCAGAGAGTGTTGGTACCACCCCCCCAGGGGGCCTTCAGAGAGTGTTGGTACCACCCCCCAGGGGGGGGCCTTCAGAGAGTGTTGGTACCACCCCCCAGGGGGCCTTCAGAGAGTGTTGGTACCACCCCCCCAGGGGGCCTTCAGAGAGTGTTGGTACCACCCCCCAGGGGGCCTTCAGAGAGTGTTGGTACCACCCCCCAGAGGGCCTTCAGAGAGTGTTGGTACCACCCCCCAGGGGGCCTTCAGAGAGTGTTGGTACCACCCCCCAGGGGGCCTTCAGAGAGTGTTGGTACCACCCACCAGGGGGCGTTCAGAGAGTGTTGGTACCACCCCCCAGGCCCCGTTCAGAGAGTGTTGGTACCACCCCCCAGGGGGCCTTCAGAGAGTGTTGGTACCACCCCCCAGGGGGCGTTCAGAGAGTGTTGGTACCACCCCCCAGGGGGGCCTTCAGAGAGTGTTGGTACCACCCCCCAGGGGGCCTTCAGAGAGTGTTGGTACCACCCCCCAGGGGGCCTTCAGAGAGTGTTGGTACCACCCCCCCCAGGGGGCCTTCAGAGAGTGTTGGTACCACCCCCCCAGGGGGCCTTCAGAGTGTTGGTACCACCCCCCAGGGGGCCTTCAGAGAGTGTTGGTACCACCCCCCCAGGGGGCCTTCAGAGAGTGTTGGTACCACCCCTCAGGGGGCCTTCAGAGAGTGTTGGTACCACCCCTCAGGGGGCCTTCAGAGAGTGTTGGTACCACCCCCCAGGGGGCCTTCAGAGAGTGTTGGTACCACCCCCCAGGGGGCCTTCAGAGATCTTTGGTACCACCCCCCAGGGGGCCTTCAGAGAGTGTTGGTACCACCCCCCAGGGGGCGCTCAGAGAGTGTTGGTACCACCCCCCAGAGGGCCTTCAAAGAGTGTTGGTACCACCCCCCCCCCAGGGGGCCTTCAGAGAGTGTTGGTACCACCCCCCAGGGGGCCTTCAGAGAGTGTTGGTACCACCCCCCAGAGGGCCTTCAGAGAGTGTTGGTACCACCCCCCAGGGGGCCTTCAGAGAGTGTTGGTACCACCCCCCAGGGGGCGCTCAGAGGGTGTTGGTACCACCCCCCAGAGGGCCTTCAGAGAGTGTTGGTACCACCCCCCAGGGGGCCTTCAGAGAGTGTTGGTACCACCCCCCAGGGGGCCTTCAGAGAGTGTTGGTACCACCCCCCAGGGGGCCTTCAGAGAGTGTTGGTACCACCCCCCAGGGGGCCTTCAGAGAGTGTTGATACCACCCCCCAGGGGGCGCTCAGAGAGTGTTGGTACCACCCCCCAGGGGGCCTTCAGAGAGTGTTGGTACCACCCCCCAGGGGGCCTTCAGAGAGTGTTGGTACCACCCCCCAGGGGGCGCTCAGAGAGTGTTGGTACCACCCCCCAGGGGGGCCTTTCAGAGAGTGTTGGTACCACCCCCCAGGGGGCCTTCAGAGTGTGTTGGTACCACCCCCCAGGGGGCCTTCAGAGAGTGTTGGTACCACCCCCCCAGGGGGCGTTCAGAGAGTGTTGGTACCACCCCCCAGGGGGCCTTCAGAGAGTGTTGGTACCACCCCCCAGGGGGCCTTCAGAGAGTGTTGGTACCACCCCCCAGGGGGCCTTCAGAGAGTGTTGGTACCCCCCCCCCAGGGGGGCCTTCAGAGAGTGTTGGTACCACCCCCCAGGGGGCCTTCAGAGAGTGTTGGTACCACCCCCCAGGGGGCTTTCAGAGAGTGTTGGTACCACCCCCCCAGGGGGCGTTCAGAGAGTGTTGGTACCACCCCCCAGGGGGCCTTCAGAGAGTGTTGGTACCACCCCCCAGGGGGCGTTCAGAGAGTGTTGGTACCACCCCCCAGGGGGCCTTCAGAGAGTGTTGGTACCACCCCCCCAGGGGGCCTTCAGAGAGTGTTGGTACCACCCCCCAGGGGGCGTTCAGAGAGTGTTGGTACCACCCCCCAGGGGGCGTTCAGAGAGTGTTGGTACCACCCCCCAGGGGGCGTTCAGAGAGTGTTGGTACCACCCCCCAGGGGGCGTTCAGAGAGTGTTGGTACCACCCCCCAGGGGGCCTTCAGAGAGTGTTGGTACCACCCCCCAGGGGGCGTTCAGAGAGTGTTGGTACCACCCCCCAGGGGGCCTTCAGAGAGTGTTGGTACCACCCCCCAGGGGGCCTTCAGAGAGTGTTGGTACCACCCCCCAGGGGGCGTTCAGAGAGTGTTGGTACCACCCCCCAGGGGGCGTTCAGAGAGTGTTGGTACCACCCCCCAGGGGGCCTTCAGAGAGTGTTGGTACCACCCCCCAGGGGGCCTTCAGAGAGTGTTGGTACCACCCCCCAGGGGGCCTTCAGAGAGTGTTGGTACCACCCCTCAGGGGGCCTTCAGAGAGTGTTGGTACCACCCCCCCAGGGGGCCTTCAGAGAGTGTTGGTACCACCCCCCAGGGGGCGTTCAGAGAGTGTTGGTACCACCCCCCAGGGGGCCTTCAGAGAGTGTTGGTACCACCCCCCAGGGGGCGCTCAGAGAGTGTTGGTACCACCCCCCAGAGGGCCTTCAGAGAGTGTTGGTACCACCCCCCCCCAGGGGGCCTTCAGAGAGTGTTGGTACCACCCCCCAGGGGGCCTTCAGAGAGTGTTGGTACCACCCCCCAGGGGGCCTTCAGAGAGTGTTGGTACCACCCCCCAGAGGGCCTTCAGAGAGTGTTGGTACCACCCCCCAGGGGGCCTTCAGAGAGTGTTGGTACCACCCCCCAGGGGGCGCTCAGAGGGTGTTGGTACCACCCCCCAGAGGGCCTTCAGAGAGTGTTGGTACCACCCCCCAGGGGGCCTTCAGAGAGTGTTGGTACCACCCCCCAGGGGGCCTTCAGAGAGTGTTGGTACCACCCCCCAGGGGGCCTTCAGAGAGTGTTGGTACCACCCCCCAGGGGGCGTTCAGAGAGTGTTGGTACCACCCCCCAGGGGGCGTTCAGAGAGTGTTGGTACCACCCCCCAGGGGGCGCTGAGAGAGTGTTGGTACCACCCCCCCAGGGGGCCTTCAGAGAGTGTTGGTACCACCCCCCCAGGGGGCCTTCAGAGAGTGTTGGTACCACCCCCCAGGGGGCGCTCAGAGAGTGTTGGTACCACCCCCCCAGGGGGCCTTCAGAGAGTGTTGGTACCACCCCCCCAGGGGGCCTTCAGAGTGTTGGTACCACCCCCCAGGGGGCCTTCAGAGAGTGTTGATACCACCCCCCAGGGGGCGCTCAGAGAGTGTTGGTACCACCCCCCAGGGGGCCTTCAGAGAGTGTTGGTACCACCCCCCAGGGGGCGTTCAGAGAGTGTTGGTACCACCCCCCAGGGGGCGCTCAGAGAGTGTTGGTACCACCCCCCCAGGGGGCCTTCAGAGAGTGTTGGTACCACCCCCCCAGGGGGCCTTCAGAGTGTTGGTACCACCCCCCAGGGGGCCTTCAGAGAGTGTTGATACCACCCCCCAGGGGGCGCTCAGAGAGTGTTGGTACCACCCCCCAGGGGGCCTTCAGAGAGTGTTGGTACCACCCCCCAGGGGGCGCTCAGAGAGTGTTGGTACCACCCCCCAGGGGGGCCTTTCAGAGAGTGTTGGTACCACCCCCCAGGGGGCGTTCAGAGAGTGTTGGTACCACCCCCCAGGGGGCCTTCAGAGAGTGTTGGTACCACCCCCCAGGGGGCCTTCAGAGAGTGTTGGTACCACCCCCCAGGGGGCGCTCAGAGAGTGTTGGTACCACCCCCCAGGGGGCCTTCAGAGAGTGTTGGTACCACCCCCCAGGGGGCCTTCAGAGAGTGTTGGTACCACCCCCCCAGGGGGCGTTCAGAGAGTGTTGGTACCACCCCCCAGGGGGCGTTCAGAGAGTGTTGGTACCACCCCCCCAGGGGGCCTTCAGAGAGTGTTGGTACCACCCCCCAGGGGGCCTTCAGAGAGTGTTGGTACCACCCCCCAGGGGGCCTTCAGAGAGTGTTGGTACCACCCCCCCAGGGGGCCTTCAGAGAGTGTTGGTACCACCCCCCAGGGGGCCTTCAGAGAGTGTTGGTACCACCCCCCAGGGGGCCTTCAGAGAGTGTTGGTACCACCCCCCAGGCCCCGTTCAGAGAGTGTTGGTACCACCCCCCAGGGGGCGCTCAGAGAGTGTTGGTACCACCCCCCAGGGGGCCTTCAGAGAGTGTTGGTACCACCCCCCAGGGGGCCTTCAGAGAGTGTTGGTACCACCCCCCCAGGGGGCCTTCAGAGAGTGTTGGTACCACCCCCCAGGGGGCCTTCAGAGAGTGTTGGTACCACCCCCCCAGGGGGCCTTCAGAGAGTGTTGGTACCACCCCCCAGGGGGCGCTCAGAGAGTGTTGGTACCACCCCCCAGGGGGCCTTCAGAGAGTGTTGGTACCACCCCCCAGGGGGCGCTCAGAGAGTGTTGGTACCACCCCCCAGGGGGCTTTCAGAGAGTGTTGGTACCACCCCCCAGGGGGCGCTGAGAGAGTGTTGGTACCACCCCCCAGGGGGCCTTCAGAGAGTGTTGGTACCACCCCCCAGGGGGCCTTCAGAGAGTGTTGGTACCACCCCCCAGGGGGCCTTCAGAGAGTGTTGGTACCACCCCCCAGGGGGCGCTCAGAGAGTGTTGGTACCACCCCCCCAGAGGGCCTTCAGAGAGTGTTGGTACCACCCCCCAGGGGGCGCTCAGAGAGTGTTGGTACCACCCCCCAGGGGGCCTTCAGAGAGTGTTGGTACCACCCCCCCAGGGGGCGCTCAGAGAGTGTTGGTACCACCCCCCAGGGGGCGTTCAGAGAGTGTTGGTACCACCCCCCAGGGGGCCTTCAGAGAGTGTTGGTACCACCCCCCAGGGGGCTTTCAGAGAGTGTTGGTACCACCCCCCAGGGGGCGCTGAGAGAGTGTTGGTACCACCCCCCAGGGGGCCTTCAGAGAGTGTTGATACCACCCCCCAGGGGGCCTTCAGAGAGTGTTGGTACCACCCCCCAGGGGGCCTTCAGAGAGTGTTGGTACCACCCCCCAGGGGGCGTTCAGAGAGTGTTGGTACCACCCCCCAGGGGGCGCTCAGAGAGTGTTGGTACCACCCCCCAGGGGGCGCTAGAGAGTGTTGGTACCACCCCCCAGGGGGCCTTCAAAGTGTGTTGGTACCACCCCCCAGGGGGCGTTCAGAGAGTGTTGGTACCACCCCCCAGAGTGCTACTGTAGCTTAGTTACAATGTGCTGTAAATGTCATTCTAGAAAGCATTTCATAGGATGATAATGTGTACACCCCATCATAGTGTACACCCCATGTGCAGGATGACTCGTTGTGACCAATCACAATTAAGCATTTTGATCGCAGTCACGAAAGCTATAACCTCGTTCCCAGCTTTATCTCGCACAGCTGCACTACATCAGGTTCAATCACGTCCACACCTGCCGGCGATGACAGAGGAGCCGCAGAACAACGGCGTCTGCATTTGATCTCGTCTTGTCGATGGTGTAACATGAATTAGGTATATTGTTAGTAAGTTAGCCATGTAATAAGCGGGATAATGTATAGCTATACTCGGTAATTGTCGCAAAATAATTGACCTTCACTGCGTTTAGAACGCAGTGTCGGTCAATTATTTTGCGACAATTACCTCGTAGCTATACATTATCCCTTACATATCTCTTGTCGTGGAATTAACACAACATTATGCATACTTTTGACAATAAATAAAATGAGAATTAGTTCTTACTTGCTTGCCTGGGTAAATAAAGGTTAAATAAATAAAAATACAATTTCTTTCTTTTTTGAAAGCCGATACCGATAATTTCCGATATCACATTTTTATGCCAATATCGGCCAATAATATCGGTAGGCCGATAATATCGGACATCCCTAGTATTAAATATACTATAGAAAGTATACAGTTACATTTAGTAATTTAACTGAACGCTTTTATCCAAAGTGACTTTCAAGGTCTGTACGATAAGTCAGCAGGAAGGTTCTGTACGATAAGTCAGCAGGAAGGTTCTGTATGATAAGTCAGCAGGAAGGGTACAACTCTTTCAGCTGAGTAACAATGTTCATCAAACAGTGTTGAAACTTGGGCACTGCAGTGTTGACTGCATAGTAGTAGAGACATAATTAGCATAGTAGGTAGTAATATCAATCAATCAATCAAATCAATCAGACTTATTTATATAGCACATTTAACATGACACATGTCAACCAAAGTGCTGTACAGAGGGTAGATGCATAGATACATATAGGCAAGGAAGATTATTCAGTGGAAGAGTGCATGATAGTAGAAGACGGTAAGAAGGTTATTTATTTTGAATTTTTTTAATGTCCTTGAACTTCTTTCATTTCAAA
The DNA here is from genome assembly GCF_963971535.1 of Notolepis coatsorum. NCBI lineage: Eukaryota > Metazoa > Chordata > Actinopteri > Aulopiformes > Paralepididae > Notolepis > Notolepis coatsorum. Next base: position 17,760,291 of record NC_140170.1, on the reverse strand, counting down.
TAAAAAGATGGTGCCGCTATGCCCGGTCGCCTGTCTGTTCGCTCCGTCGATATTGTGCTTACTTTTGTTAATATTTATAGTTTTAAGAGTTTTGTCTGTACCAACAGTAGGTGCATTTAATGTGTATGACCGTCAGTCACTTATAGACATCGGATTACGGGAAATTTACCGATTGGATTACTCCCTGAATCAGCTTTCCGAACCGCAGCAATGGCCTTTGGAAATTCTCAGAACAATGGGACCAGATCCTGATCCCAGGAACAAAGGAATCACCAGGCGGCGAGGGAAGAGAGCTGGGATCCGTAACAGGCTGAGATCCAGACGACACCGAACACCACTACCCAGTATATTGCTAGCCAATGTACAATCAATTGACAATAAACTGGATGACATCCGAGCAAGGATTCAATACCAAAGAGACGTTAGAGACTGTAACGTTCTCTGCTTCACCGAGACGTGGCTGACGCCGGACGTCCCAGACCACGCCATACAACCGGCCGACCACTTCTTCATCCACCGCAAGGACAGATCAGCATTGTCCGGCAAACAACGTGGAGGAGGTATTGCCTTCATGTTTAACAACAATTGGAGCGATCCAGCTAACGTGAAGGAATTATCGAACCACTGCTGCCCAGACCTGGAATATATAACCATCAAGTGTCGTCCTTTCTTCCTCCCGAGGGAGTTAACGGCGATCATCCTGGTCGGAGTGTATATTCCACCGCAAGCCAGCAATAGTGCCGCGCTCTCCAGGCTCCACGACGAGGTAAACAAACTCCAGGCAGCGAACGTTAACGCCGCCATCATAGTGGTGGGTGATTTCATTAGCGCCAATCTGAGAAAGGTATTACCTGACTTCTATCAGCATGTGACTTGTAACACCAGAGGCGGTAACATCCTAGATCACTGTTACACGCAATTCAAGGGTGGATACAAGGCTCATTCTGCTAGTGGCTTTGGTAACATAGGGGCCCCCCAGGGCTGTGTTCTGAGTCCTCTCCTCTACTCCCTGTACACACACGACTGTGTGGCTCAGCGGAGTAGCAATACAATCATCAAATTTGCTGACGACACAGTGGTGGTGGGCCTGATCTCTGCCAACGACGAGAGGGCCTACCTGGAAGAGGTCAAGGTCCTGGCGGGATGGTGCCAGGAAAACAGCCTCTCCCTGAACGTCAGCAAAACAAAGGAGATGATTGTGGACTTCAGGAGGTCGGGGGTCAAGGACTACAGCCCCCTCAGCATCGACGGGGCACCGGTTGAGAGAGTCAACAGCTTTAAGTACCTCGGAGCCTACATATCCGAGGACTTGACATGGACCACACACATTGACAGTGTTGTGAAGAAGGCACGACAACGCCTCTACTTCCTCAGGCGCCTAAGGAAGTTCCAAGTCAGTCAGAAGATCCTTAAGAACTTCTACTCATGTACAATAGAGAGCATCTTGACTGGCAACATCACCTCCTGGTTTGGGAATAGCACTGCACAAGACCGAAGCAGACTACAAAGAGTGACACGTTCAGCCGAACGCACAATTGGAGGGGGGCTCCCCACCCTCCAGAACATTTACAACAAGCGTTGCAAGGGCAAGGCTAAGAGAATCATTAAAGACTCCAGTCACCCGAACAACTGCCTCTTTGAACTGCTGCGGTCAGGCAAGCGATACCGGAGTCTCAAGGCGAGCACAGAAAGACTCAGAAGAAGCTTCTATCCCCAGGCCATCAGGCTGCTAAACGAACAATGAACACTACACAACAACAACCACCAAACGCACATAGCACACACATCCACACGCACACACTCACTTTAAACAAACGCACTGTAGCACCCACTCCACACACTTTATAGCACACACCCACTTTAAACAAACACACTGTAGCACCCACTCCCCACACTTTATATTTATTGATGAAGGATTGCACTACAACTCGTACACCTTACTGTAAATTGTACCTCATCCCATTTCTGCTTTGCACTATATAGTACTGTACATTAGTACACTGCATAGTATTGTATATTATATGGTAACTCAGTTACGTCTATTCTGCATTGAACATTGTACATATGTCTATACTGAACACTGTGACCTCATTTTCTTCTTCTAAATTACATGCTATACTATGTTATTTGATACTATCTTGTCTAGCACAGTCTCTGGAGCGTAACAGTAAGAAGCATTTTGTATGAAAGTATTCTGTACTTCTGTATGACAACTATTAAAGAAACTTGGAAAATATCGATTGAAGTGTGTTTTAGTCGACGGTGAAAGATTGGTTGGGTTTCGGCTGTCCTAACTGGTGGGAAGTTCACTGAGTGCAATAGCGGCCGCAAGGCGGCAGGCGGCGGTATTGGACTTTTGCGATCTCAGACCCATCCCCAGTGATGACACACGCCTGCATGTTTTATGAATGGAAATATCGAATAAAAGAAATAACGAGTTCAAGTTTGTTTTTATTTGTCACATGTGTGGGGCCCTGACCAGCCATTGTGGCCAGTGGAGTGATGTACAGCAGTGTAGTGTAGGGCTGTACCGAATGCCTCCAAGCTTCATACTCATAATGTTGACATTCGAATTCTAAATCAACATACATTATTTTTATTTTTAATAAAACATTTTATTTCTTCTTTTTTTTAAAGAATTTTTTTTGTGTGTCTATTCATTCTGTTTAAACCAATGGGTTTTTTCTTCACAGGGGCAGATAAAGATTAGACTACACTAGTGATGCACGATATATCGGCCGCCGATATAATATCGGCCGATATGGCCGTTTTTTTACACATCGGTATCGGTCCGATATCAAGATAGGGCCGATATTAAAAAAAAAAATTGTTTAAAAAAAAAATCATTTAAATTCTTTTTTTTTTTACATGTTTTGGCCTTAAATAGTTTCAACACATCAGTCATTTCTGAAAATAAGTTACAAAAGTAAAAAAAATAAAAAGCGTTTTGGAAAATAGCTCTTTATTTGATTATCATAAAAAAGTGTTTTCTATACAGAGATATCGACATCGGTAAATATCGGTATCGGCCAGAACAGCAATATTAATATCGGTTATCGGTATCGGCCACAATTTTCACATCGGTGCATCACTAGGCTACACTAATATTATACTATTATAGTATATGACTAATCATACAAATTTAAATAAAACATATCCGCTTGGCGCTCGGCGCTCCATCAAGACGTCGCAATCACTTTCGTACCAACCGTGCCCTTATTGGATTATTTATGTTGTCGAAACTGAGTTATATTCATTAAAGAAAGTTGATGTAATAAAAAATGTAAAAGACTCACTTAATCACTTCATTCAAATTGAGGATTTAGTTTAGTTTGGGGATTCCGTCATAAAATATGACGACAGACATTCACTTCGTTCGAATACTTCAATAGAAGCGTCGAATGTTAAAAAATGACATTCGGTACAGCCCTAATAAACAGTGTAGTGATGTATTATAAACAGTGTAGTGATGCATTATAAACAGTGTAGTGATGCATTATAAACAGTGTAGTGATGTATTATAAACAGTGTAGTGATGTATTATAAACAGTGTAGTGATGTATTATAAACAGTGTAGTGATGTATTATAAACAGTGTAGTGATGCATTATAAACAGTGTAGTGATGCATTATAAACAGTGTAGTGATGCATTATAAACAGTGTAGTGATGTATTATAAACAGTGTAGTGATGTATTATAAACAGTGTAGTGATGTATTATAAACAGTGTAGTGATGTATTATAAACAGTGTGGTGATGTATTATAAACAGTGTAGTGATGTATTATAAACGGTGTAGTGATGTATTATAAACAGTGTAGTGATGTATTATAAACAGTGTAGTGATGTATTATAAACAGTGTAGTGATGATGTATTATAAACAGTGTAGTGATACATTATAAACAGTGTAGTGATGTATTATAAACAGTGTAGTGATGTATTATAAACAGTGTAGTGATGTATTATAAACAGTGTAGTGATGTATTATAAACAGTGTAGTGATGATGTATTATAAACAGTGTAGTGATGATGTATTATAAACAGTGTAGTGATGTATTATAAACAGTGTAGTGATGATGTATTATAAACAGTGTAGTGATGTATTATAAACAGTGTAGTGATGTATTATAAACAGTGTAGTGATGCATTATAAACAGTGTAGTGATGTATTATAAACAGTGTAGTGATGTATTATAAACAGTGTAGTGATGTATTATAAACAGTGTAGTGATGTATTATAAACAGTGTAGTGATGTATTATAAACAGTGTAGTGATGTATTATAAACAGTGGAGTGATGTATTATAAACGGTGTAGTGATGTATTATAAACAGTGTAGTGATGTATTATAAACAGTGTAGTGATGTATTATAAACGGTGTAGTGATGTATTATAAACAGTGGAGTGATGTATTATAAACAGTGGAGTGATGTATTATAAACAGTGTAGTGATGATGTATTATAAACAGTGTAGTGATGTATTATAAGTGATGATGTATTATAAACAGTGTAGTGATGTATTATAAACAGTGTAGTGATGTATTATAAACAGTGTAGTGATGTATTATAAACAGTGTAGTGATGTATTATAAACAGTGTAGTGATGTATTATAAACAGTGGAGTGATGTATTATAAACAGTGTAGTGATGATGTATTATAAACAGTGTAGTGATGTATTATAAACAGTGTAGTGATGTATTATACACAGTGTAGTGATGTATTATAAACAGTGTAGTGATGTATTATAAACAGTGTAGTGATGTATTATAAACAGTGTTAGTGATGTATTATAAACAGTGTAGTGATGTATTATAAACAGTGTAGTGATGTATTATAAACAGTGTAGTGATGTATTATAAACAGTGTAGTGATGTATTATAAACAGTGTAGTGATGTATTATAAACAGTGTAGTGATGTATTATAAACAGTGTAGTGATGCATTATAAACAGTGTAGTGATGTATTATAAACAGTGTAGTGATGTATTATAAACGGTGTAGTGATGTATTATAAACAGTGTTAGTGATGTATTATAAACAGTGTAGTGATGTATTATAAACAGTGTAGTGATGTATTATAAACAGTGTAGTGATGCATTATAAACAGTGTAGTGATGTATTATAAACAGTGTAGTGATGTATTATAAACGGTGTAGTGATGTATTATAAACGGTGTAGTGATGTATTATAAACAGTGTAGTGATGTATTATAAACAGTGTAGTGATGATGTATTATAAACAGTGTAGTGATGTATTATAAACAGTGTAGTGATGATGTATTATAAACAGTGTAGTGATGATGTATTATAAACAGTGTAGTGATGTATTATAAACAGTGTAGTGATGATGTATTATAAACAGTGTAGTGATGTATTATAAACAGTGTAGTGATGTATTATAAACAGTGTAGTGATGCATTATAAACAGTGTAGTGATGTATTATAAACAGTGTAGTGATGTATTATAAACAGTGTAGTGATGTATTATAAACAGTGTAGTGATGTATTATAAACAGTGTAGTGATGTATTATAAACAGTGGAGTGATGTATTATAAACAGTGGAGTGATGTATTATAAACAGTGTAGTGATGTATTATAAACAGTGTAGTGATGTATTATAAACAGTGTAGTGATGTATTATAAACAGTGGAGTGATGTATTATAAACAGTGGAGTGATTATGTATTATAAACAGTGTAGTGATGTATTATAAACAGTGTAGTGATGTATTATAAACAGTGGAGTGATGATGTATTATAAACAGTGTAGTGATACATTATAAACAGTGTAGTGATGTATTATAAACAGTGTAGTGATGTATTATAAACAGTGTAGTGATGATGTATTATAAACAGTGTAGTGATGTATTATAAACAGTGTAGTGATGTATTATAAACAGTGTAGTGATGATGTATTATAAACAGTGTAGTGATGTATTATAAACAGTGTAGTGATGTATTATAAACAGTGTAGTGATGTATTATAAACAGTGGAGTGATGTATTATAAACAGTGGAGTGATGTATTATAAACAGTGTAGTGATGTATTATAAACAGTGTAGTGATGTATTATAAACAGTGTAGTGATGTATTATAAACAGTGTAGTGATGTATTATAAACAGTGTAGTGATGTATTATAAACAGTGGAGTGATGTATTATAAACAGTGGAGTGATGTATTATAAACAGTGGAGTGATGTATTATAAACAGTGGAGTGATGTATTATAAACAGTGTAGTGATGTATTATAAACAGTGTAGTGATGTATTATAAACAGTGTAGTGATGTATTATAAACAGTGTAGTGATGTATTATAAACAGTGTAGTGATGATGTATTATAAACAGTGTAGTGATGTATTATAAACAGTGTAGTGATGTATTATAAACAGTGTAGTGATGATGTATTATAAACAGTGTAGTGATGTATTATAAACAGTGTAGTGATGTATTATAAACAGTGGAGTGATGTATTATAAACAGTGTAGTGATGTATTATAAACAGTGTAGTGATGTATTATAAACAGTGGAGTGATGTATTATAAACAGTGTTAGTGATGTATTATAAACAGTGTTAGTGATGTATTATAAACAGTGGAGTGATGTATTATAAACAGTGTAGTGATGTATTATAAACAGTGTAGTGATGTATTATAAACAGTGTAGTGATGTATTATAAACAGTGGAGTGATGTATTATAAACAGTGGAGTGATGTATTATAAACAGTGGAGTGATGTATTATAAACAGTGGAGTGATGTATTATAAACAGTGTAGTGATGTATTATAAACAGTGTAGTGATGTATTATAAACAGTGTAGTGATGATGTATTATAAACAGTGTAGTGATGTATTATAAACAGTGTAGTGATGTATTATAAACAGTGTAGTGATGTATTATAAACAGTGTAGTGATGTATTATAAACAGTGTAGTGATGTATTATAAACAGTGGAGTGATGTATTATAAACAGTGTAGTGATGTATTATAAACAGTGTAGTGATGTATTATAAACAGTGTAGTGATGTATTATAAACAGTGTTAGTGATGTATTATAAACAGTGTAGTGATGTATTATAAACAGTGTAGTGATGTATTATAAACAGTGTAGTGATGTATTATAAACAGTGTAGTGATGTATTATAAACAGTGTAGTGATGTATTATAAACAGTGTAGTGATGCATTATAAACAGTGTAGTGATGCATTATAAACAGTGTAGTGATGTATTATAAACAGTGTAGTGATGTATTATAAACAGTGTAGTGATGTATTATAAACAGTGTAGTGATGTATTATAAACAGTGTAGTGATGTATTATAAACAGTGTAGTGATGTATTATAAACAGTGTAGTGATGTATTATAAACAGTGTAGTGATGTATTATAAACAGTGTTAGTGATGTATTATAAACAGTGTAGTGATGATGTATTATAAACAGTGTAGTGATGTATTATAAACAGTGTAGTGATGTATTATAAACAGTGTAGTGATGATGTATTATAAACAGTGTAGTGATGTATTATAAACAGTGTAGTGATGTATTATAAACAGTGTAGTGATGTATTATAAACAGTGTAGTGATGTATTATAAACAGTGTAGTGATGTATTATAAACAGTGTTAGTGATGTATTATAAACAGTGTAGTGATGTATTATACACAGTGTAGTGATGTATTATACACAGTGTAGTGATGTATTATAAACAGTGTAGTGATGTATTATAAACAGTGTAGTGATGTATTATAAACAGTGTAGTGATGTATTATAAACAGTGTAGTGATGTATTATAAACAGTGTAGTGATTAACCAGAGTCAGTAACCGGCCCGGGGGCTCGTTGCAGCTGTGACACGGGGGAGCGCCGGCGTCCGATGGGCAAGCTGGTCTACACGCTGCTGCCGCTGTCGTCGCTGAGGAGGAAGCTGAAGGAGGTCCACCTCTCGGCCCAGGGCACCCGCGACCAGCTGACCAGGCGGCACCGCGACTTTGTCCACATCTACAACGCCCAGTGTGACGCCCTCCACCCCCGCTCAGGTGAGGGGCCTCGGCCCGTTTCAACGTGACTGAATGAATGGAACTGGACTTTTGAAGAAGTCTTTATTTGTAGCGCACATTGCCACATATTTTATTTCTTTTTTTTATCCTCTCTTTCTCCGATTTTTTTAATCTTTTTCTCACCGTCCCAATTTAGTCGTTATGCCAATTCCCCCCCTCCCCTACCTGGTTGTTGTGCGCATGTTCCCCCTACTGGTCTAGGGTACCCTGAAGTCATCCGCATGCTTCCTCCGACACATGCGGCGACAGCCAGTGGCTCTCTTTTCACCTGGCAGCGAGGGCTCTCATTGGTGAAGCGTAACGCGTGGGAGGTCACGCTGCCTTCACCACTTCCTGCCTTTCGCTGAGCAGGCGCCCAGACCTGACCTGTAGGCGTCGCTGTCCACGACGCCAGATCACCACCCACGACTTCCCTCCCGCTAACTCAGCCAAACAAGTTAGTATGACGATCGACCCAAGCCGCAGGCAATGCTGACTCCGGGAGTCGAGAGACCGCAGCCTCTTGCATTGGTGACGAGCGCAATCTCCGCTACGCCACCCGACCGCCCACATCTTTTTTATCTTTTATCTTTTATTACGGATCCCCATTAGTCATCACCGCAGCAACAACTAGTCTTCCTGGGGTCCACATCGTCATGCAGCGTGCACAGGACACACTCACACACTCACACACACACACACACACACACACACACACACACACACACACACACACGGGTCACGGTTGAAATATACTCGCTGCGCGTGGTTGCTGTACTGTAACTAGGTATTAATTAACAAAGTAAATAAAAATATTTTTTATTTATTTATATATTTTTTTAATCTAAATTAAGAATCGAAATGCAAATATGTTACTTCCGGTTCCAGAACCGGAAGTTAGGAACCGGTTCCTATTAGAACCGGTTTTTGGTGCCCAACCCTAACCTTGACATTGTCTATTTTGATGCTTCTACTTATTTTATGCCTGCACTTTATGCATTGCTCTTGATCTGCCAATTTTGTGCACATTTTATGTATTTTTTTTTTTACTCCTGTGAAGCACTTTGAGCTACAATTCTTGTATGAAAGGTCCTATACAAATAAAGTTTATTATTATTATTAAATGGCACCGAATGCGACACTAGACTCCTCTGGGTCGTGTTAACCCATCGAGCACGAGGCCGACCGGAGGAGCGGTTCCGGAGGCGTGCACTCGCTATAGCGCCACCATCTGGCACCAAATGGCACCACATTCGACACCGGACTGGACCGGTTGAGCAAGAGACCGTTGCTATGTGCAAAACAAAGGTTGCCGTGTATTGATTCATGAGAACTACACCAACAAAAACATTATCATTTGGTGTCTCATTACTGGATCTTGTAAAAGGTTAGGTTCACAGCAGAACAGTGATATCGTGCTTTTCCAGTGTTTTTACCTCTTTCATCCAAAGCGCTTTACAATTTGTTTTTTACCACACACTGACGGCGGAGGCGACCATGCAAGGTGCCAACCTGCTCATCGGGAGCAGTTAGGGGTTAAGTGTCTTGCTCAAGGACACATCGACACGCTGCCCGGGAGGAGTGGAATCGGTGTTAATTTTGGCAGCTATTTTTGTTTTAGTCTTAGTGTGTGTCAAATGCTCCTTTTTCATTTTCATATTTAGTCACCTTCATTTATTTTTTGTTTAGTCAGTTTTAGTCAACTACCGGTCTGAGCATTTTAGTCTTATCAGTTTTAGTCTTAATTTTTTTTCGTTAATGAAAAAAAAGGCGTTTTATTCTCTTGTAATGCAATTCTATGTACCGCTACAGACAGTCATATTGGGATCATAGATTCATGTAGACGCCCCTCTCCCCACTCCCCATATATACACCATAAGACATAATCAAACCAATAGTTTTAGTCTTAGTCATGTGTCAAATGCTCCTTTTTCGTTTTCATCATATTTAGTCACCTTCATTTATTTTTCATTTTAGTCTTAGTCAGTTTTAGTCTCGATTTTGTTTTAGTCTAGATTTAGTCAGGGGAAAAAGCTTTGTTGACGACCATATTAAAGTCATCATTTTCGTTGACAAAATTAACACTGGCAGGAATCGAACCGGGAACCCCCGGATTGCCAGACGACTGCTCTACCTCCTGAGCCACTGTCTCCCCCATAGAAGGAGAGCTACACAAACATTCCGTGCATGTCCTCTATTCGAGAACGAGAACATGTCTCCAGTCCTGTGTTTTAAGATTAAGTGACGAGATGAGATTCCTTTTATTGATCCCCCTGGGGGGGGATACAGGTATGGGCAGGGTAATAGTAGGAAGACATAAATATAGGCAATCAAATCTGAATGTAGAAATATGAGAAAAATAAACGGTGTAATCAATTAAATTATATCTGAATCTGGAAATATGAGAAAATAAACAAGTATTTCTGGAATGGAGGTAATTTATTGTGTGTGTGTGTGTGTGTGTGTGTGTGCGCGCGCGTGCATATCTCCTCTCGGAACACTCCGGGTTTTGATTTAATAAGCGCGTCTCTGGACAGAATGTGTCCCGGGAATCCTTTTGGAGATATTATAATGACTTTGATCCAAGATCCACAGCTGTTGACGGACTGATCCAAAGTGACAGATGTACCGATGTGTTATCAGGGACCACGGGGCCTCCAGAGGTGCAGCAGGGGCCACGACTCTCTCACTGCACATCTGACCATAAATCAACGACAGTGACACTATGTAACAACTAGGGATGCTCGATATTGGCTTTTTTACCGATATACCGATATTGTCCAACTCTTAATTTACGATACCGATATCAACCGATACCGATATATGCAGGGTTCCCCCACAACATTACATATCTCTTGTTGTGGAATTAACACAACATTATGCATACTTTTGAGAATAAATAAAATCAGAATTTGTTCTTACTTGCTTGCCTGGGTAAATAAAGGTTATAGAAATGTAAAAAATATATATATTTTTTTGAAAACCGATACAGATATTTTCCGATATCACATTTTAATGCCGATATCGGCCGATAATATCGGACATCCCTAGTAACAACCCATCATCTACACTCACAGCACACACATCCACACGTACACACTCACTTTAAACAAACACTCACCTTAATTAACACCCACTCTACTCACTTTAAAGAGATTTGCACTACAATTCATACCTCAGTGCACCTTACCCTAAGTTTGTACCTCATCCCATTTCTGCATTGTACCTCACTGTTACTCTTTTTACTCTGTATTGTATATAATATGTATATTGACTGAACAGTTTATTTGACGTACTTTTGACTTTTTCTATTTTATACTCTTGATCTATTTTTATCTAGCACACTCCCAGGGGCTCATACAGGGAAAAAAACATTTCATGATAAAAGTATTCTGTATTTTACTATGACAATTAATAAACAAGCGTGAAACTTGAAACCATAAATCGGGGGGGGGAGAACATGACTTAGCGTATGATGTAACGGCTACAGAGACGGAGAGAACGGGCTCTGGATACAAAATGTTCACGTTACCGTTGTCGCCTTCACAAGTCTGGTCCTGGTCAGGAAGTTGCCGCTAGATTAGATTAGAGTCGAGTCAAATCAGCTTTATTTATTATTATATATTTTTTCAAGTATGTTTTTGGTAGATTTTTATTGTTTTTACTACCGGTAGAGAGAGAGGAAGAATGGGAGACAGAGCGGGGGAAGACATTCGGCAAAGGACGCCGGGTCCGGGAATCGAACGCGGGTCGGCCGCTTCGCAACGCAGCTCGTTACATGGTTCGCACATTTACATCTACAAGAAAATAGATAAAAAGTCCATTTATCAAATGTGTTGATGATACATAACTAACTGTATTGATTGCTGTGTGATGATAATACATTATTCAAATGTATTGTCATCACACAGCACAAGTACAGTACAACGGAAAGAAGTCTGGCGTCCAACCAGAGTGCAAATGTAACAGTAAAGTGCAACAGTAACATACAATGTACAAGTGATTAAACTGGATATAAAATATATAAGTATACGTCTGTATGTACAGATATAAATGGTGCATTTATATATCTATTTCATCCAAAGTGCTTTACAACTTGTGCCTCACATTCACTCTGACTGCAGAGGCGACATGCAAGGTGCCAACCTGCTCATCGAGAGTAAATGAGTACTACAGCGTAATAGTGCTAATCAGATGTACAGTTGTAGTGATACAGGTATAAAGACCATATGGTACTAAGTCATACTGGCCAGCAGCGTAACTAGTAAGAGTAGGTAAGGGATATGTACAGATAATATACTATCCGTGTTAATATTGTATCTATATATATGTAAAAAGGATTATATTATATATATATATATATATATTTTTTTTAACTTTGTTAAGTAATACCCTAGTTACAGTACAGCAACCAAATTAAACTGTATCAAGTCAACTGACAATGTGAATAGTATGTATGAAAAAAATTTAAGATTCTTCAAAAGAAAAAGAAAAAATCTCCTGCGAAATAAGCTGTGACCTGTTTTGACCTGCACCTCAAAGAATCAGAATCGAGAATCGTTTAGAACAGGAATCGAAATGGAGAATCGGAACCGGAATCGTTCAAATCCAACCGATGCCCAACCCTAGTTGTGGTCGAGGCACAAAATCTCGAGGTCGAGTCTTTTTTTATCCACTTTTTCTCCTATTTTTTCTGTATTTTCCTCCCATCCCAATTTAGTCTCTCATGCCAATTGCCCCCTCCCCTTCCTGGTCGTTGCGCACATGTGGGGCCTCCACTGGTCGGTCTAGGGAGCCCTGCAGTCTTATCACATGCTTCCTCCGATACATAGGAGGCAGCCAGCAACCTCTTTTCACCTGGCAGCGAGGACTCTCATTGGTGAAGTGTAACGCGTGGGAGGATCACACTACCTTCACCATCTCCCTCCCTCGCTGTGCAGGCGCCCTGACCGACCTGTAGGAGTCGCTGTTTACAACAACCAGATTACCAGTGAGTGATAGGTGTAGTATGGAGTGAGTGATAGGTGTAGTATGGAGTGAGTGATAGGTGTAGTATGGAGTGATGATAGGTGTCGTATGGAGTGAGTGATAGGTGTCGTATGGAGTGAGTGATAGGTGTAGTATGGAGTGATGATAGGTGTAGTATGGAGTGAGTGATAGGTGTAGTATGTAGTGAGTGATGGGTGTAGTATGTAGTGAGTGATAGGTGTAGTATGTAGTGAGTGATAGGTGTAGTATGGAGTGAGTGATAGGTGTAGTATGGAGTGAGTGATAGGTGTAGTATGGAGTGAGTGATAGGTGTAGTATGGAGTGAGTGATAGGTGTAGTATGTAGTGAGTGATAGGTGTAGTATGGAGTGAGTGATAGGTGTAGTATGGAGTGATGATAGGTGTAGTATGTAGTGAGTGATAGGTGTAGTATGTAGTGAGTGATAGGTGTCGTATGTAGTGAGTGATAGGTGTAGTATGTAGTGAGTGATAGGTGTAGTATGTAGTGAGTGATAGGTGTCGTATGGAGTGAGTGATAGGTGTAGTATGTAGTGAGTGATATGTGTAGTATGGAGTGATGATAGGTGTAGTATGTAGTGAGTGATAGGTGTAGTATGGAGTGAGTGATATGTGTAGTATGGAGTGAGTGATAGGTGTAGTATGGAGTGAGTGATAGGTGTAGTATGTAGTGAGTGATAGGTGTAGTATGTAGTGAGTGATAGGTGTAGTATGTAGTGAGTGATAGGTGTAGTATGGAATGAGTGATAGGTGTAGTATGGAGTGATGATAGGTGTAGTATGGAGTGAGTGATAGGTGTAGTATGGAGTGATGATAGGTGTAGTATGGAGTGAGTGATATGTGTAGTATGGAGTGAGTGATAGGTGTAGTATGGAGTGATGATAGGTGTAGTATGGAGTGAGTGATAGGTGTAGTATGGAGTGAGTGATAGGTGTAGTATGTAGTGAGTGATAGGTGTAGTATGGAGTGAGTGATAGGTGTAGTATGTAGTGAGTGATAGGTGTAGTATGGAGTGAGTGATAGGTGTAGTATGGAGTGAGTGATAGGTGTAGTATGGAGTGAGTGATAGGTGTAGTATGGAGTGAGTGATGGGTGTAGTATGTAGTGAGTGATAGGTGTAGTATGGAGTGAGTGATAGGTGTAGTATGTAGTGAGTGATGGGTGTAGTATGGAGTGAGTGATAGGTGTAGTATGTAGTGAGTGATGGGTGTAGTATGGAGTGAGTGATAGGTGTAGTATGTAGTGAGTGATGTGTGTAGTATGTAGTGAGTGATGGGTGTAGTATGGAGTGAGTGATAGGTGTAGTATGTAGTGAGTGATAGGTGTAGTATGGAGTGAGTGATAGGTGTAGTATGTAGTGAGTGATAGGTGTAGTATGGAGTGAGTGATAGGTGTAGTATGGAGTGAGTGATAGGTGTCGTATGGAGTGAGTGATAGGTGTAGTATGGAGTGATGATAGGTGCAGTATGGAGTGATGATAGGTGTAGTATGGAGTGAGTGATAGGTGTAGTATGGAGTGATGATAGGTGTAGTATGTAGTGAGTGATAGGTGTAGTATGTAGTGAGTGATAGGTGTAGTATGGAGTGAGTGATAGGTGTAGTATGTAGTGAGTGATAGGTGTAGTATGTAGTGCGTGATAGGTGTAGTATGGAGTGAGTGATAGGTGTAGTATGGAGTGAGTGATAGGTGTAGTATGGAGTGAGTGATAGGTGTAGTATGGAGTGAGTGATAGGTGTAGTATGGAGTGAGTGATAGGTGTAGTATGGAGTGAGTGATAGGTGTAGTATGTAGTGATGATAGGTGCAGTATGGAGTGATGATAGGTGTAGTATGGAGTGATGATAGGTGTAGTATGGAGTGAGTGATAGGTGTAGTATGGAGTGAGTGATAGGTGCCGTATGGAGTGAGTGATAGGTGTCGTATGGAGTGAGTGATAGGTGTAGTATGGAGTGAGTGATAGGTGTAGTATGGAGTGAGTGATAGGTGTAGTATGGAGTGAGTGATAGGTGTAGTATGGAGTGAGTGATAGGTGTAGTATGGAGTGATGATAGGTGTAGTATGGAGTGATGATATGTGTAGTATGGAGTGAGTGATAGGTGTAGTATGGAGTGATGATAGGTGCAGTATGGAGTGAGTGATAGGTGTAGTATGGAGTGATGATAGGTGCAGTATAGAGTGAGTGATGGGTGTAGTATGGAGTGAGTGATAGGTGTAGTATGGAGTGAGTGATAGGTGTAGTATGGAGTGAGTGATAGGTGTAGTATGGAGTGAGTGATAGGTGTAGTATGGAGTGAGTGATAGGTGTAGTATGGAGTGATGATAGGTGTCGTATGGAGTGATGATAGGTGTAGTATGTAGTGATTGATAGGTGTAGTATGTAGTGAGTGATAGGTGTAGTATGGAGTGAGTGATAGGTGCAGTATGTAGTGAGTGATAGGTGTAGTATGGAGTGAGTGATAGGTGTAGTATGGAGTGAGTGATAGGTGTAGTATGGAGTGAGTGATAGGTGTAGTATGTAGTGAGTGATAGGTGTCATATGGAGTGAGTGATAGGTGTAGTATGGAGTGAGTGATAGGTGTAGTATGTAGTGAGTGATAGGTGCATGAGGTAGTGAGTGATAGGTGTAGTATGTAGTGAGTGATAGGTGTAGTATGTAGTGAGTGATAGGTGTAGTATGGAGTGAGTGATAGGTGTAGTATGGAGTGAGTGATAGGTGTAGTATGGAGTGAGTGATAGGTGTAGTATGTAGTGAGTGATAGGTGTAGTATGGAGTGATGATATGTGTAGTATGGAGTGAGTGATAGGTGTAGTATGGAGTGAGTTATAGGTGTAGTATGGAGTGAGTGATATGTGTAGTATGGAGTGAGTGATAGGTGTAGTATGGAGTGAGTGATAGGTGTAGTATGGAGTGAGTGATAGGTGTAGTATGGAGTGAGTGATAGGTGTAGTATGGAGTGAGTGATAGGTGTAGTATGGAGTGAGTGATGGGTGTAGTATGGAGTGAGTGATATGTGTTGTATGGAGTGAGTGATAGGTGTTGTATGGAGTGAGTGATAGGTGTAGTATGGAGTGAGTGATAGGTGCAGTATGTAGTGAGTGATAGGTGTAGTATGTAGTGAGTGATAGGTGCAGTATGGAGTGAGTGATATGTGTAGTATGGAGTGAGTGATAGGTGTAGTATGGAGTGATGATAGGTGTAGTATGTAGTGAGTGATAGGTGTAGTATGGAGTGAGTGATATGTGTAGTATGTAGTGAGTGATAGGTGTAGTATGTAGTGAGTGATAGGTGTAGTATGGAGTGATGATAGGTGTAGTATGTAGTGAGTGATAGGTGTAGTATGTAGTGAGTGATATGTGTAGTATGTAGTGAGTGATAGGTGTAGTATGTAGTGAGTGATAGGTGTAGTATGGATTGAGTGATAGGTGTAGTATGGATTGAGTGATATGTGTAGTATGGAGTGAGTGATAGGTGCAGTATGTAGTGATGATAGGTGTAGTATGGAGTGAGTGATAGGTGCAGTATGTAGTGAGTGATAGGTGTAGTATGTAGTGAGTGATAGGTGCAGTATGGAGTGAGTGATATGTGTAGTATGGAGTGAGTGATAGGTGTAGTATGGAGTGATGATAGGTGTAGTATGTAGTGAGTGATAGGTGTAGTATGTAGTGAGTGATAGGTGTAGTATGGAGTGAGTCATAGGTGTAGTATGGAGTGAGTGATAGGTGTAGTATGGAGTGATGATAGGTGTAGTATGTAGTGAGTGATAGGTGTAGTATGGAGTGAGTGATAGGTGTAGTATGGAGTGATGATAGGTGTAGTATGGAGTGAGTGATATGTGTAGTATGGAGTGAGTGATAGGTGTAGTATGGAGTGATGATAGGTGTGTAGTATGTAGTGAGTGATAGGTGTAGTATGTAGTGAGTGATAGGTGTAGTATGTAGTGAGTGATATGTGTAGTATGTAGTGAGTGATAGGTGTAGTATGGAGTGAGCGATAGGTGTAGTATGGAGTGATGATAGGTGTAGTATGGAGTGAGTGATAGGTGTAGTACGGAGTGAGTGATAGGTGTAGTATGGAGTGATGATAGGTGTAGTATGGAGTTAGTGATAGGTGTAGTATGGAGTGAGTGATATGTGTAGTATGGAGTGAGTGATAGGTGTAGTATGGAGTGATGATAGGTGTAGTATGTAGTGAGTGATATGTGTAGTGTGGAGTGAGTGATAGGTGTAGTATGGAGTGAGTGATAGGTGTAGTATGTAGTGAGTGATAGGTGTAGTATGTAGTGAGTGATAGGTGTAGTATGTAGTGAGTGATAGGTGTAGTATGGAGTGAGTGATATGTGTAGTATGGAGTGATGATAGGTGTAGTATGGAGTGAGTGATATGTGTAGTATGGAGTGAGTGATAGGTGTAGTATGGAGTGATGATAGGTGTGTAGTATGTAGTGAGTGATAGGTGTAGTATGTAGTGAGTGATAGGTGTAGTATGGAGTGAGCGATAGGTGTAGTATGGAGTGATGATAGGTGTAGTATGGAGTGAGTGATAGGTGTAGTACGGAGTGAGTGATAGGTGTAGTATGGAGTGATGATATGTGTAGTATGGAGTTAGTGATAGGTGTAGTATGGAGTGAGTGATAGGTGTAGTATGGAGTGAGTGATAGGTGTAGTATGTAGTGATGATAGGTGTAGTATGTAGTGAGTGATAGGTGTAGTATGGAGTGAGTGATGGGTGTAGTATGTAGTGAGTGATATGTGTAGTATGGAGTGATGATAGGTGTAGTATGTAGTGAGTGATAGGTGTAGTATGGAGTGCGTGATAGGTGTAGTATGTAGTGAGTGATAGGTGTCGTATGGAGTGAGTGATAGGTGTCGTATGGAGTGAGTGATAGGTGTCGTATGGAGTGAGTGATAGGTGTCGTATGGAGTGATGATAGGTGTCGTATGGAGTGATGATAGGTGTAGTATGTAGTGAGTGATAGGTGCAGTATGGAGTGAGTGATAGGTGTCGTATGGAGTGAGTGATAGGTGTAGTATGGAGTGAGTGATAGGTGTAGTATGGAGTGAGTGATAGGTGTCGTATGGAGTGAGTGATAGGGCTGACCTACAAAGCTTTTTTTGGCCGTCGAAGCTTCGGGGCCGAGATTCGATCCCTCCAGGCCGCTCACAGTGGTTTAACACTGTTGATGTAATATACATGTAGTACAATGCCAAAGCAACAGATGGCGATGTACAAACATGAATGCCATTTTCAACCAATGAGAAGGGTGAACCTGTGATATCCTGTTCAGGCTTTGTCACTCACATCCTGTTAGAAAAAGTGTTGACGCCATTGTTGTTGTCGTTAGCTTACATGCTAACGTTAATGGCAGCGACCATATCATTGTGACTAGGCTAGCTATCATCGCTTAATAGAGCTAGTGAATGGATAAACAACGTTATTTAACATTGCAGAATGGGTACAATTACAATGCGGCTCAATACAAACAATTGTTAAGGGGCCCAGGGGGTGTAGACTGTTGTAGTTTGAGCTAATTTACACCATGCTAAAAAAAAATAAAAAAATCTGCCGAGCGATAATAATAATAATAATAATAATAGATTGGATTTGTAATGCACTTTTTGTTCACTGGGATCCCAAAGTGCTACACTACATGGTTAAAACAGTTACACAAATTTAAATAAAATAGTTATTAGTAAAACAAATAAAATAAAATACAGAATAAAAATAAGATAAAAATAGAACATAGTTAATTAAAAACATAGTATAAACAGACAATTTAAAAACAAGCGCAATAAAATTAAAATAAAAAGCTAACGGTCAAAGGCCTTTTTGAACAGGTAGGTTTTCAGGCTTGCCTTCTCTCTCTCTCTATCTATCTATCTATCTATCTATCTATCTATCTATCTATCTATCTATCTATCTATCTATCTATCTATCTATCTATCTATCTACCTCTCTCTCTCTGTTCAATGATTTAAAGTGGCCAAACGTTACAATATAAATACTAATTGGATTTTTGGCTAGTAAAAAATCTGCCCGGCTGGTAGTTTTTAAAATCTACCAGCCAAATGGCTGGTAAGTCAAAAAGTTAAGTTTGTTCCCTGTGTGTGTGTGTGTCTCTCTCTGTCTGTCTGTGTGTGTCTCTCTGTGTGTGTGTGTGTGTGTAAGAGTGTGTGTCTCTGTCTCTGCCTGTGTGTCTGTGTGTAAGTGCGTGTGTGTATGTATGTGTAAGAGAGTGTGTGTGTGTGTGTGTGTCTGTGTAAGAGTGTGTGTCTCTGTCTCTGTGTGTAAGTGCGTGTGTGTGTGTATGTGTAAGAGAGTGTGTGTGTGTGTGTGTGTCTGTGTAAGAGTGTGTGTCTCTGTCTCTGCCTGTGTGTCTGTGTGTAAGTGCGTGTGTGTGTGTAAGAGTGTGTGTCTCTGTCTCTGCCTGTGTGTCTGTGTGTAAGTGCGTGTGTGTATGTAAGAGTGTGTGTCTCTGTCTCTGCCTGTGTGTCTGTGTGTAAGTGCGTGTGTGTATGTATGTGTAAGAGTGTGTGTGTGTCTGTGTAAGAGTGTGTGTCTCTGTCTCTGCCTGTGTGTCTGTGTTTAAGTGCGTGTGTGTGTGTATGTGTAAGAGAGTGTGTGTGTGTGTGTGTGTGTGTAAGAGTGTGTGTCTCTGTCTCTGCCTGTGTGTCTGTGTGTAAGTGCGTGTGTGTATGTATGTGTAAGAGAGTGTGTGTGTGTCTCTCTGTGTGTATGTATGTGTAAGAGAGTGTGTGTCTCTGTCTCTGCCTGTGTGTCTGTGTGTAAGTGCGTGTGTGTGTGTAAGAGTGTGTGTCTCTGTCTCTGCCTGTGTGTGTGTGTGTAAGTGCGTGTGTGTATGTATGTGTAAGAGTGTGTGTGTCAGCCAGGTGTCACTAGTCTGCGCCCCGTCTAACCCCTGCTGTTATTGCAGTCAAATGCCGGAATGTGGAAGTTGTTGATCTGGCTTTTTGAATCTGATCTCACAGCTTCCTGTGTTTCTTTTAATTTTTAACGTGCATCTCCGGGGACGCCTTATTTCCAGAGTTCATATTAACACGTAGCTCCTCCTCCTCCTCACAGCAGAGTTTAACACGTAGCTCCTCCTCCTCTGTTCACAGCTGAAGACATCGCCAAAGAAGTGGAGGCCAATGAGAAGACCAGGAACCAACTCAGGAGGAAAGACAAAGCCGTGTGTACATTTTCTATTAATATTAATAATAATAATTAATAATACTACATTTAATTTATGTAGCACACTTTAAACTCAACGAGATCTCAATGTGCTTCACAGCAAAAGGGGAAATAAAAGGTTTAAAAGTTAAAAAAAACATAAACATTTTACTTAAAATTGTATTGCCTATAATATATTTATGTCTTTCTACTATTTCCCTGCCCATACCTGTACCCCCCCTCCCCCATGCTGCTATGATGCCTGAATTTCCCCAAGGGGATCAATAAAGGAATATCTTATCAGACAGAAAACATTTATCTCTCTCTCTCTCTCTCTCTCTCTCTCTCTCTCTCTCTCTCTCTCTCTCTCTCTCTCGGTCCATTTTACAGGTCATGGCCTTCTCGAAGAATCAATCTTTGGAGGAAATTGATGAGGTGCATTCGAATTATAGTAAGTGACGATCACTGACGCATTCCTAATTGGGGCTTTGGTAGCTTCTCTGGCTGAGGATCAATACCGTGTCATCCACACCCTGTCATCCGTATTGATACTCTGGTGGCCGGGGATATAATAAATATATAAAACTATCCATTTTCCTCTTGATTTGAATAATCTATCGATTAATTAAATCCCAGATTGATATTTAAAGGTTAATGAATGTGCTATATTGTGTTGACAGCTGTAGTCTGTTGGTCATGTTAAATAGAAAAGTACATTAGGTTAATGAATGTGCTATATTGTGTTGACAGCTGTAGTCTGTTGGTCATGTTAAATAGAAAAGTACATTAACCCTTTTCCCGCCAATAACGGCGTACGACGTGTTTCAAGTTCATATTTCATATTTTCGTCGTGGTATTCATATTTCACTCACGGAGCCTTGTCATATGCTGCGGGAGCCATCACAACTCTGCAACGCTTCAATACTGCCACCTGGTGGCTGATCGGCGAGTTGCAACCGGACGTGGATCTCTTGTGATCCCGGTGCGTCTGCCTATTCAGTCCGGCCACTCGTTTATTGTCGCGGGATTCAATACACACACCGTGGACATGGATCCGTTGCCATAACTCAATAATCCACATGATTTGGGCGTATATTAGTATTATACAAACCGGAACTGGATCGCATCGATCCACATCACATAACTGGGATCTGTTTGCTCCACTCTCATCGCCCAACGGTAAGAGGAGACTGACGTGAGTTTCAGCGTTTTTCTTTATCATTTTCTATACAAACTGCTCTGATCTATATATCACCCATACTACATAAATCATTTAACGTCGGTCACGGAATTATAAACGACCCCCCCCCCTCCGTTCACCCGCGGATGATCAGTCATAACGTTTAGGACCATGTACAGTTGACATTTTTTATATAACGTTGATCGATATCAAACGGCATTTGATCATCTAATATATGCATTCATGTCTATATCTCACGTTCTAGGAAATACTGCAGAAAACGATAAGAACATATTTATACTCTAGACGGTATTTTCGTATGAATGTGTGAATGAAAAAGTAAAACGTTCCTACATCCTGAACGATAGATAATTGATGTTGAATGGGCCATAGTAATGTCAATTTAGCAATACAATTTAAAAAGTTATAGCCCTGCAAAGAAGGTGAACATCTCCATAGACTTACAGTACTGGCAGAGAATGGTTTAGGTTTAGGATGATCAAAGTGGTGGCAGAGAATGGGTTAACACTTTCCATGCCAGCAGGGGGTGCCAGAAATAGGCGCTTGAGTGCCAACGCTGTAGTCAATGGAGGGCGATCATATTTGCAAACGCATAAACTATATCTTAAATTATGGCTATGTGTATAATACGCCCGTCGCTTATCAATGACTTGTTTGCAGTCAACATTGTCGAAACAGATTGTTTTTTAATCGGTTCATTTCCATTTTATACCATTTTGAACAACGCTAGTTTTTTTAAACTTTCAGAAGAAAAAAAGATTCTGCAGGAATCGCGCTTTACTGTATTACACAATACACGTTGTCATTTTTCAGCCTATTTATGAATCATTTTCAAATAAACACTAGAATATCGATAGTATATGTGTACTTATGCACGCTATAGAAGCGGGCTGAAAAATCGATTATCTTATTTCCTGATCAGCACACACACACTCACAGCCACACACACACATATGGGACACGTTGATATATAGGTGAAAACAGCTCTGATTATCCCAAGACTGGTAAAATAGATTCCTTACCTCAGATCAGATGTTCTCCAAAAAGATTTTAGTCCAATTCCTGATCGCCATTCCAAATATCGAGTTTATTGATCCAACGCTGGGTAGTCGAAAGACATATTCCACGCTGTTCTGATGGTGGGCGATGACTGCAATAGGCTCGGATTACATGCCTGACAAGTAAAATGTGGAATCCGGACTCTTTTTTTCCCATCCATTTCATTCAGTCCAATCCAATGGGGTGCAATACCATCCGGAGAGACGATAGGGGGCGGTATTTTCCCTGTTCGAGCTCAGACAGATCCCCACTGGTAACGTGAGGCTATATTGATGAAAAATGAATGGAAATCGATAATAAAAAAAATAACGATTAAAAACGAGATTTCCCGTCGTTTGGCACTCAACGCATGGCATGAACTAACGAGATTTCTGTGTTAATGTAGCCGTTTTGTGGTCAACTGTTAATTAAAGGTGCTATAGATGCAACATTTTATGTAGAGTAATCTTAATTTATTTAAAAAAAATAATACATCCACAGGGCTACTTTTAGAAATGTGGGGAATAAATAAAAAATAAAAATAAAAAAAGAACAAATTCACGAATATATGAATTTCAAATTTTTCTAAATGTTGGCGGGTCCAAAATGAATGTTCTTGTTTACATGTATCCCCTCCCTACTTCCCAATTCCCCATGTGGAATGCACCTGATTGGATGAATTAGTTGGTGCTCTAATGCGACATCTAGTGGCTGAATGTTATCTGTAGCACCTTTTTATTGTAAACATTGATATTCTTTTATAACGCACCAGGTTAGAGGGTTCCTTGTACAACTTAATTAATTTGTATTGTAGCTGGAATGTCCCTAACCGGATTTGTTATTTAATAGAATCAGAACTCGAATAGAATCGTGGACTTTGCGAATCGGAAAAACCGAATCCATTCAGGAACCCTGCTCATGTCAACCGCCAGCGGTCTCCTGTGTTTCACGAGCCGTTCTCACTTCATCACCACACTCTCCTATTTCACCATAGACCCCTTTTTCTTTTTATCAAACGTAACTTTAATTTTTAATTTTATTTTTTTTATCCACTTTTTCTCCTATTTTTCGGTATTTTTCTCCCATCCCAATTGAGTCGTTATGCCAATTCCCCCGTCCCCTTCCTGGTCGTTGCGCGCATGTGCCCCCCACTGGTCGGTCTAGGGAGCCCTGAAGTCTATCAGATGCTTCCTCCGGCTCCGATACATAGGAGACAGCCAGCAGCCTCTTTTCACCCGACAGCGTGGACTCTCACTGGGGAAGTGTAACGCGTGGGAGTAGGGCGGGCCATACTTTTTTTTTTTTTGGAAAATCAATGGAGTGGGGTGTCTAAAATATGTGTTTTCTTGTGGGGAATTCAAATATGGGATTATTTTTCTAATCCGATAACTCCTACCTACATTGTTTTGGATTTCAAAATGGCCGATTTGACCATTTTTCACCCCTTGGCCATACATGGATGCCAACATGAATCTGAAGGAAATCCTAACATGCAAGGTGTCTAAATGATGCGTTTCTTAATGGGGAATTCAAATATGAGTTCATTTTTGGGATAGGATAACTCTAACCTACATCATTTTGGATTTCAAAATGGCAGATTTTACCATTTTTCACCCCTTGGCCATACATGGATGCCAACATGAATCTGAAGGAAATCCTAACATGCAAGGTGTCTAAATGATGTGTTTCTTAATGGGGAATTCAAATATGAGGTAATTTTTGGGATAGGATAAATATAACCTGCATAATTTTGGATTTCAAAATGGCTGATTTTACCATTTGAACCCATTGGTATTGTATTACACATTTGCAAAGATAAAGAATATATGGGAAATCATTTATAATGACAAAGCCATCAAATTTATTAACAAGTGAACTGTATATAACTGGATACAACTCCAAAGATCAATAATAATAATACTAACAATAATAAATTGTATTTGTAATGCACACAAACACCTAAGTGCTAAATCTCGATCTCCTGACTTCTTGAACTTTGCCAGGTTCCAATATCTTGATTGGACTCATTCTTGGATGGCAAGATCTCCTACTGTACTGCTTTAGCCACCAACCTACAAACACAAACTTAAAGTCAACGTCAGCCATAAATAGGTGAGCTCTTTCCAGAACTACTCAGCAGAAACCTCTGTAACCATTTTAACAAACGTCTCAATGTATTGAGAAAATCCATGGGGCTCCATCAATCCTCTATCTTCTTAAATTTGATCAGGTTGCACAAGTCCTGCTTGGATTCATTCTTGGACATCAGCCTCCTGCTGGTCTCCTGAGCCCTGATCCCTCCATCCCTTTTTTCTTGTGAAAAGTACTTAGCAGAGGCCTCAGTCACCATTTTAACAACCCTCTCGATGCTTTGTGTGTGGCAAGGCCAGTCGAGAACCTCCATGGGGGTGTTGATTAAGTTCTTCACCTCGGAGGTGCTTAGGGAGCAGGTGAGAGGTGGCTCTGACAAATCTTCTGACCAGCTGATTAAGCCACCAATGCTGGAAGCGTCACTATTGATGTGAGGTGTTCTTCTGATCCTGACACAGGAGTCTCCCAGCTTGAGTGTCTGGATCCCCCTCTCCCCTGATGGCCAGGATTCTCTCCACCCCCTCAATTCTCTCTTTTTGATCCTCAGAGCACAGCAGTGTTTGGAGGATGGCTTCACTGTGGGCATACCAAGCAGATCTTCTCACAGTTGGCATCACAACATCCAGCACCTCCTTCCTCTGAGACTTGAGGCAGTCCAGCTGAAACAGGATGTGCCTAGGCCCTTCGATCCAGGAGTGCTTGACCTTCATGTTGAACCAACATGGATAATACACTCCAATGATGAATTCCACAATGCATTGTAGATTATTCAGGTTCTTTCTTTTAAGTTGATGCTTTGACACCCAGAGCCTGAGGAGTCTGTTTGCTGTGGTGAGCCAGCGGCTGTGGTTTACCGGTCCAATCTCCAGCAGAGCCAGCCTTGCAGAAAGCACTCCATCCCTGATTGCACAGACCAGCTTATAGCCATAGTGTTGATCAGTTGAGAGATCTTGAATGATCTTCTCAGGCAGCTTGATCAGCGGAGGGCCAAGAAAGATCCTGGTGAAGTGTTAGGATTGATCTCCAAGTCTGTAACAGAATCAAGGAGCTGTCCTATTGGCCCAGACAATTTGTTGTCTGACAGAGTAGCCCCATCAACTTCAACAATGAGACGGCGCAGTGGAAGTTCACCAGTGTGCAGGTTGCACACCAACCAGACCAGCTTTCTCCCCAGGTGCAGCTCCAGCTTCCGCATTACACCTGCCTTCACTCCAGTGTTGACATTGGTCAAGTCTCCTCCAATGGCCCACAAGGTCTTATCAGAACCTCTCTCTTTCAGCCAGGCAAACAGGACCTTAGCAATCTTCTCTGCATGGGACTCCTCTTTAGTCGCTTTCTCTGGTGTAAAGTGGAACAGATAGTTGCTGCCAGGCTCACTAGCAACACTATAGTGTTCTTCCTTGATCTTTGCAGGAAAAGATTGGTCACTGCCCTCAGCTTCCATCATCACATTGGTCATGTCAATCCGGCCATCAAAGAGGATACAGGAGATCCCCCCCCTCCTCCCTGCACTTCTCAAACTCTTCCCCCAGCTCTTGCATCAACTTTTCTTGTGCTCTCTTAACCTTGTTCTTATCAATCACTTTACTTGTGTCATCTTCTAAGATGAGTCCTGCATCAATCAGAGCTGCAGTTGCTATAGCTGCAGTTGGCCTTAGACCTATGCCATACCTTACACTAGCAAGGGCGATGTTTGGAATCTCATCATAATTTTTCCGTCGCTTTGCTGAAGCTGCAGGGTCAGTTTCAGGAATGAGCTCAACTTCAGGGACTGTAAGGAAGCTCTCAACATCCTTCCTGGCAACCTTGTCTGCTGCTGCAAAGCTTTCTTCTTTGCCCCTTCTCCTTTTCTCTGCCTTCTTTTCCATCCCCTGCCTTTCCAATGTTTTAAGAAGATAGAGGATTGATGGAGCCCCATGGATTTTCTCAATACATTGAGACGTTTGTTAAAATGGTTACAGAGGTTTCTGCTGAGTAGTTCTGGAAAGAGCTCACCTATTTATGGCTGACGTTGACTTTAAGTTTGTGTTTGTAGGTTGGTGGCTAAAGCAGTACAGTAGGAGATCTTGCCATCCAAGAATGAGTCCAATCAAGATATTGGAATCTGGCAAAGTTCAAGAAGTCAGGAGATAGCACTTAGGTGTTTGTGTGCATTACAAATACAATTTATTATTGTTAGTATTATTATTATTGATCTTTGGAGTTGTATCCAGTTATATACAGTTAACTTGTTAATAAATTTGATGGCTTTGTCATTATAAATGATTTCCCATATCTTTTTTATCTTTGCAATTTTGTAATACAATACCAATGGGTTCAAATGGTAAAATCAGCCATTTTGAAATCCAAAATTATGCAGGTTATATTTATCCTATCCCAAAAATGACCTCATATTTGAATTCCCCATTAAGAAACACATCATTTAGACACCTTGCATGTTAGGATTTCCTTCAGATACATGTTGGCATCCATGTATGGCCAAGGGGTGAAAAATGGTAAAATCGGCCATTTTGAAATCCAAAATGATGTAGGTTAGAGTTATCCTATCCCAAAAATGAACTCATATTTGAATTCCCCATTAGGAAACACATCATTTAGACACCTTGCATGTTAGGATTTCCTTCAGATTCATGTTGGCATCCATGTATGGCCAAGGGGTGAAAAATGGTCAAATCGGCCATTTTGAAATCCAAAACAATGTAGGTAGGAGTTATCCGATTAGAAAAATAATCCCGTATTTGAATTCCCCACAAAAAAACACATATTTTAGACACCCCACTCGATTGATTTTCCAAAAAAAAAAAAGTATGGCCCGCCCTAGCGTGGGAGGATCACGCTACCCTCACCATCTCCCTCCCTCGCTGTGCAGGCGCCCTGACGGACCTGTAGGAGTCGCTGTTTACAACGACCAGGATACAACCCACCGGCTTCCCACCCCCTGACACTGCCAATTGTGTCAGTATGGACGACCGACCAAGCCGGAGGGTACCGCTGACAGCCGGATTCGATACCAGTGTGGTAGACGGATGCTTAGTCCGCTGCGCTACCCGGCCGCCCTTATCAAACGCAACTCTGAAGGCAGAACTCCGCTTCTGTTTCCAAAACCGGCGCGTGCGTCTTCTTGATTTGATATCCTGACAAGAGCTCTCAAAGATGTGAAGCGTGCAATTTCGTGGCGTCTCCCGTTGGGATGTTGCGTTCCAGCTCAGTCAGGATTTTTGGCGTTCGCTTGCCGTTGTCTATCTGGTCAGACTGTTGACTCCAATGTCTTTCCGTCGGCAGAGTTTAAACCAGGGATGTTCTGGAGCTTGACGAAGGGGGAAGGTCATTGACATCTCTTACATTTTCTTCCCAGAATTCCATCTTATTTTTCCCCATATACTGTTTTTTCCCCGTTTGCATTAGGATTTAAAGGTGCTGTAAGTGGTATTTTCTTTTGTTAAAATAAGCTCTACATTTCGACAGCCATGACTGATATAGAGTGTCTGGTCAGTAGCATGGGTCTCCCAGTAAAACTTATTTTTTTTATTTCTTTTATACTAATTGCTGTGGTGCACTCTGGACTGAGTACTATGTAGATAGTTATTAATATTTATTATTGTTATATTGTAGAAATGTGTGCATTGAAATGTCTGTAAAGTCTCCACTACATTGAAAATGAGGGTGACCTCAATTGTAATTTCGAGAATAAATAAAGGTTGATGACATGGGTCTCCCAGTCCCTCCACTCTGCAGTAAACAGCCATCACTGATACAGAGTGTCTGGTCAGTAACATGGGTCTCCCAGTCCCTCCACTCTGCAGTATACAGCCATGACTGATATAGAGTGTCTGGTCAGTAACATGGGTCTCTCAGTCCCTCCACTCTGCAGTAAACAGTCATCACTGATATAGTGTCTGGTCAGTAACATGGGTCTCCCAGTCCCTCCACTCTGCAGTAAACAGCCATCACTGATATAGAGTGTCTGGTCAGTAACATGGGTCTCCCAGTCCCTCCACTCTGCAGTAAACAGTCATCACTGATATAGAGTGTCTGGCCAGTAACATGGGTCTCTCAGTCCCTCCACTCTGCAGTAAATAGCCATCACTGATACAGTGTCTGGTCAGTAACATGGGTCTCCCAGTCCCTCCACTCTGCAGTAAACAGCCATCACTGATATAGAGTGTATGGTCAGTAACATGGGTCTCCCAGTCCCTCCACTCTGCAGTAAACAGCCATCACTGATATAGAGTGTCTGGTCAGTAACATGGGTCTCCCAGTCCCTCCACTCTGCAGTAAACAGTCATCACTGATATAGAGTGTCTGGTCAGTAACATGGGTCTCCCAGTCCCTCCACTCTGCAGTAAACAGTCATCACTGATATAGAGTGTCTGGTCAGTAACATGGGTCTCCCAGTCCCTCCGCTCTGCAGTAAACAGCCATCACTGATATAGAGTGTCTGGTCAGTAACATGGGTCTCCCAGTCCCTCCACTCTGCAGTAAACAGTCATCACTGATATAGAGTGTCTGGTCAGTAACATGGGTCTCCCAGTCCCTCCACTCTGCAGTAAACAGTCATCACTGATATAGAGTGTCTGGTCAGTAACATGGGTCTCCCAGTCCCTCCACTCTGCAGTAAACAGTCATCACTGATATAGAGTGTCTGGTCAGTAACATGGGTCTCCCAGTCCCTCCACTCTGCAGTAAACAGCCATCACTGATATAGAGTGTCTGGTCAGTAACATGGGTCTCCCAGTCCCTCCACTCTGCAGTAAACAGCCATCACTGATACAGAGTGTCTGGTCAGTAACATGGGTCTCCCAGTCCCTCCACTCTGCAGTAAACAGCCATCACTGATACAGAGTGTCTGGTCAGTAACATGGGTCTCCCAGTCCCTCCACTCTGCAGTAAACAGCCATCACTGATATAGAGTGTCTGGTCAGTAACATGGGTCTCCCAGTCCCTCCACTCTGCAGTAAACAGCCATCACTGATACAGAGTGTCTGGTCAGTAACATGGATCTCCCAGTCCCTCCTCTCTGCAGTAAACAGCCATCACTGATACAGAGTGTCTGGTCAGTAACATGGGTCTCCCAGTCCCTCCTGCTCTGCAGTAAACAGCCATCACTGATATAGAGTGTCTGGTCAGTAACATGGGTCTCCCAGTCCCTCCTCTCTGCAGTAAACAGCCATCACTGATACAGAGTGTCTGGTCAGTAACATGGGTCTCCCAGTCCCTCCTGCTCTGCAGTAAACAGCCATCACTGATGTAGAGTGTCTGGTCAGTAACATGGGTCTCTCAGTCCCTCCACTCTGCAGTAAACAGTCATCACTGATACAGAGTGTCTGGTCAGTAACATGGGTCTCCCAGTCCCTCCACTCTGCAGTAAACAGTCATCACTGATATAGAGTGTCTGGTCAGTAACATGGGTCTCCCAGTCCCTCCACTCTGCAGTAAACAGCCATCACTGATATAGAGTGTCTGGTCAGTAACATGGGTCTCTCAGACCCTCCACTCTGCAGTAAACAGTCATCACTGATATAGAGTGTCTGGTCAGTAACATGGGTCTCCCAGTCCCTCCACTCTGCAGTAAACAGTCATCACTGATATATAGTGTCTGGTCAGTAACATGGGTCTCCCAGTCCCTCCACTCTGCAGTAAACAGTCATCACTGATATAGATCCAAAAGGGTGGAATCGATACCGGTACCCAACGGTACCTTTTTTTCCTGTACTAGTCGAAACTTCTCAATTTCAACATTGTTATCACATCACACAACACACCACCACACAAACTAAAACACACCACACACAGAGAAGGGGAGAATGGCTTATAGCAGACTTAATGATATTAGAATATTTCAGCTAATGAAGTTAAATGTGTATTATCATCAACTATCCAGTTTGTTTTTATAGTGTAACGTTTGCCTACTTAAAATAATTGAAAAGAGAAAAAGAGAGGGGGAGGGAGAGAGAGAGGGAGGGAGAGCGAGGGGGAGAGGGAGGGAGAGAGGGGGAGAGGGGGAGGGGGAGAGGGAGACTCAGCCCCTCCCATTTTTCACTATTGGACGGTTCAAATGTGAATGGTACGCAACCCTGTCTGTCGCTCACGGACCTGGAACAAATGGTTTTGATGAAGGCTGTTCTAATGTTTCAGCTCGCGAGCTTTAATCAAGGACCCAAGTTCAAGTTCAAGTTCTTTAATAGTTGTCATACAGAAGTACAGAATACTTTCATACAAAATGCTTCTTACTGTTACGCTCCAGAGACTGTGCTAGACAAGATAGTATCAAATAACATAATAACATAATATAGCATGAATTTAGAAGAAGAAAATGAGGTCACAGTTGTTCGGTATAGACATATGTACAATGTTCTGAGTTACCATATAATATACAATACACAACTATGCAGTGTACTAATGTACAGTACTATCTAGTGCAAAGCAGAAATGGGATGAGGTACAATTTTAGGTACAATTTACAGTAAGGTGTACGAGTTGTAGTGCAATCCTTCATCCATAAATATAAAGTGTGGGGAGTGGGTGCTACAGTGTGTTTGTTTAAAGTGGGTGTGTGCTATAAAGTGTGTGTAGTGGGTGCTACAGTGTGTTTGTTTAAAGTGAGTGTGTGCGTGTGGATGTGTGTGCTATGTGTGTTTGGTGGTTGTTGTTGTGTAGTGTTCATTCATTGTTCGTTTAGCAGCCTGATGGCCTGGGGATAGAAGCTACTTCTGAGTCTTTCTGTGCTCGCCTTGAGACTCCTGTATCGCTTGCCTGACGGCAGCAGTTCAAAGAGGCAGTTGTTCGGGTGGCTCGAGTCCTTAATAATTCTCTTAGCCTTCCCCTTGCAACGCTTGTAGTAAATGTTCTGGAGGGTGGGGAGCCCCCCTCCAATTGTGCGTTCGGCTGAACGTGTCACTCTTTGTAGTCTGCTTTGGTCTTTTGCAGTGCTATTCCCAAACCAGGAGGTGATGTTGCCGGTCAAGATGCTCTCTATTGTACATGAGTAGAAGTTCTTAAGGATCTTCTGGCTGACTTGGAACTTCCTTAGGCGCCTGAGGAAGTAGAGGCGTTGTCGTGCCTTCTTCACCACACTGTTAATGTGTATGGTCCATTTCAAGTCCTCGGATATGTGGGCTCCGAGGTACTTGAAGCTGTTGACTCTCTCAACCGGTGCCCCGTCGATGCTGAGGGGGCTGTAGTCCTTGACCCCCGACCTCCTGAAGTCCACAATCATCTCCTTTGTTTTGCTGACGTTCAGGGAGAGGCTGTTTTCCTGGCACCATCCCGCCAGGACCTTGACCTCTTCCAGGTAGGCCCTCTCGTCGTTGGCAGAGATCAGGCCCACCACCACTGTGTCGTCAGCAAATTTGACGATTGTATTGCTACTCCGCTGAGCCACACAGTCGTGTGTGTACAGGGAGTAGAGGAGGGGACTCAGAACACAGCCCTGGGGGGCCCCTATGTTGAGGGTGATGGATGAGGAGGTGCAGTTGCCTGCTCTCACCACCTGGGGTCTGCCAGTCAGGAAGTCCAAGACCCACTGGCAGAGGTCATAGCCCAAGCCCAGGTCCCTGAGCTTGGCTATGAGTATGGAGGGGACTATGGTATTGAATGCCGAGCTGTAGTCGATGAATAGCATTCTCACATAGTTCCCCTGCCTCTTGTCCAGGTGTGATGCTGCTGTGTGCAGCACATGGGATATGGCGTCCTCCGTGGACCTGTTGGGGCGGTATGCAAATTGCAGGGGGTCCATGTTGATGGGGAGGGAGGAGCAGATGTAGCCCTTTACTAGCTTCTCAAAGCACTTCATGGCTATGGAGGTGAGAGCTACAGGGCGGTAGTCGTTGAGGCAAGCAGGCTTGGATTTTTTGGGTACAGGGATAATAGTGGACTTCTTCAGGCAGGTGGGGATGACAGCCTGTTCTAAGGACAGGTTAAATATGTCAGTGAATACTGGGGCCAGTTGGTCGGCACAGACTTTTAGGACGCGGCCGGGGATGCCGTCCGGACCTGCTGCCTTCCTGATATTCACTTTTTTAAAGGTCCGCCTCACCTCATGCTCTGTTACCCTGAACACTGCGCCTCCATCAGCAGCCGACCCCCCCCCCCCCATTGCCGAGGCTTGTGAGCTGGTGTTGTTATTACCAGCATCAAACCTCGCATAGAAGGTATTGAGGTCGTTTGCTAAGGAGATGTCACTGTTCAGTTTGAGGGAGGCGCCTTTGTAGTCTGTCATCGTTTTGAGCCCCTGCCACATAGCTCTAGAGTCAGCTTGTTCAAACTGGAGTTCAATTTTATCCCTGTAGCGCCGTTTGGCCTCTGACACTGTCCTCCTTACGTTGTGTTGCGCCACCTTGTGGTCGTTCATGTTGCCTGCCACTAGGCCGTCATTGTATGCTTTGGTGCGCTCTCTCAGAGCTTCACGGACGGATTTGTCTACCCAGGGTTTTTGATTTGGGTAAACTTTCATTTTGGTAGTGGGGATTGTTTCTTTCACCCTAGTACAGACATAGTCCAGCACTGTCTCCGTGTAGGCATTAATGTTATCTGTGTCGCGGAATACAATCCAGTCTGTGTTGTGAAACACTGACACTAGTGTATCCTCTGACGTCACATCCCATTTCTGCACCTCTCGCGAGACTACGGGAGTACTTTTAATTCTTTGTCTGTACTTTGGTGTAAGGAAAATGGATGCGTGATCTGACTTGCCAAAGCCACTATCAGAATGAGCCTTGTAGCCACCTTTAAATTGCGTGTAACAGTGATCTAGGATGTTACCGCCTCTGGTGTTGCAAGTCACATGC
Source organism: Notolepis coatsorum (assembly GCF_963971535.1). NCBI lineage: Eukaryota > Metazoa > Chordata > Actinopteri > Aulopiformes > Paralepididae > Notolepis > Notolepis coatsorum. Next base: position 17,726,972 of record NC_140170.1, on the reverse strand, counting down.
TGGTAGAAATCAGGCAATACCTTTCTCAGATTGGCGCTATTGAAATCTCCCAGTACTAAAATGGCGGCGTTAACGTTCGTCGCTTGTATATTGTTTACCTCGTCGTGTAGTCTGGAGAGCGCGGCGTTGTTGTTGGCTTGCGGTGGAATATACACTCCGACCAGGATGATCGCCGTTAACTCCCTCGGGAGGAAGAAAGGACGACACTTGATGGTTATATATTCCAGTTCTGGGGAGCAGTGATTGGATAATTCCTTCACATTCGTTGGATCACTCCAATTTTTGTTAAACATGAAGGCAATACCTCCACCACGTTGTTTACCGGACTCTGATTGTGTCCGATCCTTCCTATGGATAAAGAACTGATCCGCTGGTTGAATCGCGTGATCTGGAACCTCCGGTGTTAGCCATGTTTCGGTGAAGCAAAGGACATTGCAGTCCCTAACGTCTCTTTGATATTGAATCCTTGCTCGGATGTCATCCAGTTTCCTCCCGTTTCCTCCTCTGTGGTTCCAGCCAGTATCTCCAGCTCCTCACCCAACTCTTATCCCAGGAGTCATAACGACGCTCTGACCTCGCCGCTGTTTCTATGCTCATTAGAAGTCGGCGGCTTTCTCTTTCACCCGTCGCTTGGAGTGTTTTCTCTCTCGCATTTGTGTGTGACTGTATAATAATAATAGTAATAATAATGGCTTGAATTTATATAGCGCCTTATATAGGGTCAGGTAGGCCTATGAGCAGCGTAATAATAGAAAGACATACATAGGCAATACGATTTGATCTGAATATAGAAATATGAGACAAATAAACAGTGTAAACATTATAATTAAATCTGTTTATTTTTCTCATATTTTCTTTTATATTCAAAGGTACAGATGGTACAAATGATGAATGCCTTTATATAACAGCTTTCATCCAAAGCACTTTACAATTTGTTCCTCACATTTTACCCGTTCACTCACACATTCACACACCGACGGCGGAGGCGACCATGCATACAGATGAGGGTTATATCGGTTAGATTATACGTTACTCTGAATAAATAGGCGATGGAGAATTTTTTGCTGAATATATATATATTATGAGTGAGAGTAAAAGTAAACTGTATAGTATACAAGTTTCTCAAGTTTCTTTAATAGTTGTCATACAGAAGTACAGAATACTTTTATACAAAATGCTTCTTACTGTTACGCTCCAGAGACTGTGCTAGACAAGATAAGTATGAAATAAAATAGTATAGCATGTAATAGAAGTAAAAATAGAGGTCACAGTGTTCAGTATAGACAGACATATGTACAATGTTCGATGCAGAATAGAAGTAACTGAGTTACCATACAATATACTATATACTATGCAGTGTACTAATACACAATACTATATAGTGCAAAGCAGAAATGGGATGAGGTGCAATTTAGGTACAATTTACAGTAAGGTGTACGAGTTGTAGTGCAAATCCTTTACCAATAAATATAAAGTGTGTTTAGGTGATCTAAAGTGTGGAGAGTGGGTGCTGCAGTGTGTTGTTTGTTTAAAGTGAGTGTGTGGATGTGTGTGCTGTGTGCATTTGATGGTTGTTGCATAGTGTTTATTGTTTGTTGAGCAGCCTGATGGCCTGGGGATAGAAGCTTCTTCTGAGTCTGTTCTCCTGGCACCATCCCGCCAGGACCTTGACCTCTTCCAGGTAGGCCCTCTCGTCGTTGGCAGAGATCAGGCCCACCACTAGTGTGTCGTCAGCAAATTTGATGATTGTGTTCTCCGCTGAGCCACACAGTCATGTGTGTACAAGGAGTAGAGGAGGGGACTCAGAACACAGCCCTGTGGGGCCCCTATGTTGAGGGTGATGGATGAGGAGGTGCAGTTGCCTGCTCTCACCACCTGGGGTCTGCCCGTCAGGAAGTCCAAGACCCACTGGCAGAGGTCATAGTTCAAGCCCAGGTCCCTGAGCTTGGCTATGAGTTTGGAGGGGACTATGGTATTGAATGCTTAGCTCGATGAATAGCATTCTCACATAGTTCCCCTGCCTCTTGTCCAGGTGTGATGCTGCTGTGTGCAGCACATGGGCTATGGCGTCCTCCGTGGACCTGTTGGGGCGGTATGCAAATTGCAGGGGGTCCATGTTAATGGGGAGGGAGGAGCAGATGTAGCCCTTCACTAGCTTCTCAAAGCACTTCATGGCTATGGAGGTGAGGGCTACAGGGCGGTAGTCGTTGAGGCAAGTGGGCGTAGATTTTTTGGGTACAGGGATGATGGTGGACTTCTTCAGACAGGTGGGGATGACAGCCTGTTCTAAGGACAGGTTAAAGATGTCAGTGAATACTGGGGCCAGTTGGTCGGCACAGACTTTTAGGACGCGGCCGGGGATGCCGTCCGGTCCTGCTGCCTTCCTGATATTCACTTTTTTAAAGGTCCTTAAAGGTCCTCCTCACAACACTGTATGGTGTTGACTGGGCGTATTCCTCACTCACTCACTCACTCACTCACTCACTCACTCACTCACTCACTCACTCACTCACTCACTCACTCACTCACTTACTTACCCACTCACTCACTCACTCACTCACTCACTCACTCACTCACTCACTCACTCACTCACTCACTCACTCACTCACTCACTCACTCACTCACTCACGGACTCACTCACTCACGGACTCACTCACGCACTCACTCACTCACGCACTCACTCACTCACTCACTCAGACACTCACTCACCCACTCACTCACTCACTCACTCACTCACTCACTCACTCACTCACTCACTCACGCACTCACTCACTCACTCACTCACTCACTCACTCACTCACTCACTCACTCACTCAATCACTCACTCACTCACACACTCACTCACTCACTCACTCACACTCACTCACTCACTCACTCACTCACACTCACTCACTCACTCACTCACTCACGGACTCACTCACTCACTCACTCACTCACGGACTCACTCACTCACTCACGGACTCACTCACTCACTCACTCACTCACTCACTCACTCACTCACTCACTCACTCACTCACTCACTCACTCACTCACGGACTCACTCACTCACTCACTCACTCACTCACTCACCCAGTCACTCACTCACTCACTCACTCACGGACTCACGCACTCACTCACTCACTCACTCACTCACTCACTTCACTCACTCACTCACTCACTCACTCACTCACTCACTCACGGACTCACTCACTCACTCACGGACTCACTCACTCACTCACTCACTCACTCACTCACCCATTTTCTCACTCACTCACTCACTCACTCACTCACTCACTCACCCAGTCACTCACTCACTCACTCACTCACTCACTCACTCACTCACCCAGTCACTCACTCACTCACTCACTCACTCACTCACTCACTCACTCACTCACTCACTCACTCACTCACTCACTCATCCAGTCACTCACTCACTCACTCACTCACTCACTCACGCACTCACTCACTCACTCACTCACTCACTCACTCACTCACTCACTCACTCACTCACTCACTCACTCACTCACTCACTCACTCACTCACTCACTCACTCACTCACTCACCCACTCACTCACCCAGTCACTCACTCACGCAGAGGAAGACACAGATGCAGACAGACAGACAGACAGACAGACAGACAGACAGACAGACAGACATACAGACATACAGACAAACTGTCCTAAATGATTGATGCGTTTCCCAATTTAATATAATCTCTCCCAAATTCAGGCTCACTTTAATATATGAAATCGGTTTCCATCTCCCGGTCCGCTCCTCAAGTCAAATCAGGTCAAATCTATTTATAAAGCACGTGTAAAAACAACCCACGTTGACCAGAAATGCTGTACGGACCAGCCAGGGCAGGTAGTAAAATCACAAGAGAGAGCTTGCATAGGTGTCAATACGTACACTGGTGCAAATCAACACGTTAACACTTTAATCGCCGGGAACGCCGTAACTCGTCTTTGCTCGCCATGCTCATTCTGCAGAAGACGCCGTAACTCGTCTTTGATATCAATATTTCAAAAATCTGTGATCGAAATCATATTTCTCCTCCGGAGACATGGATGTACTGGTGAGCTCCACTCAACTGTCTAACGGTTCAAGAGCGCCATCTGGTGGCAGATCGGCAGATCGGCCAACAGGAAGTGACGCGCCAAACAGGAAGTGCTCATCCATATTTCGTCCGGGCACTCGCGATCGTTAGCCGGACTCCATCTCAACACACTGGATAATCAATCGCTCGCCCTACCTCAATAAACAACGTTATTTGGACGTATATAGTATTATACAACCTGGAAATGGTTCATCTAAATCAGGGGTCAGGAACCTTTTTGACTGGGAGAGCCATAAAAGCCAAATATTTCTAAATATATTTCATTGAGAGCCATATAGTATTTTTAACATATAATAAATTAAATATGTCTTACTTTTAATGCGACTTCTGGTGCTGCATGGTTTTGCTGATGGCCTTGTAATCTGGTTCATACGTGGTGAGGTTGAGCTTCATGCAGGCGTTGAGGCTTCCATCATTTACATTTACATTTACATTTAGTCATTTAGCTGACGCTTTTATCCAAAGCGACTTACAAGTTCTGTGCGACAAGACAGCAAGAAGGGTATAACTCTATCAGCTGAGTAACAATGTTCATCAAAGTGTTGCGTGTTACAGTGTAGGTTAGTTTATTAGGACAAGTGCATGACAGTAAGGTTAGTCGGGGTTAGATTATTTTTTTTTTTTTAATCATTTCAGATAATGGTTGAAGAAGTGAGTCTTTAGTCGCCGGCGAAAGATTGGACGGGATTCGGCTGTCCTAACTGGGATGGGTAGTTCATTCCACCATTGTGGGGCAAGGACTGAGAATAGGCCATCAGTTAAACATGAGCGTAGGTTGGTCTTAATGTTCCTCATATGCAAGAATGACTGCCCACATGCATATGTAGAGCCAAACATGGTCAATACGGCAATACTCACGCTGCATTGTGTGGTATGTCACAGGAAGCTCGTTCCAAGTTTTAAGAATCAGCTGGTCTTCAGGTTGAAGATTTTTTATTTCTGTCCACTTGTGTTCCCTCGCCAGCTCTGCTCGCTATATCTTCAGCTACAGATACTATTAGCTGTATCTTCAAAACTAATTTCTGTTTACTTGACACAGTATTATTAAGAAATATCACAAGTATTAAAAAAGATTATTATTTTTTTTTTTACTCAAACATTTCTGGGAGCCATATGCTGTCATCAGAAGAGCCATATATGGCTCGCGAGCCATAGGTTCCCGACCCCTGATCTAAATCAACATCCCATAATCGAAAACTGTCTACTCCAAGCTGATCGTCCAACGGCGCGAGGAAGATACGGTGAGTTTCAACGTTATTTTCTAACGTGTTCCATATAAACTGCTCTGATGACCATATCACCCACACTAGACGAATGATATAACGTTGCCCACGGAATTATAAACGACCCCCCGCCCATCAGGTCAATATCAGATGATACGTAGTAACTTCTAGAAGTACCTCCAGTTGAAATTTTTCATCTGGCACCGATCGCTACCAAACTGTATTTGATCATCAATATAATGCATTTGGGGCTATAAATCAAGTTCTGGAGAAAGCTGCAGAAAACGATAAAAACATACGTATACTTTAGACCATATTTTAGTATGAATATGTGAATGAAAAAGTATAACGTTGCTACACCCTGAACAATGGATATAGGACATTGAATGGGCCGTAATAATGTCAATTTAGCAATAGAATTTAAAAAGTTATAGCCCTGCAAAGAAGGGGAACTTCTCCATGTTAAATAGAGCTGGCTAGGGATGGTAAATTATGAATTTAACCATGGCGATCAAAGTGTTAAACACAACAGATCATAGGCACAGATCAACACGCTAAAAACAACAGATCATAGGCACAGATCAAGAGACCCTGAGCAGACTGTTGACCACATCCTGACCATCTGCCCCCTATACAAACCACCCTCGGAAGCCAGCCTCTTTGATGTGGGACCAGAGTTAAGGGCATGGCTACAAGATACAGAGTTGGACCTCTGACGTTACACGAAAGAACACGCTAAAAACAACAGATCATAGAAATCAACAAATTATTTTTTGCTCATGTGACTCGGATCAGCTTTTTCCATGACAGTGTGAATGGCACAAATCACATGGAATCTGATGTTTTCTATTCTGATTTGGGCCACTTTCATATGTGTAATAATTGTTTTGCAATGTGTGTCAGTCTGAACAGTCAGACATGAAGACAGCTGTGATGGAGGTGGTCAGTGGATACAGACATGAAGACAGCTGTGATGGAGGTGGTCAGTGGATACAGACATGAAGACAGCTGTGATGGAGGAGGTCAGTGGATACAGACATGAAGACAGCTGTGATGGAGGTGGTCAGTGGATACAGACATGAAGACAGCTGTGATGGAGGTGGTCAGTGGATACAGACATGAAGACAGCTGTGATGGAGGTGGTCAGTGGATACAGACATGAAGACAGCTGTGATGGAGGTGGTCAGTGGATACAGACATGAAGACAGCTGTGATGGAGGCGGTCAGTGGATACAGACATGAAGACAGCTGTGATGGAGGTGGTCAGTGGATACAGACATGAAGACAGCTGTGATGGAGGCGGTCAGTGGATACAGACATGAAGACAGCTGTGATG